>NC_135497.1:511203247-511503247 GCF_052857255.1 Amblyomma americanum
CGCGTGTCCAAGAGAAGGGATGCCCGGTCGTCCTATTTTTGGGGCTGTGGTGGCGCTGCCTACCGTCGTACCCGGTCTGCGTCAGCTTGTGACGGTGCAGGATGATCGCCTGTCCTCAACTGACACGCTTGGGAGCCAGAGAAGTAGGCGTGCTTGTACTTCGGTAGGGTGCAGCGATGAAGCAGCGGGGCTTGACTGGTAAAGGCAAGGCACGTCGATCTATAATTGCATAAAAAGGTACAGATTATGCTGATGCCGTTCGTGGCCGCGAGTCTAAGGGAAGGGATGCCAGGTCGCCCTATTTATGGGGCTATGGTGGCGCTGCCTACCGTCGTAGCGGTCTGCGTATGCTTGTGACGGTGCAGGATGATCGCCTGTGCTCAGCTGACACGCTTGGGAGCCAGATAAGTAGGCGTGCTTGTACGTCGGTAGGGTGCAGCACTGAAGCAGCGGGGCTTGACTGGCTTCAGGCAAGGCACGTCGACCTGTAACGGCAAAAGTGTACAGGTCATGCTGATGCTGTTCGTGGCCGCGTGTCCAAGGGAAGGGCTGCCAGGTCATCCTATTTATGGGGCTGTGGTGGCGCTGCCTACCGTCGTACCCGGTCTGCGTCAGCTTGTGACGGTGCAGGATGATCGGCTGTCCTCAGATTATACGCTTGGGAGCCAGATAAGTAGGCGTGCTTGTACTTCGGTAGGGTACAGCGATGAAGCAGCGGGGCTTGACTGGCTCAACGCAAGGCACGTCGACCTGTAACGGCAAAAGGGTACAGATTATGCTGATGCCCTCCGTGGCCGCGAGTCAAAGGGAAGGGATGCCAGGTCGTCCTATTTATAAGGCTGTGGTGGCGCTGCCTCCCGTCGTAGCCGGTCTGCGTCAGCTTGTGACGGTGCGGGATGATTGCCTGTTCTCAACTGACGCACTTGGGAGCCAGATAAATAGGCGTGCCTGTACTGCGGTAGGGTGCAGCGATGAAGCAGCGGGGCTTGACTGGCTCTAGCCAAGGCACATCGATCTATAACGGCAAAAGTGTACAGATTATACTGATGCCGGTCGTGGGCGCGAGTCCAAGGGAAGGGATGCCAGGTCGCCCTATTTATGGGGCTGTGGTGGCGCTGCCTACCGTCGTACCGGTCTGCGTATGCTTGAGACGGTTCAGGATGATCGCCTGTGCTCAACTGACACGCTTGGGAGCCAGATAAGTAGGCGTGCTTGTACGTCGGTAGGGTGCAGCACTGAAGCAGCGGGGCTTGACTGGCTCAAGACAAGGCACGTCGACCTATAACGGCAAAAGGGTACAGAATATGCTGATGCTGTTCGTGGCCGCGTGTCCAAGGGAAGGGATTCCAGGTTGTCCTATTTATGGGGCTGTGGTGGCGCTGCCTACCGTCGTACCCGGTCAGCGTCAGCTTGTGACGGTGCAGGATGATCGGCTGTCCTCAGATTACACGCTTGGGAGCCAGATAAGTAGGCGTGCTTGTACGTCGGTAGGGTGCAGCACTGAAGCACCGGGGCTTGACTGGCTCAAGACAAGGCACGTCGACCTATAACGGCAAAAAGGTACAGATTATGCTGATTCCGTTGGTGGCCGCGAGTCCAAGGGAAGGGATGCCAGATCGCCCTATTTATGGGGCTGTGGTGGCGCTGCCTACCGTCGTACCCGGTCTGCGTAACCTTGTGACGGTGCAGGATGATCGGCTGTCCTCAGATTACACGCTTGGGAGCCAGATAAGTAGGCGTGCTTGTACTTCGGTAGGGTGCAGCGATGAAGCAGCGGGGCTTGACTGGCTCTACCCAAGGCACGTCGATCTATAACGGCAAAAGGGTACAGATTATGCTGATGCAGGTCGAGGCCGCGAGACCAAGGGAAGGGATGCCAGGTTGTCCTATTTATGGGGTTGTGGTGGTGCTGCCTACCGTCCTGCTTGGTCTGCGCCAGCGTGTGACGGTGCAGGATGATCGCCTGTCCTCAGCTGACACGCTTTGGAGCCAGATAAGTAGGCGTGCTTGTACTTCGGTAGGGTGCAGCAATGAAGTAGCGGGGCTGGACTGGCTCAAGGCAAGGCACGTCGACCTATAACGGCAAAAGGGTACAGAATATGCTGATGCAGTTCGAGGCCGCGAGTCCAAGGGAAGGGATGCCAGGTCGTCCTATTTATGGGGCTGTGGTCGCGCTGCCTACCGCCGTACCCGGTCTGCGTCAGCTTGTGACGGTGCAGGATGATCAGCTGTCCTCAGACTACACGCTTGGGAGCCAGATAATTAGGCCTGCTTGTACTTCAGTAGGGTACAGCGATGAAGCAGCGCGGATTGACTGGCTCAACGCAAAGCACGTCGACCTGTAACGGCAAAATGGTACAGATTGTGCTGATGCCCTCCGTGGCCGCGAGTCTAAAGGAAGGGATGCCAGGTCGTCCAATTTATGGGGCTGTGGTGGCGCTGCCTCCCGTCGTAGCCTGTCTGCGTCAGCTTGTGACGGTGCGGGATGATGGCCTGTCCTCAGCTGACACGCTTGGGAGCCAGATAAGGTTGCGTGCTTGTACTTCGGTAGGGTGCAGCAATGATGTAGCGGGGCTGGACTGGCTCAAGGCAAGGCACGTCGACCTATAACGGCAAAAGGGTACAGACTATTATGATGCTGTTCGTGGCCGCGTGTCCAAGAGAAGGGATGCCAGGTCGTCCTATTTAAAGGGCTGTGGTGACGCTGCCTACCGTCGTACCCGGTCTGCGTCAACTTGTGACGGTGCAGGAAGATCGGCTGTCCTCAGATTACACGCTTGGGAGCCAGATAAGTAGGCGTGCTTGTACTTCGGTAGGCTACAGCGATGAAGCAGCGGGGCTTGACTGGCTCAACGCAAGGCACGTCGACCTGTAATGGCAAAAGGGTACAGATTGTGCTGATGCCCTCCGTGGCCGCGAGTCTAAAGGAAGGGATGCCAGGTCGTCCAATTTATCGGGCTGTGGTGGCGCTGCCTCCAGTCGTAGCCGGTCTGCGTCAGCTTGTGACGGTGCGGGATGATTGCCTGTTCTCAACTGGCGCAATTGGGAGCCAGATAAGTAGGCGTGGCAGTACTGCGGTAGGGTGCAGCGATGAAGCAGCGAGGCTTGACTGGCTCAAGGCAAGGCACGCCGATCTATAACCGCAAAAGGGTACAGATTATACTGATGCCGGTCTTGGACGCGAGTCCAAGGGAAGGGATGCCAGGTCGTCCTATTTATGGGGCTGTGGTGGCGCTGCCTACCATCGTACCCGGTCTGCGCCAGCTTGTGACGGTGCAGTATGATGGCCTGTCCTCAGCTGACACGCTTGGGAGCCAGATAAGAAGGCGTGCTTGTACTTCGGTAGGGTGCAGCAATGATGTGGCGGGGCTGGACTGGCTCAAGGCAAGGCACGTCGTTATATAACGCAAAAGGGTACAGATTATGATGATGCAGTTCGAGGCCACGAGTCCAAGGGAAGGGATGCCAGGTTGTCGTAATTATGGGGTTTTGGTGGCGCTGCCTACCGTCGTGCTTGGTCTGCGCCAGCTTGTGACGGCGCAGGATGATCACCTGTCCTCAACTGACACGCTTGGGAGCCAGAGAAGTAGGCGTGCTTGTACTTCGGTAGGGTGCAGCAATGAAGTAGCGGGGCTGGACTGGCTCAAGGCAAGGCACGTCGATATATAGCGGCAAAAGGGTACAGATTATGGTGATGCTGTTCGTCGCCGCGTGTACAAAGGAAGGGATGCCAGGTCGTCCTATTTATGGGGCTGTGGTTGCGCTGCCTCCCATCGTAGCCGGTCTGCATCAGCTTGTGACGGTGCGGGATGATCGCCTGTTCTCAACTGACGCACTTGGGAGCCAGATAAGTAGGCGTGCCTGTACTTCGGTAGGGTGCAGCGATGAAGCAGCGAGGCTTGTCTAGCTCAAGGCAAGGCACTCCGATCTATAACCGCAAAAGTGTACAGGTTATGCTGATGCCGTTCTTGGACGCGAGTCCACGGGAAGTGATGCCAGGTCGTCCTATTTATGGGGCTGTGGTGCGTTGCCTCCCGTCGTAGCCGGTCTGCGTCAGCTTGTGACGGTGCAAAATGATCGCCAGAAGTCAGCTAAAACGCTTGGGAGCCAGATAAGTAGGAGTGCTTGTACTTCGGTAGGGTGCAGCGATGAAGCCGCGGGGCTTGACTCGCTCAAGGCAAGGCACGCTGATCTATAGGGGCAAAAGGGTAGAGATTATGCTGATGCCGTTCGTGGCCGTGAGTACAAGGGAAGACATGCCAGGTCGTCCTATTTATGGGGCTGTGGTGGCGCTGCCTACTGTCGTACCCGGTCTGCGTCAGCTTCTGACGGTGCAGGATTTTTGCCTGTCCTCAGCTGACACGTTTGGGAGCCAGATAAGTAGACGTGCTTGTACTTCGGCAGGGTGCAGCGATGAAGCTGCGGGGCTTGAGTGGCTCGAGGCAAGGCACGCCGATCTATAACGCAAATGGTACAGATTATGCTGATGCCGTTCGTGGTCGCGAGTCCAAGAGAAGGGATGCCAGGTCGTCCTATTTATGGAGCTCTGGTGGCGCTGCTTCCCGTCGTACCCGGTTTGCGCCAGGTTGCGACGGTGCAGGAAGATCGCCAGAACTCAGCTGACACGCTTGGGAGCCAGATAAATAGGCGTGCTTGTACTTCGGTAGGGTGCAGCGATAAAGCAGCGGGGCTTGACTGGCTCGAGGCAAGGCACGTCGATCTATACAGACAAAAGGGTACAGATCATGCTCATGCCGTTCGTGGCCGTGTGTCCAAGAGAAGGAATGCCAGGTCGTCCTATTTATAGGGCTTCGGTTGCTGCCTACCGTCGTACCCGGTATGCGCCAGCTTGTGACGGTGCAGGATGATCGCTTGTCCTCAGCAGACATTTTGGGAGCCAGATAAGTAGGCGTGCTTGAACTTCGGTAGGGTGCAGCGATGAAGCAGCGGGGCTTGACTGGCTCTACCCAAGGCACGTCGATCTATAACGGCAAAATGGTACAGATTATGCTGATGCCGGCCGTGGCCGCGTGTCCAAGGAAAGGGCGCCATGTCGTTCTATTTATGGGGCTGTGGTGGCGGTGCCTACCATCGTATCCGGTGTGCGCCCGCTTGTGACGGTACAGGATGATCGCCTGTCCTCAGCTAACATGCTTGGGAGCCAGATAAGTAGGCGTGCTTGTACTTCGGCAGGGTGCAGCGATGAAGCAGCGGGGCTTGACTGGTAAAGGCAAGGCACGTCGATCTATAATGGCATAATAAGGTACAGATTATGCTGATGCCGTTCGTGGCCGCGAGTCCAAGGGAAGGGATGCCAGGTCGTCCTATTTATGGGGCTGGGGTGGCGCTGCCTACTGCTTACCCGGTCTGCGTCAGCTTTTGACGGTGCAGGATGATCGCCTGTCCTCAGCTGACACGCTTGAGAGCCAGATAAGTAGGCGTGTTTGTACGTCGGTATGGTGCAGCGATGAAGCAGCGGAGCTTGACTGGTTAAGGCAAGGGACGTCGATCTATAATGGCATAAACGGTGTAGATTATGCTGATGCCGCTCGAGGCCGCGAGTCCAAGGGAAGGAATGCCAGGTCGACCTATTTATGGGGCTGTGGCGGCGCTGCCTACCGTTGTAACCGGTCTGCGCCAGCTTGTGACGGTGCAAAATGATCGCCGGTCCTCAGCTGACACGCTTGGGAGCCAGATAAATAGGCGTGCTTGTACTTCGGTAGGGTGCAGCGATGAAGCCGCGGGGCTTGACTGGCTCGAGGCAAGGCACGTCGATCTATAATGGCATAAAAAGGTACAGATTATGCTGATCCTTTTGGTGGCCGCGAGTCCAAGGGAAGGGATGCCAGGTCGCCCTAATTATGGGGCTGTGGTGGCGCTGCCTACCGTCGTACCGGTCTGCGTATGCTTGTGACGGTGCAGGATGGTCGCCTGTGCTCAACTGAAACGCTTGGGAGCCAGATAAGTAGGCGTGCTTGTACGTCGGTAGGGTGCAGCACTGAAGCAGCGGGGCTTGACTGGCTCAATACGAGGCACGTCGACCTGTAACGGCAAAAGGGTACAGATTAGGCTGATGCCCTCAGTGGCCGCGAGTCCAAGGGAAGGGATGCCAGGTCGTCCTATTTATGGGGCTGTGGTGGCGCTGCCTACCGTCGTACCGGTCTGCGTATGTTTGTGATGGTGCAGGATGATCGCCTGTGTTCAACTGACACGCTTGGGAGCCAGATAGGGAGGCGTGCTTGTACTTTGGTAGGGTGCAGCAATGAAGTAGCGGGGCTGGACTGGCTCAAGGCAAGGCACGTCGATATATAGCGGCAAAAGGGTACAGATTATGCTGATGCAGTTCGAGGCCGCGAGGCCAAGGGAAGGGATGCCAGGTCATCCTATTTATGGGGCTGTGTTGGCGCTGCCTACCGTCGTACCCGGTCTGCGTCAGCTTGTGACGGTGCAAGATGATCGCCTGTCCTCAGCTAACACGCTTGGGAGCCAGATAAGTAGGCGTGCTTGTACTTCGGTAGGGTGCAGCGAAGAAGCAGCGGGGCTTGACTGGTAAAGTCAAGGCACGTCGATCTATGATGGCATAAAAAGGTACAGATTATGCTGATGCCGTTCGTGGCCGCGAGTCCAAGGGAAGGGATGCCAGGTCGTCCTATTTATGGGGCTGTGGTGGCGCTGCCTACCGTCGTACCCGGTCAGCGTCAGCTTGTGACGGTGCAGGATGATCGGCTGTCCTCAGATTACACGCTTGGGAGCCAGATAAGTAGGCGTGCTTGTACGTCGGTAGGGTGCAGCACTGAAGCACCGGGGCTTGACTGGCTCAAGACAAGGCACGTCGACCTATAACGGCAAAAAGGTACAGATTATGCTGATTCCGTTCATTGCCGCGAGTCCAAGGGAAGTGATGCCAGGTCGTCCTATTTATGGGGCTGTGGTGGCGCTGCATCCCGTCGTAGCCGATCTGCGTCAGCCTCTGACGGTGCAGGATGATTGCCGGTCCTCAGCTGACACGCTTGGGAGCCAGATAAATAGGCGTGTTTGTACGTCGGTAGGGTGCAGCAATGAAGTAGCGGGGCTTCACTGGTAAAGGCAAGGGACATTGATCTATAATGGCATAAAAGCGTGCAGATTATGCTGAAGCCGTTCATGGCCGCGAGTCCAAGAGAAGGGATGCCAGGTCGTCCTATTTATGGGGCTGTGGTGCCGTTGCCTCCCGTCGTAGCCGGTCTGCGTCAGCTTTTGACGGTGCAGGATGATCGCCAGAACTCAGCTGAAACGCTTGGGAGCCAGATAAATAGGCGTGCTTGTACTTCGGTAGGGTGCAGCGATGAAGCCGCGGGGCTTGACTCGCTCAAGGCAAGGCACGCTGATCTATAGCGGCAAAAGGGTAGAGATTATGCTGATGCCGTTCGTGGCCGTGAGTACAAGGGAAGGGATGCCAGGTCGTCCTAATTATGGGGCTGTGGTGGCGCTGCCTACTGTCGTACCCGGTCTGCGTCAGCTTGTGACGGTGCAGGATGATTGCCTCTCCTCAGCTGACACTCTTGAGAGCCAGATATGTAGGCCTGCTTGTGCTTCGGTAGGGTGTAGCGATGAAGCCGCGGGGCTTGACTGGTTAAGGCAAGGGACGTTGATCTATGATGGTATAAAAGGGTGAAGATTATGCTGATGCCGCTCGAGGCCACGAGTCCACGGGAAGGGATGCCAGGTCGTCCCATTTATGGGGCTATGGTGGCGCTGCCTCCCGTCGTACCCGGTTTGCGCCAGGTTGCGACGGTGCAGGATGATTGCCGGTCCTCAGCTGACACGTTTGGGAGCCAGATAAGTATACGTGCTTGTACTTCGGCAGGGTTACGCGATGAAGCTGCGGGGCTTGAGTGGCTCGAGGCAAAGCACGCCGATCTATAACGCAAAAGGGTACAGATTATGCTGATGCCGTTCGTGGTCGCGAGTCCAAGAGAAGGGATGCCAGGTCGTCCTATTTATGGAGCTCTGGTGGCGCTGCTTCCCGTCGTACCCGGTTTGCGCCAGGTTGCGACGGTGCAGGAAGATCGCCAGAACTCAGCTGACACGCTTGGGAGCCAGATAAATAGGCGTGCTTGTAATTCGGTAGGGTGCAGCGGTAAAGCAGCGGGGTTTGACTGGCTCGAGGCAAGGCACGTCGATCTATACAGACAAAATGGTACAGATCATGCTCATGCCGTTCGTGGCCGTGTGTCCAAGGGAAGGAATGCCAGGTCGTCCTATTTATAGGGCTGTGGTGGTGCTGCCTACCGTCGTACCCGGTATGCGCCAGATTGTGACGGTGCAGGATGATCGCTTGTCCTCAGCTGACATTTTGGGATCCAGATAAGTAGGCGTGCTTGTACTTCGGTAGGGTGCAGCGATGAAGCAGCGGAGCTTGACTGGCTCTGCCCAAGGCACGTCGATCTATAACGGCAAAATGGTACAGATTATGCTGATGCCGGCCGTGGCCGCGTGTTCAAGGGAAGGGACTCCAGGTCGTTCTATTTATGGGGCTGTGGTGGCGGTGCCTACCATCGTATCCGGTGTGCGCCCGCTTGTGACGGTGCAGGATGATCGCCTGTCCTCAGCTAACACGCTTGGCAGCGAGATAAGTAGGCGTGCTTGTACTTCGGCAGGGTGCAGCGATGAAGCAGCGGGGCTTGACGGGTAAAGGCAAGGCACGTCGATCTATATTGGCATAAAAAGGTACAGATTATGCTGATGCCGTTCGTGGCCGCGAGTCCAAGGGAAGGGATACCAGGTCGTCCTATTTATGGGGCTGTGGTGGCGCTGCCTACTGTCTCACCCGGACTGCGTCAGCTTTTGACGGTGCAGGATGATCGCCTGTCCTCAGCTGACACGCTTGAGAACCAGAAAAGTAGGCGTGTTTGTACGTCGGTATGGTGCAGCACTGAAGCAGCGGGGCTTGACCGGCTCAAGACAAGGCACGTCGACCTATAACGGCAGAAGGGTAGAGATTATGCTGATGCTGCTCGTGGCCGCGTGTCCAAGGGAAGGGATGCCAGGTCGTCCTATTTATGGGGCTGTGGTGGCCCTGCCTGCCGTCGTACCCGGTCTGCGTCAGCTTGTGACGGTGCAGGATGATCGGCTGTCCTCAGATTACACGCTTGGGAGGCAGATAAGTAGGCGTGCTTGTACTTCGGTAGGGTACAGCGATGAAGCAGCGGTGCTTGACTGGCTCAACGCGAGGCACGTCGACCTGTAACGGCAAAAGGGTACAGATTATGCTGATGCCCTACGAGGCCGCGAGTCCAAGGGAAGGGAAGCCAGGTCGTTCTATTTATGGGGCTGTGGTGGCGCTGCCTCCCGTCGTAGCCGGTCTGCGTCAGCTTGTGACGGTGCAGGATGATCGCCTGTTCTCAGCTGACACAATTGGGAGCCAGATATGTTGGCGTGCTTGTACCTCGGTAGGGTACAGCAATGAAGTAGCGGGGCTTGACTGGTTCAAGGCAAGGCACGCCGATCTATATTGGCATAAAAAGGTACAGATTATGCTGATGCCGTTCGTGGCCGCGAGTCCAAGGGAAGGGATGCCAGGTCGTCCTATTTATGGGGCTGTGGTGGCGCTGCCTACTGTCTCACGCGGACTGCGTCAGCTTTTGACGGTGCAGGATGATCGCCTGTCCTCAGCTGACACGCTTGAGAGCCAGATAAGTAGGCGTGCCTGTACTTCGGTAGAATACTGCGATGAAGCAGCGGGGCTTGACTGGCTCAACGCAAGGCACGTCGACCTGTAACGGCAAAAGGGTACAGATTATGCTGATGCCCTCCGTGGCCGCGAGTCCAAGGGAAGGGATGCCAGGTCGTCCTATTTATGGGGCTGTGGTGGCCCTGCCTGCCGTCGTACCCGGTCTGCGTCAGCTTGTGACGGTGCAGGATGATCGGCTGTCCTCAGATTACACGCTTGGGAGCCAGATAAGTAGGCGTGCTTGTACTTCGGTAGGGTACAGCGATGAAGCAGCGGTGCTTGACTGGCTCAACGCGAGGCACGTCGACCTGTAACGGCAAAAGGGTACAGATTATGCTGATGCCCTACGAGGCCGCGAGTCCAAGGGAAGGGAAGCCAGGTCGTTCTATTTATGGGGCTGTGGTGGCGCTGCCTCCCGTCGTAGCCGGTCTGTGTCAGCTTGTGACGGTGCGGGATGATTGCCTGTTCTCAACTGATGCTCTTGGGAGCCAGATAAGTAGGCGTGCCTGTACTGCGGTAGGGTGCAGCGATGAAGCAGCGAGGCTTGACTGGTTCAAGGCAAGGCACGCCGATCTATAACCGCGAAAGGGTACAGATTATGCTGATGCCGGTCTTGGACGCGAGTCCAGGAGAAGGGATGCCAGGTCGTCCTATTTATGTGGCTGTGGTGGCGCTGCCTACCGTCGTACACGGTCTGCGCCAGCTTGTGACGGTGCAGGATGATCGCCTGTTCTCAGCTGACACGATTGGGAGCCAGATATGTTGGCGTGCTTGTACCTCGGTAGGGTACAGCAATGAAGTAGCGGGGCTGGACAGGCTCAAGGCAAGGCACGTCGATATATAACGGCAAAAGGGTACAGATTATGATGATGCGGTTCGAGGCCGCGAGTCGAAGGGAAGAGATGCCAGGTTGTCCTATTTATGGGGTTGTGGTGGCGCTGCCTACCGTCCTGCTTGGTCTGCGCCAGCCTGTGACGGTGCAAGATGATCGCCTGTCCTCAGCTGACACGCTTGGGAGCCAGATAAGTAGGCCTGCTTGTACTTCGGTAGGGTGCAGCAATGAAGTAGCGGGGCTGGACTGGCTCAAGGCAAGGCACATCGATCTATAATGGCATAAAAAGGTACAGATTATGCTGATCCCGTTGGTGGCCGCGAGTCCAAGAGAAGGGATGCCAGGTCGCCCTATTTATGGGGCTGTGGTGGCGCTGCCTACCGTCGTACCGGTCTGCGTATGCTTGTGACGGTGCAGGATGATCGCCTGTGCTCAATTGACACGCTTGGGAGCCAGATAAGTAGGCGTGCTTGTACGTCGGTAGGGTGCAGCACTGAAGCAGCGGGGCTAGACTGGCTCAAGACAAGGCACGTCGACCTATAACGGCAAAAGGGTACAGATTATGCTGATGCTGTTCGTGGCCGCGTGTCCAAGGGAAGGGATGCCAGGTCGTCCTATTTATGGGGCTGTGGTGGCACTGCCTACCGTCGTACACGGTCTGCGTCAGTTTGTGACGGTGCAGGATGATCGGCTGTCCTCAGATTACACGCTTGGGAGCCAGATAAGTAGGCGTGCTTGTACTTCGGTAGGGTACAGCGATGAAGCAGCGGGGCTTGACTGGCTCAACGCAAGGCACGTCGACCTGTAACGGCAAAAGGGTACAGATTATGCTGATGCCGGTCGTGGCCGCGAGTCCAAGGGAAGGGACGCCAGGTCGTTCTATTTATGGGGCGGTGGTGGCGGTGCCTACCATCGTACCCGGTCTGCGTCAGCTTGTGACGGTGCAGGATGATCGCCTGTCCTCAACTGACATTTTGGGAGCCAGATAAGTAGACGTGCTTGTACTTCGGTAGGGTGCAGCGATGAAGCAGCGGGGCTTGACTGGCTCTACCCAAGGCACGTCGATCTATAACGGCAAAAGGGTACAGATTATGCTGACGCCGGCCGTGGCCGCGAGTCCAAGGGAAGGGACGCCAGGTCGTTCTATTTATGGGGCTGTGGTGGCGGTGCCTACCATCGTATCCGGTGTGCGCCCGCTTGTGACGGTGCAGGATGATCGCCTGTCCACAGCTAACAGGCTAGGGAGCCAGATAAGTAGGCGTGCTTGAACTTCGGTAGGGTGCAGCGATGAAGCAGCGGGGCTTGACTGGTAAAGGCAAGGCACGTCGATCTATATTGGAATAAAAAGGTACAGATTACGCTGATCCCGTTGGTGGCCACGAGTCCAAGGGAAGGGATGCAGGTCGCCCTATTTATGGGGCTGTGGTGGCGCTGCCTACCGTCGTACCGGTCTGCGTATGCTTGTGACGGTTCAGGATGATCGCCTGTGCTCAACTGACACGCTTGGGAGCCAGATAAGTAGGCGTGCTTGGACGTCGGTAGTGTGCAGCACTGAAGCAGCGGGGCTTGACCGGCTCAAGACAAGGCACGTCGACCTATAACGGCAGAAGGGTAGAGATTATGCTAATGCTGCTCGTGGCCGCGTGTCCAAGGGAAGGGATGCCAGGTCGTCCTATTTATGGGGCTGTGGTGGCCCTGCCTGCCGTCGTACCCGGTCTGCGTCAGCTTGTGACGGTGCAGGATGATCGGCTGTCCTCAGATTACACGCTTGGGAGCCAGATAAGTAGGCGTGCTTGTACTTCGGTAGGGTACAGCGATGAAGCAGCGGTGCTTGACTGGCTCAACGCGAGGCACGTCGACCTGTAACGGCAAAAGGGTACAGATTATGCTGATGCCCTCCGAGGCCGCGAGTCCAAGGGAAGGGAAGCCAGGTCGTTCTATTTATGGGGCTGTGGTGGCGCTGCCTCCCGTCATAGCCGGTCTGCGTCAGCTTGTGACGGTGCGGGATGATTGCCTGTTCTCAACTGATGCTCTTGGGAGCCAGATAAGTAGGCGTGCCTGTACTGCGGTAGGGTGCAGCGATGAAGCAGCGAGGCTTGACTGGTTCAAGGCAAGGCACGCCGATCTATAACCGCGAAAGGGTACAGATTATGCTGATGCCGGTCTTGGACGCGAGTCCAGGAGAAGGGATGCCAGGTCGTCCTATTTATGTGGCTGTGGTGGCGCTGCCTACCGTCGTACACGGTCTGCGCCAGCTTGTGATGGTGCAGGATGATCGCCTGTTCTCAGCTGACACGATTGGGAGCCAGATATGTTGGCGTGCTTGTACCTCGGTAGGGTACAGCAATGAAGTAGCGGGGCTGGACAGGCTCAAGGCAAGGCACGTCGATATATAAAGGCAAAATGGTACAGATTATGATGATGCGGTTCGAGGCCGCGAGTCCAAGGGAAGGGATGCCAGGCTGTCCTATTTATGGGGTTGTGGTGGCGCTGCCTACCGTCCTGCTTGGTCTGCGCCAGCCTGTGACGGTGCAAGATGATCGCCTGTCCTCAGCTGACACGCTTGGGAGCCAGATAAGTAGGCGTGCTTGTACTTCGGTAGGGTGCAGCAATGAAGTAGCGGGGCTGGACTGGCTCAAGGCAAGGCACATTGATCTATAATGGCATCAAAAGGTACAGATTATGCTGATCCCGTTGGTGGCCGCGAGTCCAAGAGAAGAGATGCCAGGTCGCCCTATTTATGGGGCTGTGGTGGCGCTGCCTACCGTCGTACCGGTCTGCGTATGCTTGTGACGGTGCAGGATGATTGCCTGTGCTCAATTGACACGCTTGGGAGCCAGATAAGTAGGCGTGCTTGTACGTCGGTAGGGTGCAGCACTGAAGCAGCGGGGCTAGACTGGCTCAAGACAAGGCACGTCGACCTATAACGGCAAAAGGGTACAGATTATGCTGATGCTGTTCGTGGCCGCGTGTCCAAGGGAAGGGATGCCAGGTCGTCCTATTTATGGGGCTGTGGTGGCGCTGCCTACCGTCGTACACGGTCTGCGTCAGCTTGTGACGGTGCAGGATGATCGGCTCTCCTCAGATTACACGCTTGGGAGTCAGATAAGTAGGCGTGCTTGTACTTCGGTAGGGTATAGCGATGAAGCAGCGGGGCTTGACTGGCTCAACGCAAGGCACGTCGACCTGTAACGGCAAAAGGGTACAGATTATGCTGATGCCGGTCGTGGCCGCGAGTCCAAGGGAAGAGACGCCAGGTCGTTCTATTTATGGGGCTGTGGTGGCGGTGCCTACCATCGTACCCGGTCTGCGTCAGCTTGTGACGGTGCAGGATGATCGCCTGTCCTCAACTGACATTTTGGGAGCCAGATAAGTAGACGTGCTTGTACTTCGGTAGGGTGCAGCGATGAAGCAGCGGGGCTTGACTGGCTCTACCCAAGGCACGTCGATCTATAACGGCAAAAGGGTACAGATTATGCTGACGCCGGCCGTGGCCGCGAGTCCAAGGGAAGGGACGCCAGGTCGTTCTATTTATGGGGCTGTGGTGGCGGTGCCTACCATCGTATCCGGTGTGCGCCCGCTTGTGACGGTGCTGCATGATCGCCTGTCCTTAACTAACACGCTTGGGAGCCAGATAAGTCGGCGTGCTTGTACTTCGGTAGGGTGCGGCGATGAAGCAGCGGGGCTTGACTGGTAAAGGCAAGGCACGTCGATCTATAATGGCATAAAAAGGTACAGATTATGCTGATGCCGATTGTGGCCGCGAGTCCCCGGGAAGGGATGCCCGGTCGTCCTATTTTTGGTGCTGTGGTGGCGCTGCCTACCGTCGTACCCGGTCTGCGTCAGCTTGTGACGGTGCAGGATGATCGCCTGTCCTCAACTGACACGCTTGGTAGCCAGAGAAGTAGGCGTGCTTGTACTTCGGTAGGGTGCAGCGATGAAGCAGCGGGGCTTGACTGGTAAAGGCAAGGCACGTCGATCTATAATTGCATAAAAAGGTACAGATTATGCTGATGCCGTTCGTGGCCGCGAGTCTAAGGGAAGGGATGCCAGGTCGCCCTATTTATGGGGCTATGGTGGCGCTGCCTACCGTCGTAGCGGTCTGCGTATGCTTGTGACGGTGCAGGATGATCGCCTGTGCTCAGCTGACACGCTTGGGAGCCAGATAAGTAGGCGTGCTTGTACGTCGGTAGGGTGCAGCACTGAAGCAGCGGGGCTTGACTGGCTTCAGGCAAGGCACGTCGACCTGTAACGGCAAAAGTGTACAGGTTATGCTGATGCTGTTCGTGGCCGCGTGTCCAAGGGAAGGGCTGCCAGGTCATCCTATTTATGGGGCTGTGGTGGCGCTGCCTACCGTCGTACCCGGTCTGCGTCAGCTTGTGACGGTGCAGGATGATCGGCTGTCCTCAGATTATACGCTTGGGAGCCAGATAAGTAGGCGTGCTTGTACTTCGGTAGGGTACAGCGATGAAGCAGCGGGGCTTGACTGGCTCAACGCAAGGCACGTCGACCTGTAACGGCAAAAGGGTACAGATTATGCTGATGCCCTCCGTGGCCGCGAGTCAAAGGGAAGGGATGCCAGGTCGTCCTATTTATAAGGCTGTGGTGGCGTTGCCTCCCTTCGTAGCCGGTCTGCGTCAGCTTGTGACGGTGCGGGATGATTGCCTGTTCTCAACTGACGCACTTGGGAGCCAGATAAATAGGCGTGCCTGTACTGCGGTAGAGTGCAGCGATGAAGCAGCGGGGCTTGACTGGCTCTAGCCAAGGCACATCCATCTATAACGGCAAAAGTGTACAGATTATGCTGATGCCGGTCGTGGGCGCGAGTCCAAGGGAAGGGATGCCAGGTTGTCCTATTTATGGGGTTGTGGTGGCGCTGCCTACCGTCGTACACGGTCTGCGCCAGCTTATGACGGTGCAGGATGATCGCCTGTCCTCAGCTGACACGATTGGGAGCCAGATAAGTAGGCGTGCTTGTACCTCGGTAGGGTACAGCAATGAAGTAGCGGGGCTGGACAGGCTCAAGGCAAGGCACGTCGATATATAACGGCAAAAGGGTACAGATTATGCTGATGCGGTTCGAGGCCGCGAGTCCAAGGGAAGGGATGCCAGGTTGTCCTATTTATGGGGTTGTGGTGGCGCTGCCTACCGTCCTGCTTGGTCTGCGCCAGCCTGTGACGGTGCAAGATGATCGCCTGACCTCAGCTGACACGCTTGGGAGCCAGATAAGTAGGCGTGCTTGTACTTCGGTAGGGTGCAGCATTGAAGTAGCGGGGCTGGACTGGCTCAAGGCAAGGCACATCGATCTATAATGGAAAAAAAGGTACAGATTATGCTGATCCCGTTGGTGGCCGCGAGTCCAAGAGAAGGGATGCCAGGTCGCCCTATTTATGGGGCTGTGGTGGCGCTGCCTACCGTCGTACCGGTCTGCGTATGCTTGTGACGGTGCAGGATGATCGCCTGTGCTCAATTGACACGCTTGGGAGCCAGATAAGTAGGCGTGCTTGTACTTCGGTAGGGTGCAGCGATGAAGCAGCGGGGCTTGACTGGTAAAGGCAAGGCACGTCGATCTATAATGGCATAAAAAGGTACAGATTATGCTGATGCCGTTCGTGGCCGCGAGTCCAAGGGAAGGGATGCCAGGTCGTCCTATTTATGGGGCTGTGGTGGCGCTGCCTACCGTCGTACCCGGTCAGCGTCAGCTTGTGACGGTGCAGGATGATCGCTTGTCCTCAGCTGACATTTTGGGAGCCAGATAAGTAGGCGTGCTTGTACTTCGGTAGGGTACAGCGATGAAGCAGCGGGGCTTGACTGGCTCTACCCAAGGCACGTCGATCTATAACGGCAAAAGGGTACAGATTATGCTGATGCCGGCCGTGGCCGCGAGTCCAAGGTAAGGGACGCCAGGTCGTTCTATTTATGGGGCTGTGGTGGCGTTGCCTACCATCGTATCCGGTGTGCGCCCGCTTGTGACGGTGCAGGATGATCGCCTGTCATCAACTAACACGCTTGGGAGCCAGATAATTAGGCGTGCTTGTACTTCGGTAGGGTGCAGCGATGAAGCAGCGGGGCTTGACTGGTAAAGGCAAGGCACGTCGATCTATAATGGAATAAAAAAGGTACATATTATCCTGATGCCGATCGTGGCCGCGAGTCCCCGGGAAGGGATGCCAGGTCGTCCTATTTATGGGGCTGTGGTGGCGCTGCCTACTGTCGTACCGGTCTGCGTATGCTTGTGACGGTGCAGGATGATCGCCTGTGCTCAGCTGACACGCTTGGGAGCCAGATAAGTAGGCGTGCTTGTACGTCGGTAGGGTGCAGCACTGAAGCAGCGGGGTTTGACTGGTAAAGGCAAGGCACGTCGATCTATAATGGCATAAAAAGGTACAGAATATGCTGATGCCGTTCGTGGCCGCGAGTCCAAGGGAAGGGTCGCCAGGTCGTCCTATTTATGGGGCTGTGGTGGCGCTGCCTACCGTCGTACCCGGTCTGCGTCAGCTTGGGACGGTGCAGGATGATCGGCTGTCCTCAGATTACACGCTTGGGAGCCAGATAAGTAGGCGTGCTTGTACTTCGGTAGGGTACTGCGATGAAGCAGCGGGGCTTGACTGGCTCAACGCAAGGCACGTCGACCTGTAACGGCAAAAGGGTACAGATTATGCTGATGCCCTCCGTGGCCGCGAGTCCAAGGGAAGGGATGCCAGGTCGTCCTATTTATGGGGCTGTGGTGGCGCTGCCTCCCGTCGTAGCCGGTCTGCGTCAGCTTGTGACGGTGCGGGATGATTGCCTGTTCTCAACTGACGCACTTGGGAGCCAGATAAGTAGGCGTGCCTGTACTTCGGTAGGGTACTGCGGTGAAGCAGCGGGGCTTGACTGGCTCAACGCAAGGCACGTCGACCTGTAACGGCAAAAGGGTACAGATTATGCTGATGCCCTCCGTGGCCGCGAGTCCAAGGGAAAGGATGCCAGGTCGTCCTATTTATGGGGCTGTGGTGGCGCTGCCTCCCGTCGTAGCCGGTCTGCGTCAGCTTGTGACGGTGCGGGATGATTGCCTGTTCTCAACTGACGCACTTGGGAGCCAGATAAGTAGGCGTGCCTGTACTGCGGTAGGGTGCAGCGATGAAGCAGCGGGGCTTGACTGGCTCTAGCCAAGGCACGTCGATCTATAACGGCAGAAGTGTACAGATTATGCTGATGCCGGTCGTGGCCGCGAGTACAAGGGAAGGGACGCCAGGTCGTCCTATTTATGGGGCTGTGGTATCGGTGACTACCATCGTATCCGGTGTGCGCCCTCTTGTGACGGTGCAGGATGATCGCCTGTCCACAGCTAACAGGCTAGGGAGCCAGATAAGTAGGCGTGCTTGAACTTCGGTAGGGTGCAGCGATGAAGCAGCGGGGCTTGACTGGTAAAGGCAAGGCACGTCGATCTATAATGGAATAAAAAGGTACAGATTACGCTGATCCCGTTGGTGGCCACGAGTCCAAGGGAAGGGATGCCAGGTCGCCCTATTTATGGGGCTGTGGTGGCGCTGCCTACCGTCGTACCGGTCTGCGTATGCTTGTGACGGTTCAGGATGATCGCCTGTGCTCAACTGACACGCTTGGGAGCCAGATAAGTAGGCGTGCTTGGACGTCGGTAGTGTGCAGCACTGAAGCAGCGGGGCTTGACCGGCTCAAGACAAGGCACGTCGACCTATAACGGCAGAAGGGTAGAGATTATGCTGATGCTGCTCGTGGCCGCGTGTCCAAGGGAAGGGATGCCAGGTCGTCCTATTTATGGGGCTGTGGTGGCCCTGCCTGCCGT
Organism: Amblyomma americanum; assembly: GCF_052857255.1. NCBI lineage: Eukaryota > Metazoa > Arthropoda > Arachnida > Ixodida > Ixodidae > Amblyomma > Amblyomma americanum. The sequence continues at coordinate 511,221,596 of NC_135497.1, forward strand.
CGTACCCGGTCTGCGTCAGCTTGTGACGGTGCAGGATGATCGGCTGTCCTCAGATTACACGCTTGGGAGCCAGATAAGTAGGCGTGCTTGTACTTCGGTAGGGTACAGCGATGAAGCAGCGGTGCTTGACTGGCTCAACGCGAGGCACGTCGACCTGTAACGGCAAAAGGGTACAGATTATGCTGATGCCCTACGAGGCCGCGAGTCCAAGGGAAGGGAAGCCAGGTCGTTCTATTTATGGGGCTGTGGTGGCGCTGCCTTCCGTCGTAGCCGGTCTGCGTCAGCTTGTGACGGTGCGGGATGATTGCCTGTTCTCAACTGATGCTCTTGGGAGCCAGATAAGTAGGCGTGCCTGTACTGCGGTAGGGTGCAGCGATGAAGCAGCGAGGCTTGACAGGTTCAAGGCAAGGCACGCCGATATATAACGGCAAAAGGGTACAGATTATGATGATGCGGTTCGAGGCCGCGAGTCCAAGGGAAGGGATGCCAGATTGTCCTATTTATGGGGTTGTGGTGGCGCTGCCTACCGTCCTGCTTGGTCTGCGCCAGCCTGTGACGGTGCAAGATGATCGCCTGTCCTCAGCTGACACGCTTGGGAGCCAGATAAGTAGGCGTGCTTGTACTTCGGTAGGGTGCAGCAATGAAGTAGCGGGGCTGGACTGGCTCAAGGCAAGGCACATCGATCTATAATGGCATAAAAAGGTACAGATTATGCTGATCCCGTTGGTGGCCGCGAGTCCAAGAGAAGGGATGCCAGGTTGCCCTATTTATGGGGCTGTGGTGGCGCTGCCTACCGTCGTACCGGTCTGCGTATGCTTGTGACGGTGCAGGATGATCGCCTGTGCTCAATTGACACGCTTGGGAGCCAGATAAGTAGGCGTGCTTGTACGTCGGTAGGGTGCAGCACTGAAGCAGCGGGGCTAGACTGGCTCAAGACAAGGCACGTCGACCTATAACGGCAAAAGGGTACAGATTATGCTGATGCTGTTCGTGGCCGCGTGTCCAAGGGAAGGGATGCCAGGTCGTCCTATTTATGGGGCTGTGGTGGCGCTGCCTACCGTCGTACACGGTCTGCGTCAGCTTGTGACGGTGCAGGATGATCGGCTGTCCTCAGATTACACGCTTGGGAGCCAGATAAGTAGACGTGCTTGTACTTCGGTAGGGTGCAGCGATGAAGCAGCGGGGCTTGACTGGCTCTACCCAAGGCACGTCGATCTATAACGGCAAAAGGGTACAGATTATGCTGACGCCGGCCGTGGCCGCGAGTCCAAGGGAAGGGACGCCAGGTCGTTCTATTTATGGGGCTGTGGTGGCGGTGCCTACCATCGTATCCGGTGTGCGCCCGCTTGTGACGGTGCTGGATGATCGCCTGTCCTTAACTAACACGCTTGGGAGCCAGATAAGTAGGCGTGCTTGTACTTCGGTAGGGTGCGGCGATGAAGCAGCGGGGCTTGACTGGTAAAGGCAAGGCACGTCGATCTATAATGGCATAAAAAGGTACAGATTATGCTGATGCCGATTGTGGCCGCGAGTCCCCGGGAAGGGATGCCCGGTCGTCCTATTTTTGGGGCTGTGGTGGCGCTGCCTACCATCGTACCCGGTCTGCGTATGCTTGTGACGGTGCAGGATGATCACCTGTGCTCAGCTGACACGCTTGGGAGCCAGATAAGTAGGCGTGCTTGTACGTCGGTAGGGTGCAGCACTGAAGCAGCGGAGCTTGACTGGCTTCAGGCAAGGCACGTCGACCTGTAACGGCAAAAGTGTACAGGTTATGCTGATGCTGTTCGTGGCCGCGTGTCCAAGGGAAGGGCTGCCAGGTCATCCTATTTATGGGGCTGTGGTGGCGCTGCCTACCGTCGTACCCGGCCTGCGTCAGCTTGTGACGGTGCAGGATGATCGGCTGTCCTCAGATTATACGCTTGGGAGCCAGATAAGTAGGCGTGCTTGTACTTCGGTAGGGTACAGCGATGAAGCAGCGGGGCTTGACTGGCTCAACGCAAGGCACGTCGACCTGTAACGGCAAAAGGGTACAGATTATGCTGATGCCCTCCGTGGCCGCGAGTCAAAGGGAAGGGATGCCAGGTCGTCCTATTTATAAGGCTGTGGTGGCGCTGCCTCCCGTCGTAGCCGGTCTGCGTCAGCTTGTGACGGTGCGGGATGATTGCCTGTTCTCAACTGACGCACTTGGGAGCCAGATAAATAGGCGTGCCTGTACTGCGGTAGGGTGCAGCGATGAAGCAGCGGGGCTTGACTGGCTCTAGCCAAGGCACATCGATCTATAACGGCAAAAGTGTACAGATTATACTGATGCTGGTCGTGGGCGCGAGTCCAAGGGAAGGGATGCCAGGTCGCCCTATTTATGGGGCTGTGGTGGCGCTGCCTACTGTCGTACCGGTCTGCGTATGCTTGAGACGGTTCAGGATGATCGCCTGTGCTCAACTGACACGCTTGGGAGCCAGATAAGTAGGCGTGCTTGTACGTCGGTAGGGTGCAGCACTGAAGCAGCGGGGCTTGACTGGCTCAAGACAAGGCACGTCGACCTATAACGGCAAAAGGGTACAGAATATGCTGATGCTGTTCGTGGCCGCGTGTCCAAGGGAAGGGATGCCAGGTTGTCCTATTTATGGGGCTGTGGTGGCGCTGCCTACCGTCGTACCCGGTCAGCGTCAGCTTGTGACGGTGCAGGATGATCGGCTGTCCTCAGATTACACGCTTGGGAGCCAGATAAGTAGGCGTGCTTGTACGTCGGTAGGGTGCAGCACTGAAGCACCGGGGCTTGACTGGCTCAAGACAAGGCACGTCGACCTATAACGGCAAAAAGGTACAGATTATGCTGATCCCGTTGGTGGCCGCGAGTCCAAGGGAAGGGATGCCAGATCGCCCTATTTATGGGGCTGTGGTGGCGCTGCCTACCGTCGTACCCGGTCTGCGTAACCTTGTGACGGTGCTGGATGATCGGCTGTCCTCAGATTACACGCTTGGGAGCCAGATAAGTAGGCGTGCTTGTACTTCGGTAGGGTGCAGCGATGAAGCAGCAGGGCTTGACTGGCTCTACCCAAGGCACGTCGACCTATAACGGCAAAAAGGTACAGATTATGCTGATCCCGTTGGTGGCCGCGAGTCCAAGGGAAGGGATGCCAGATCGCCCTATTTATGGGGCTGTGGTGGCGCTGCCTACCGTCGTACCCGGTCTGCGTAACCTTGTGACGGTGCAGGATGATCGGCTGTCCTCAGATTACACGCTTGGGAGCCAGATAATTAGGCCTGCTTGTACTTCAGTAGGGTACAGCGATGAAGCAGCGCGGATTGACTGGCTCAACGCAAAGCACGTCGACCTGTAACGGCAAAAGGGTACAGATTGTGCTGATGCCCTCCGTGGCCGCGAGTCCAAGGGAAGGGTTGCCAGGTCGTCCTATTTATGGGGCTGTGGTGGCGCTGCCTCCCGTCGTAGCCTGTCTGCGTCAGCTTGTGACGGTGCGGGATGATGGCCTCTCTTCAGCTGACACGCTTGGGAGCCAGATAAGGTTGCGTGCTTGTACTTCGGTAGGGTGCAGCAATGATGTAGCGGGGCTGGACTGGCTCAAGGCAAGGCACGTCGACCTATAACGGCAAAAGGGTACAGACTATTATGATGCTGTTCGTGGCCGCGTGTCCAAGAGAAGGGATGACAGGTCGTCCTATTTAAAGGGCTGTGGTGACGCTGCCTACCGTCGTACCCGGTCTGCGTCAACTTGTGACGGTGCAGGAAGATCGGCTGTCCTCAGATTACACGCTTGGGAGCCAGATAAGTAGGCGTGCTTGTACTTCGGTAGGCTACAGCGATGAAGCAGCGGGGCTTGACTGGCTCAACGCAAGGCACGTCGACCTGTAATGGCAAAAGGGTACAGATTGTGCTGATGCCCTCCGTGGCCGCGAGTCCAAAGGAAGGGATGCCAGGTCGTCCAATTTATCGGGCTGTGGTGGCGCTGCCTCCAGTCGTAGCCGGTCTGCGTCAGCTTGTGACGGTGCGGGATGATTGCCTGTTCTCAACTGGCGCACTTGGGAGCCAGATAAGTAGGCGTGGCAGTACTGCGGTAGGGTGCAGCGATGAAGCAGCGAGGCTTGACTGGCTCAAGGCAAGGCACGCCGATCTATAACCGCAAAAGGGTACAGATTATACTGATGCCGGTCTTGGACGCGAGTCCAAGGGAAGGGATGCCAGGTCGTCCTATTTATGGGGCTGTGGTGGCGCTGCCTACCATCGTACCCGGTCTGCGCCAGCTTGTGACGGTGCAGTATGATGGCCTGTCCTCAGCTGACACGCTTGGGAGCCAGATAAGAAGGCGTGCTTGTACTTCGGTAGGGTGCAGCAATGATGTGGCGGGGCTGGACTGGCTCAAGGCAAGGCACGTCGTTATATAACGCAAAAGGGTACAGATTATGATGATGCAGTTCGAGGCCGCGAGTCCAAGCGAAGGGATGCCAGGTTGTCGTAATTATGGGGTTTTGGTGGCGCTGCCTACCGTCGTGCTTGGTCTGCGCCAGCCTGTGACGGTGCAGGATGATCGCCTGTCCTCAGCTGACACGCTTGGGAGCCATATAGGGAGGCGTGCTTGTACTTCGGTAGGGTGCAGCAATAAAGTAGCGGGGCTGGACTGGCTCAAGGCAAGGCACGTCGATATATAGCGGCAAAAGGGTGCAGATTATGCTGATGCAGTTCGAAGCCGCGAGGCCAAGGGAAGGGATGCCAGGTCATCCTAATTATGGGGCTGTGGTGGCGCTGCCTTCCGTCGTATCCGGTCTGCGTCAGCTTGTGACGGTGCAAGATGATCGCCTGTCCTCAGCTAACACGCTTGGGAGCCAGATAAGTAGGCGTGCTTGTACTTCGGTAGGGTGCAGCGATGAAGCAGCGGGGCTTGACTGGTAAAGGCAAGGCACGTCGATCTATGATGGCATAAAAAGGTACAGATTATGCTGATGCTGTTCGTGGCCGAGAGTCCAAGGGAAGGGATGCCAGGTCGTCTTATTTATGGGGCTGTGGTGGCGCTGCCTACCGTCGTACCCGGCCTGCGTAAGCTTGTGACGGTGCAGGATGATCAACTGTCCTCAACTGACACGCTTGGGAGCCAGAGAAGTAGGCGTGCTTGTACTTCGGTAGGGTGCAGCAATGAAGTAGTGGGGCTGGACTGGCTCAAGGCAAGGCACGTCGATATATAGCGGCAAAAGGGTACAGATTATGGTGATGCTGTTCGTCGCCGCGTGTACAAAGGAAGGGATGCCAGGTCGTCCTATTTATGGGGCTGTGGTTGCGCTGCCTCCCATCGTAGCCGGTCTGCATCAGCTTGTGACGGTGCGGGATGATCGCCTGTTCTCAACTGACGCACTTGGGAGCCAGATAAGTAGGCGTGCCTGTACTTCGGTAGGGTGCAGCGATGAAGCAGCGAGGCTTGTCTAGCTCAAGGCAAGGCACGCCGATCTATAACCGCAAAAGTGTACAGGTTATGCTGATGCCGTTCTTGGACGCGAGTCCACGGGAAGTGATGCCAGGTCGTCCTATTTATGGGGCTGTGGTGCGTTGCCTCCCGTCGTAGCCGGTCTGCGTCAGCTTGTGACGGTGCAGGATGATCGCCAGAAGTCAGCTAAAACGCTTGGGAGCCAGATAAGTAGGAGTGCTGGTACTTCGGTAGGGTGCAGCGATGAAGCCGCGGGGCTTGACTCGCTCAAGGCAAGGCACGCTGATCTATAGGGGCAAAAGGGTAGAGATTAGACTGATGCCGTTCGTGGCCGTGAGTACAAGGGAAGACATGCCAGGTCGTCCTATTTATGGGGCTGTGGCGGCGCTGCCTACTGTCGTACCCGGTCTGCGTCAGCTTCTGACGGTGCAGGATTTTTGCCTGTCCTCAGCTGACACGTTTGGGAGCCAGATAAGTAGACGTGCTTGTACTTCGGCAGGGTGCAGCGATGAAGCTGCGGGGCTTGTGTGGCTCGAGGCAAGGCACGCCGATCTATAACGCAAATGGTACAGATTATGCTGATGCCGTTCGTGGTCGCGAGTCCAAGAGAAGGGATGCCAGGTCGTCCTATTTATGGAGCTCTGGTGGCGCTGCTTCCCGTCGTACCCGGTTTGCGCCAGGTTGCGACGGTGCAGGAAGATCGCCAGAACTCAGCTGACACGCTTGGGAGCCAGATAAATAGGCGTGCTTGTACTTCGGTAGGGTGCAGCGATAAAGCAGCGGGGCTTGACTGGCTCGAGGCAAGGCACGTCGATCTATACAGACAAAAGGGTACAGATCATGCTCATGCCGTTCGTGGCCGTGTGTCCAAGAGAAGGAATGCCAGGTCGTCCTATTTATAGGGCTTCGCTTGCTGCCTACCGTCGTACCCGGTATGCGCCAGCTTGTGACGGTGCAGGATGATCGCTTGTCCTCAGCAGACATTTTGGGAGCCAGATAAGTAGGCGTGCTTGAACTTCGGTAGGGTGCAGCGATGAAGCAGCGGGGCTTGACTGGCTCTACCCAAGGCACGTCGATCTATAACGGCAAAAGGGTACAGATTATGCTGATGCCGGCCGTGGCCGCGTGTCCAAGGAAAGGGACGCCAGGTCGTTCTATTTATGGGGCTGTGGTGGCGGTGCCTACCATCGTATCCGGTGTGCGCCCGCTTGTGACGGTACAGGATGATCGCCTGTCCTCAGCTAACGTGCTTGGGAGCCAGATAAGTAGGCGTGCTTGTACTTCGGCAGGGTGCAGCGATGAAGCAGCGGGGCTTGACTGGTAAAGGCAAGGCACGTCGATCTATAATGGCATAATAAGGTACAGATTATGCTGATGCCGTTCGTGGCCGCGAGTCCAAGGGAAGGGATGCCAGGTCGTCCTAATTATGGGGCTGTGGTGGCGCTGCCTACCGTTGTAACCGGTCTGCGCCAGCTTGTGACGGTGCAAAATGATCGCCGGTCCTCAGCTGACACGCTTGGGAGCCAGATAAATAGGCGTGCTTGTACTTCGGTAGGGTGCAGCGATGAAGCCGCGGGGCTTGACTGGCTCGAGGCAAGGCACGTCGATCTATAATGGCATAAAAAGGTACAGATTATGCTGATCCTTTTGGTGGCCGCGAGTCCAAGGGAAGGGATGCCAGGTCGCCCTAATTATGGGGCTGTGGTGGCGCTGCCTACCGTCGTACCAGTCTGCGTATGCTTGTGACGGTGCAGGATGGTCGCCAGTGCTCAACTGAAACGCTTGGGAGCCAGATAAGTAGGCGTGCTTGTACGTCGGTAGGGTGCAGCACTGAAGCAGCGGGGCTTGACTGGCTCAATACGAGGCACGTCGACCTGTAACGGCAAAAGGGTACAGATTATGCTGATGCCCTCCGTGGCCGCGAGTCCAAGGGAAGGGATGCCAGGTCGTCCTATTTATGGGGCTGTGGTGGCGCTGCCTACCGTCGTACCGGTCTGCGTATGTTTGTGATGGTGCAGGATGATCGCCTGTGTTCAACTGACACGCTTGGGAGCCAGATAGGGAGGCGTGCTTGTACTTTGGTAGGGTGCAGCAATGAAGTAGCGGGGCTGGACTGGCTCAAGGCAAGGCACGTCGATATATAGCGGCAAAAGGGTACAGATTATGCTGATGCAGTTCGAGGCCGCGAGGCCAAGGGAAGGGATGCCAGGTCATCCTATTTATGGGGCTGTGTTGGCGCTGCCTACCGTCGAACCCGGTCTGCGTCAGCTTGTGACGGTGCAAGATGATCGCCTGTCCTCAGCTAACACGCTTGGGAGCCAGATAAGTAGGCGTGCTTGTACTTCGGTAGGGTGCAGCGAAGAAGCAGCGGGGCTTGACTGGTAAAGTCAAGGCACGTCGATCTATGATGGCATAAAAAGGTACAGATTATGCTGATGCCGTTCGTGGCCGCGAGTCCAAGGGAAGGGATGCCAGGTCGTCCTATTTATGGGGCTGTGGTGGCGCTGCCTACCGTCGTACCCGGTCTGCGTCAGCTTGTGACGGTGCGGGATGATCGCCTGTTCTCAACTGACGCACTTGCGAGCCAGATAAGTAGGCGTGCCTGTACTTCGGTAGGGTGCAGCGATGAAGCAGCGAGGCTTGTCTAGCTCAAGGCAAGGCACGCCGATCTATAACCGCAAAAGGGTACAGATTATGCTGATGCCGTTCTTGGACGCGAGTCCAAGGGAAGGGATGCCAGGTCGTCCTATTTGTGAGGCTGTGGTGGCGCTGCCTACCGTCGTACCAGGTCTGCGCCAGCTTGTAACGGTGCAGAATGATCGCCTGTCCTCAGCTGACACGCTTGATAGCCAGATAAGTAGGCGTGCTTGTACGTCGGTAGGGTGCAGCAATGAAGTAGCGGGGCTGGACTGGCTCAAGGCAAGGCACGTCGATATATAACGGCAAAAGGGTACAGATTATGCCGATGCCGTTCATTGCCGCGAGTCCAAGGGAAGTGATGCCAGGTCGTCCTATTTATGGGGCTGTGGTGGCGCTGCATCCCGTCGTAGCCGATCTGCGTCAGCCTCTGACGGTGCAGGATGATTGCCGGTCCTCAGCTGACACGCTTGGGAGCCAGATAAATAGGCGTGTTTGTACGTCGGTAGGGTGCAGCAATGAAGTAGCGGGGCTTGACTGGTAAAGGCAAGGGACATTGATCCATAATGGCATAAAAGCGTGCAGATTATGCTGAAGCCGTTCATGGCCGCGAGTCCAAGGGAAGGGATGCCAGGTCGTCCTATTTATGGGGCTGTGGTGCCGTTGCCTCCCGTCGTAGCCGGTCTGCGTCAGCTTTTGACGGTGCAGGATTATCGCCAGAGCTCAGCTGAAACGCTTGGGAGCCAGATAAATAGGCGTGCTTGTACTTCGGTAGGGTGCAGCGATGAAGCCGCGGGGCTTGACTCGCTCAAGGCAAGGCACGCTGATCTATAGCGGCAAAAGGGTAGAGATTATGCTGATGCCGTTCGTGGCCGTGAGTACAAGGGAAGGGATGCCAGGTCGTCCTAATTATGGGGCTGCTGTTGCGCTGCCTACTGTCGTACCCGGTCTGCGTCAGCTTGTGACGGTGCAGGATGATTGCCTCTCCTCAGCTGACACTCTTGAGAGCCAGATATGTAGGCCTGCTTGTGCTTCGGTAGGGTGTAGCGATGAAGCCGCGGGGCTTGACTGGTTAAGGCAAGGGACGTTGATCTATGATGGTATAAAAGGGTGAAGATTATGCTGATGCCGCTCGAGGCCACGAGTCCAAGGGAAGGGATGCCAGGTCGTCCCATTTATGGGGCTATGGTGGCGCTGCCTCCCGTCGTACCCGGTTTGCGCCAGGTTGCGACGGTGCAGGATGATTGCCGGTCCTCAGCTGACACGTTTGGGAGCCAGATAAGTATACGTGCTTGTACTTCGGCAGAGTTACGCGATGAAGCTGCGGGGCTTGAGTGGCTCGAGGCAAAGCACGCCGATCTATAACGCAAAAGGGTACAGATTATGCTGATGCCGTTCGTGGTCGCGAGTCCAAGAGAAGGGATGCCAGGTCGTCCTATTTATGGAGCTCTGGTGGCGCTGCTTCCCGTCGTACCCGGTTTGCGCCAGGTTGCGACGGTGCAGGAAGATCGCCAGAACTCAGCTGACACGCTTGGGAGCCAGATAAATAGGCGTGCTTGTAATTCGGTAGGGTGCAGCGGTAAAGCAGCGGGGCTTGACTGGCTCGAGGCAAGGCACGTCGATCTATACAGACAAAATGGTACAGATCATGCTCATGCCGTTCGTGGCCGTGTGTCCAAGGGAAGGAATGCCAGGTCGTCCTATTTATAGGGCTGTGGTGGTGCTGCCTACCGTCGTACCCGGTATGCGCCAGATTGTGACGGTGCAGGATGATCGCTTGTCCTCAGCTGACATTTTGAGATCCAGATAAGTAGGCGTGCTTGTACTTCGGTAGGGTGCAGCGATGAAGCAGCGGAGCTTGACTGGCTCTACCCAAGGCACGTCGATCTATAACGGCAAAATGGTACAGATTATGCTGATGCCGGCCGTGGCCGCGTGTTCAAGGGAAGGGACGCCAGGTCGTTCTATTTATGGGGCTGTGGTGGCGGTGCCTACCATCGTATCCGGTGTGCGCCCGATGGTGACGGTGCAGGATGATCGCCTGTCCTCAGCTAACACGCTTGGCAGCGAGATAAGTAGGCGTGCTTGTACTTCGGCAGGGTGCAGCGATGAAGCAGCGGGGCTTGACTGGTCAAGGCAAGGCACGTCGATCTATATTGGCATAAAAAGGTACAGATTATGCTGATGCCGTTCGTGGCCGCAAGTCCAAGGGAAGGGATGCCAGGTCGTCCTATTTATGGGGCTGTGGTGGCGCTGCCTACTGTCTCACCCGGACTGCGTCAGCTTTTGACGGTGCAGGATGATCGCCTGTCCTCAGCTGACACGCTTGAGAGCCAGAAAAGTAGGCGTGTTTGTACGTCGGTATGGTGCAGCGATGAAGCAGCGGAGCTTGACTGGTAAAGGCAAGGGACGTCGATCTATAATGACAAACGGTGTAGATTATGCTTATGCCGCTCGAGTCCGCGAGTCCAAGGGAAGGAATGCCAGGTCGTCCTATTTATGGGGCTGTGGCGGCGCTGCCTACCGTTGTAACCGGTCTGCGCCAGCTTGTGACGGTGCAAAATGATCGCCGGTCCTCAGCTGGCACGCTTGGGAGCCAGATAAATAGGCGTGCTTGTACTTCGGTAGGGTGCAGCGATGAAGCCGCGGGGCTTGACTGGCTCGAGGCAAGGCACGTCGATCTATAATGGCATAAAAAGGTACAGATTATGCTGATCCCGTTGGTGGCCGCGAGTCCAAGGGAAGGGATGCCAGGTCGCCCTATTTATGGGGCTGTGGTGGCACTGCCTACCGTCGTACCGGTCTGCGTATGCTTGTGACGGTGCAGGATGATCACCTGTGCTCAACTGACGCACTTGGGAGCCAGATAAGTGGGCGTGGTTGTACTTCGGTAGGGTGCAGCAATGAAGTAGCGGGGCTGGACAGGCTCAAGGCAAGGCACGTCGATATATAACGGCAAAAGTGTACAGATTATGCTGATCTACTTGGTGGCCGCGAGTCCAAGGGAAGGCATGCCAGGTCGCCCTATTGATGGGGCTGTGGCGGCGCTGCCTACCGTCGTACCGGTCTGCGTATGCTTGTGACGGTGCAGGATGATCAACTGTGTTCAACTGACACGCTTGGGAGCCAGATAAGTAAGCGTGCTTATACGTCGGTAGGGTGCAGCACTGACGCAGCGGGGCTTGACTGGCTCAAGACAAGGCACGTCGACCTATAACGGCAAAAGGGTACAGATTATGCTGATGCCGGTCGTGGCCGCGAGTCCAAGGGAAGGGACGCCAGGTCGTCCTATTTATGGGGCTGTGGTGGCGGTGCCTACCATCGTATCCGGTATGCGCCCGCTTGTGACGGTGCAGGATGATCGCCTGTCCTCAGATAACACGCTTGGGAGCCAGATAAGTAGGCGTGCTTGTACTTCGGTAGGGTGCAGCGATGAAGCAGCGGGGCTTGACTGGTAAAGGCAAAGCACGTCGCTCTATAATTGCATAAAAAGGTACAGATTATGCTGATCCCGTTGGTGGCCGCGAGTTCAAGAGAAGGGATGCCAGGTCGCCCTATTTATGGGGCTGCGGTGGCGCTGCCTACCGTCGTACCGGTCTGCGTGTGCTTGTGACGGTGCAGGATGATCGCCTGTGCTCAACTGACACGCTTCGGAGCCAGATAAGTAGGCGTGCTTGTACGTCGGTAGGGTCCAGCACTGAAGCAGCGGGGCTTGACTGGCGCAACGCAAGGCACGTCGACCTGTAACGGCAAATGGGTACAGATTATGCTGATGCCCTCCGTGGCCGCGAGTCCAAGGGAAGGATGCCAGGTCGTCTTTTTTATGGGGCTGTGGTGGCGCTGCCTCCCGTTGTAGCCGGTCTGCGTCAGCTTGTGACGGTGCGGGATGATCGCCTGTTATCAACTGACGCACTTGGGAGCCAGATAAGTAGGCGTGCCTGTACTGCGGTACGGTGCAGCGATGAAGCAGCGGGGCTTGACTGGTAAAGGCAAGGCACGTCGATCTATAATGGTATAAAAAGGTACAGATAATGCTGATCCCGTTGGTGGTCGCGAGTCCAAGGGAAGGGAGGCCAGGTCGCATTATTTATGGGGCTGTGGTGGCGCTGCCTACCGTCGTACCGGTCTGCGTATGCTTGTGACGGTTCAGGATGATCGCCTGTGCTCAACTGACATTCTTGGGAGCCAGATAAGTAGGCGAGCTTGTACTTCGGTAGGGTGCAGCGATGAAGCAGCGGGGCTTGACTGGCTCAAGACAAGGCACGTCGACCTATAACGGCAAAAGAGTACAGATTATGCTGATGCTGTTCGTGGCCGCGTGTCCAAGGGAATGGATGCCAGGTCGTCCTATTTATAGGGCTGTGGTGGCGCTGTCTACCGTCGTACCCGGTCTGCGTAAGCTTGTGATGGTGCAGGATGATCGGCTGTCCTCAGATTACACGCTTGGGAGCCAGATGAGTAGGCGTGCTTGTACTTCGGTAGGGTACAGCGATGAAGCAGCGGGGCTTGACTGGTCAACGCAAGGCACGTCGACCTGTAACGGCAAAAGGGTACAGATTATGCTGATGCCCGCCGTGGCCGCGAGTCCAAGGGAAGGGATGCCAGGTCGTCTTTTTTATGGGGCTGTGGTGGCGCTGCCTCCCGTTGTAGCCGGTCTGCGTCAGCTTGTGACGGTGCGGGATGATCGCCTGTTCTCAACTGACGCACTTGGGAGCCAGATAAGTAGGCGTGCCTGTACTGCGGTACGGTGCAGCGATGAAGCAGCGGGACTTGACTGGCTCAACGCAAGGCACGTAGACCTGTAACGGCAAAAGGGTACAGATTATGCTGATGCCCTCCGTTGCCGCGAGTCCAAGGGAAGGGATGCCAGGTCGTTCTATTTATCGCACTGTGGTGGCGCTGCCTCCCGTCATAGCCGGTCTGTGTCAGCTTGTGACGGTGCGGGATGATTGCCTGTTCTCAACTGACGCACTTGGGAGCCAGATAAGTAGGCGTGCCTGTACTGCGGTAGGGTGCAGCGATGAAGCAGCGAGGCTTGACTGGCTCAAGGCAAGGCACGTCGATATATAACGGCAAAAGGGTACAGATTATGCTGATGCAGTTCGAGGCCGCGAGTCCAAGGGAAGGGATGCCAGGTTGTCCTATTTATGGGGCTGTGGTGGCGCTGCCTACCGTCGTACCCGGTCTGCGTCAGCTTGTGACGGTGCAGGATGGTCGCCTGTCCTCAACTGACACGCTTGCGAGCCAGAGAAGTAGGCGTGCTTGTACTTCGGTAGGGTACAGCGACGAAGCAGCGGGGTTTGACTGGCTCAATGGAAGACACGTCGATCTATAACGAAAAAAGGGTACAGATTATGCTGATCCCCTTGGTGGCCGCGAATCCAAGGGGAGGGATGCTAGGTCGCCCTATTCATGGGGCTGTGGTGGCGCTGCCTACCGTCGTACCGGTCTGCGTATGCTTGTGACGGTGCAGGATGATCGCCTGTGTTCAACTGACACGCTTGGGAGCCAGATAAGTAGGCGTGCTTGTACGTCGGTAGGGTGCAGCACTGACGCAGCGGGGTTTGACTGGCTCAATGGAAGACACGTCGATCTATAACGGAAAAAGGGTACAGATTATGCTGATCCTCTTGGTGGCCGCGAGTCCAAGAGAAGGGATGCCAGGTCGCCCTTTTGATGGGGCTGTGGTGGAGCTGCCTTCCGTCGTAGCCGATCTGCGTCAGCCTCTGACGGTGCAGGATGATATCCGGTCCTCAGCTGACACGTTTGGGATCCAGATAAATAGGCGTGTTTGTACGTCGTTAGGGTGCAGCGATGAAGAAGCGGGGCTTGACTGGTAAAGGCAAGGGACGTTGATCTATAATGGCATAAAATGGTACAGATTATGCTGATGCCGGTCGTGGCCGCGAGTCCAAGGGAAGGGACGCCAGGTCGTCCTATTTATAGGGCTGTGGTGGCGCTGCCTACCGTCGTACCGGTCTGCGTATGCTTGTGACGGTGCAGGATGATCGCCTGTCCTCAGCTGACACGCTTGGGAGCCAGATATGTAGGCGTGCTTGTACTTCGGTAGGGTGCAGCAATGAAGCAGCGGGGCTTGACTGGCTCAAGACAATGCACGTCGAAGTATAATGGCATAAAAAGGTACAGATTATGCTGATCCCGTTGGTGGTCGCGAGTCCAAGGGAACGGATGCCAGGTCGCCCTATTTATGGGGCTGTGGTGGCGCTGCCTACCGTCGTACCGGTCTGCGTATGCTTGTGACGGTTAAGGATGATCGCCTGTGCTCAACTGACACGCTTGGGAGCCAGATAAGTAGGCGTGCTTGTACGTCGGTAGGGTGCAGCACTGAAGCAGCGGGGCTTGACTGGCTCAAGACAAGGCACGTCGACCTATAACGGCAAAAGGGTACAGATTATGCTGATGCTGTTCGTGGCCATGTGTCCAAGGGAAGTGATGCCAGGTCGTCCTATTTATAGGGCTGTGGTGGCGCTCCCTACCGTCGTACCCGGTCTGCGTCAGCTTGTGACGGTGCAGGATGATCGGCTGTCCTCAGATTACACGCTTGGGAGCCAGATAAGTAGGCGTGCTTGTACTTAGGTAGGGTAAAGCGACGAAGCAGCGGGGCTTGACTGGCTCAACGCAAGGCACGTCGATATATAACGCAAAAGGGTACAGATTATGCTGATGCCCTCCGTGGCCGCGAGTCCAAGGGAAGGGATGCCAGGTCGTCCAATTTGTCGGGCTGTGGTGGCTCTGCCTACCGTCCTGCTTGGTCTGCGCCAGCCTGTGACGGTGCAGGATGATCGCCTGTCCTCAGCTGACACGCTTGGGAGCCAGATAAGTAGGCGTGCTGGTACTTCGGTAGGGTGCAGCAATGGAGTAGCGAGGCTGGACTGGCTCAAGGCAAGGCACGTCGATATATAACGGCAAAAGGGTACAGATTATGCTGATGTAGTTCGATGCCGCGAGTTTAAGGGAATGGATGCCACGTCGTCCTATTTATGGGGTTGTGGTGGCGCTGCCTACCGTCGTATCCGGTCTGCGTCAGCTTGTGACGGCGCAGGATGATCGCCTGTCCTCAGCTAACACGCTTGGGAGCCAGATAAGTAGGCGTGGTTGTACGTCGGTAGGGTGCAGCACTGACGCAGCGGGGCTTGACTGGCTCAAGACAAGGCACGTCGACCTATAACGGCAAAAAGGGTACAGATTATGCTGATGATGTTCGTGGCCGCGTGTACAAAGGAAGGGATGCCAGGTCGTCCTACTTATGGGGCTGTGGTGGCGCTGCCTCCGGTCGTAGCCGGTCTGCGTCAACTTGTGACGGTGCGGGATGATCGTCTCTTTTCAACTGACGCACTTGGGAGCCAGATACGTAGGCGTGCCTGTACTTTGGTAGGGTGCAGCGATGAAGCAGCGAGGCTTGTCTGGCTCATGGCAAGGCACGCCGATCTATAACCGCAAAAGTGTACAGATTATGCTGATGCCGTTCTTGGACGCGAGTCCAAGGGAAGGGACGCCAGGTAGTCCTATTTATGGGGCTGTGGTGGCGCTGCCTACCGTCGTACCCGGTCTGCGCCAGCTTGTGACGGTGCAGGATGATAGCCAGAACTCAGGTGAAACGCTTGGGAGCCAGATAAATTGGCGTGCCTCTACGTCGGTAGGGTGCAGCGATGAAGCCGCGGGGCTTAACTGGCTCAAGGCAAGGCACGTCGATATATAACGGCAAAAGGGTACAGATTATGCTGATACAGTTCGAGGCCGCGAGTCCAAGGGAAGGGATGCCAGGTTGTCCTATTTTGGGGTTGTGGTGGCGCTGCCTACCGTCCTGCTTGGTCTGCGACAGCCTGTGACGGTGCAGGATGATCGCCTGTCCTCAGCTGACACGCTTGGGAGCCAGATAAGTAGGCGTGCTTGTACTTCGGTAGGGTGCAGCAATGCAGCAGCGGGGCTTGACTGGTAAAGGCAAGGCATCGTCGATCTATGATGGCATAAAAAGGTACAGATTATGCTGATGCCGTTCGTGGCCTCGAGTCCAAGGGAAGGGATGCCAGGTCGTCCTATTTATGGGGCTGTGGTGGCGCTGCCTACCGTCGTACCGGTCTGCGTATGCTTGTGACGGTGCAGGATGATCGCCTGTGTTCAACTGACACGCTTGGGAGCCGGATAAGTAGGCGTGCTTGCACTTCGGTAGGGTGCAGCAATGAAGTAGCGGGGCTGGACTGGCTGAAGGTAAGGCACGTCGATATATAACGGCAAAAGGGTACAGATTATGCTGATGCCCTTCGTGGCCGCAAGTAAAAGGGAAGGAATGCCAGGATGTCCTAATTATGGGGCTGTGGTGGCGCTGCCTCCCGTCGTAGCCGATCTGCGTCAGCCTCTGACGGTGCAGGATGATATCCGGTCCTCAGCTGACACGTTTCGGAGCCAGATAAATAGGCGTGTTTGTACGTCGTTAGGGTGCAGCGATGAAGAAGCGGGGCTTGACTGGTAAAGGCAAGGGACGTTGATCTATAATGGCATAAAAGGGTGCAGATTATGCTGATGCCGTTCATGGCCGCGAGTCCAAGGGAAGAGATGCCAGGTCGTCCTATTTATGGGCCTGTGTTGGCGCTGCCTCCCGTCGTAACCGGTCTGCGTCAGCTTGTGACGGTGCAGGATGATCGCCAGAACTCATGTGAAACGCTTGGGAGACAGATAAATAGGCGTGCTTGTACGTCGGTAGGGTGCAGCGATGAAGCCGCGGGGCTTGACTGGCTCAAGGCAAGGCACGCTGATCTAAGCGGCAAAAGGGTAGATTACGCTGATGCCGTTCGTGGCCGCGAGTACAAGGGAAAGGATGCCAGGGCGTTCTATTCATGGGGCTGTGGTGGCGCTGCCTACTGTCGTACCCAATCTGCGTCAGCTTGTTTCGGTGCAGGATGATTGCCTGTCCTCAGCTGACACGCTTGAGAGCCAGATAAGTAAGCCTTCTTGTACTTCGGTAGGGTACAGCGATGAAGCCGCGGGGCTTGACTGGTAAAGGCAAGGGACGTTGATCAATTATGGCATAAAAGGGTGCAGATTATGCTGATGCCGCTCGAGGCCGCGAGTCCAAGGCAAGGGATGCCAGGTCGTCATATTTATGGAGCTCTGGTGGCGCTGCTTCCCGTCGTACCCGGTTTGCGCCAGGTTGCGACGGTGCAGGAAGATCGCCAGAACTCAGCTGACACGCTTGGGAGCCAGATAAATAGGTGTGCTTGTACTTCGGTAGGGTGCAGCGATAAAGCAGCGGGGCTTGACTGGCTCAAGACAAGGCCCGTCGACCTATAACGGCAAAAGGGTACAGATTATGCTGATGCTATTCGAGGCCGCGTGTCCAAGAGAAGGGATGCCAGGTCGTCCTATTTATGGGGCTGTGGTGGCGCTGCCTACCGTCGTACCCGGTCTGCGTCAGCTTGTGACAGTGCAGGATGATCGGCTGTCCTCAGATTACACGCTTGGGAGCCAGATAAGTAGGCGTGCTTGTACTTCGGTAGGGTACAGCGATGAAGCAGCGGGGCTTGACTGGCTCAACGCAAGGCACGTCGACCTGTAACGGCAAAAGGGTACAGATTATGCTGATGCCCTCCGTGGCCGCGAGTCCAAGGGAAGGGATGCCAGGTCGTCCTATTTATGGGGCTGTGGTGGCGCTGCCTCCCGTCGTAGCCGGTCTGCGTCAGCTTGTGACGGTGCGGGATGATTGCCTGTTCTCAACTGACGCACTTGGGAGCCAGATAAGTAGGCGTGCCTGTACTGCGGTAGGGTGCAGCGATGAACAGCGAGGCTTGACTGGCTCAAGGCAAGGCACGCCGATCTATAACCGCAAAAGGGTACAGATTATGCTGATGCCGGTCTTGCATGCGAGTCCAAGGGAAGGGATGCCATGTCGTCCTATTTATGGGGCTGTGGTGGCGCTGCCTAGCGTCGTACCCGGTCTGCGCCAGCTTGCGACGGTGCAGGATGATCGCCTGTCCTCAGCTGACACGCTTGGGAGCCAGATAAGTAGGCGTGCTTGTACTTCGGTAGGGTGCAGCAATGAAGTAGCGGGGATGGACAGGCTCAAGGCAAGGCACGTCGATATATAACGGCAAAAGGGTACAGATTATGCTGATGCAGTTCGAGTCCGCGAGTCAAGGGAAGGGATGCCAGGTTGTCCTATTTATGGGGTTGTGGTGGCGCTGCCTACCGTCGTATCCGGTCTGCGTCAGCTTGTGACTCCGCAGGATGATCGCCTGTCCTCAGCTAACACGCTTGGGAGCCAGATAAGTAGGCGTGGCTGTACTTCGGTAGGGTGCAGCGATGAAGCAGCGGGGCTTGACTGGTAAAGGCAAGGCACGTCGATCTATGATGGTATAAAAAGGTACAGATTATGCTGATGCCCTCCGTGGCCGCGAGTCCAAGGGAAGGAATGCCAGTTCGTCTTTTTTATGGGGCTATGGTGGCGCTGCCTCCCGTCGTAGCCGGTCTGCGTCAGCTTGCGACGGTGCGGGATGATTGCCTGTTCTCAACTGACGCACTTGGGAGCCAGATAAGTAGGCGTGCCTGTACTGCGGTAGGGTGCAGCGATGAAGCAGCGAGTCTTGACTGGCTCAAGGCAAGGCACGCCGATCTATACCGCAAAAGGGTACAGATTATGCTGATGCCGGTCTTGGACGCGAGTCCAAGGGAAGGGATGCCAGGTCGTCCTATTTATGGGGCTGTGGGGGCGCTGCCTACCGTCGTACCCGGTCTGCGACAGCTGTGACGGTGCAGGATGATCGCCTGTCCTCAGCTGACACGCTTGGGAGCCAGATATGTAGGCGTGCTTGAACTTCGGTAGGGTGCAGCAATGAAGCAGCGGGGCTTGACTGGCTCAAGACAAGGCACGTCGAACTATAATGGCATAAAAAGGTACAGATTATGCTGATCCCGTTGGTGGTCGCGAGTCCAAGGGAACGGATGCCAGGTCGCCCTATTTATGGGGCTGTGGTGGCGCTGCCTACCGTCGTACCGGTCTGCGTATGCTTGTGACGGTTCAGGATGATCGCCTGTGCTCAACTGACACGCTTGGGAGCCAGATAAGTAGGCGTGCTTGTACGTCGGTAGGGTGCAGCACTGAAGCAGCGGGGCTTGACTGGCTCAAGACAAGGCACGTCGACCTATAACGGCAAAAGGGTACAGATTATGCTGATGCTGTTCGTGGCCATGTGTCCAAGGGAAGTGATGCCAGGTCGTCCTATTTATAGGGCTGTGGTGGCGCTGCCTACCGTCGTACCCGGTCTGCGTCAGCTTGTGACGGTGCAGGATGATCGGCTGTCCTCAGATTACACGCTTGGGAGCCAGATAAGTAGGCGTGCTTGTACTTAGGTAGGGTAAAGCGACGAAGCAGCGGGGCTTGACTGGCTCAACGCAAGGCACGTCGATATATAACGCAAAAGGGTACAGATTATGCTGATGCCCTCCGTGGCCGCGAGTCCAAGGGAAGGGATGCCAGGTCGTCCAATTTATCGGGCTGTGGTGGCTCTGCCTACCGTCCTGCTTGGTCTGCGCCAGCCTGTGACGGTGCAGGATGATCGCCTGTCCTCAGCTGACACGCTTGGGAGCCAGATAAGTAGGCGTGCTGGTACTTCGGTAGGGTGCAGCAATGGAGTAGCGAGGCTGGACTGGCTCAAGGCAAGGCACGTCGATATATAACGGCAAAAGGGTACAGATTATGCTGATGTAGTTCGATGCCGCGAGTTTAAGGGAATGGATGCCACGTCGTCCTATTTATGGGGTTGTGGTGGCGCTGCCTACCGTCGTATCCGGTCTGCGTCAGCTTGTGACGGCGCAGGATGATCGCCTGTCCTCAGCTAACACGCTTGGGAGCCAGATAAGTAGGCGTGGTTGTACGTCGGTAGGGTGCAGCACTTGCGCAGCGGGGCTTGACTGGCTCAAGACAAGGCACGTCGACCTATAACGGCAAAAGGGTACAGATTATGCTGATGATGTTCGTGGCCGCGTGTACAAAGGAAGGGATGCCAGGTCGTCCTACTTATGGGGCTGTGGTGGCGCTGCCTCCGGTCGTAGCCGGTCTGCGTCAACTTGTGACGGTGCGGGATGATCGTCTCTTCTCAACTGACGCACTTGGGAGCCAGATACGTAGGCGTGCCTGTACTTTGGTAGGGTGCAGCGATGAAGCAGCGAGGCTCAAGGCACGCCGATCTATAACCGCAAAAGTGTACAGATTATGCTGATGCCGTTCTTGGACGCGAGTCCAAGGGAAGGGACGCCAGGTAGTCCTATTTATGGGGCTGTGGTGGCGCTGCCTACCGTCGTACCCGGTCTGCGCCAGCTTGTGACGGTGCAGGATGATAGCCAGAACTCAGGTGAAACGCTTGGGAGCCAGATAAATTGGCGTGCCTCTACGTCGGTAGGGTGCAGCGATGAAGCCGCGGGGCTTAACTGGCTCAAGGCAAGGCACGTCGATATATAAAGGCAAAAGGGTACAGATTATGCTGATACAGTTCGAGGCCGCGAGTCCAAGGGAAGGGATGCCAGGTTGTCCTATTTTGGGGTTGTGGTGGCGCTGCCTACCGTCCTGCTTGGTCTGCGACAGCCCGTGACGGTGCAGGATGATCGCCTGTCCTCAGCTGACACGCTTGGGAGCCAGATAAGTAGGCGTGCTTGTACTTCGGTAGGGTGCAGCAATGCAGCAGCGGGGCTTGACTGGTAAAGGCAAGGCATCGTCGATCTATGATGGCATAAAAAGGTACAGATTATGCTGATGCCGGTCTTGCATGCGAGTCCAAGGGAAGGGATGCCATGTCGTCCTATTTATGGGGCTGTGGTGGCGCTGCCTAGCGTCGTACCCGGTCTGCGCCAGCTTGCGACGGTGCAGGATGATCGCCTGTCCTCA
Source organism: Amblyomma americanum (assembly GCF_052857255.1). Classification (NCBI taxonomy): domain Eukaryota; kingdom Metazoa; phylum Arthropoda; class Arachnida; order Ixodida; family Ixodidae; genus Amblyomma; species Amblyomma americanum. The sequence continues at coordinate 511,242,560 of NC_135497.1, forward strand.
GCTGACACGCTTGGGAGCCAGATAAGTAGGCGTGCTTGTACTTCGGTAGGGTGCAGCAATGAAGTAGCGGGGATGGACAGGCTCAAGGCAAGGCACGTCGATATATAACGGCAAAAGGGTACAGATTATGCTGATGCAGTTCGAGTCCGCGAGTCAAGGGAAGGGATGCCAGGTTGTCCTATTTATGGGGTTGTGGTGGCGCTGCCTACCGTCGTATCCGGTCTGCGTCAGCTTGTGACTCCGCAGGATGATCGCCTGTCCTCAGCTAACACGCTTGGGAGCCAGATAAGTAGGCGTGGTTGTACTTCGGTAGGGTGCAGCGATGAAGCAGCGGGGCTTGACTGGTAAAGGCAAGGCACGTCGATCTATGATGGTATAAAAAGGTACAGATTATGCTGATGCCGTTCGTGGCCGCGAGTCCAAGGGAAGGGATGCCAGGTCGTCCTATTTATGGGGCTGTGGTGGCGCTGCCTACCGTCCTACCCGGTCTGGGTCAGCTTGTGACGGTGCAGGATGATCGTCTGTCCTCAACTGACACGCTTGCGAGCCAGAGAAGTAGGCCTGCTTGTACTTCGGTAGGGTACAGCGATGAAGCAGCGGGGTTTGACTGGCTCAATAGAAGACACGTCGATCTATAACGGAAAAAGGTTACAGATTATGCTGATCCCCTTGGTGGCCGCGAGTCCAAGGGAAGGGATGCCAGGTCGCCCTTTTTATGGGGCTGTGGTGGCGCTGCCTACTGTCGTACCCGGTCTGCGTCAGCTTGTTTCGGTGCAGGATGATTGCCTGTCCTCAGCTGACACGCTTGAGAGCCAGATAAGTAGGCCTGCTTGTACTTCGGCAGGGTGCAGCGATGAAGCTGCGGGGCTTGACTGGCTCGAGGCAAGGCACGCCGATCTATAACGCAAAAGGGTACAGATTATGCTGATGCCGTTCGTGGTCGCGAGTCCAAGGGAAGGGATGCCAGGTCGTCATATGTATGGAGCTCTGGTGGCGCTGCTTTCAGTCGTACCCGGTTTGCGCCAGGTTGCGACGGTGCAGGAAGATCGCCAGAGCTCAGCGGACACGCTTGGGAGCCAGATAAATAGGCGTGCTTGTACTTCGGTAGGGTGCAGCGATAAAGCAGCGGGGCTTGACTGGCTCGAGGCAAGGCACGTCGATCTATACAGACAAAAGGGTACAGATCATGCTCATGCCGTTCGTGGCCGGGAGTCCAAGGAAAGGGATGCCAGGTCGTCCTATTTATAGGGCTGTAGAGGTGCTGCCTACCGTAGTACCCGGTATGCGCCAGCTTGTGTCGGTGCAGGAAGATCGCTTGTCCTCAGCTGACATTTTGGGAGCCAGATAAGTAGGCGTGCTTGTACTTCGGTAGGGTGCAGCGATGATGCAGCGGGGCTTGACTGGCTCTACCCAAGGCTCGTCGATCTATAACGGCAAAAGGGTACAGATTATGCTGATGCCGGCCGTGGCCGCGAGTCCAAGGAAAGGGACGCCAGGGCGTCCTATTCATGGGGCTGTGGTTGCGGTGCCTACCATCGTATCCGGTGTGCGCCCGCTTGTGACGGTGCAGGATGATCGCCTGTCCTCAGCTAACACACTTGGGAGCCAGATAATAGGCGTGCTTGTACTTCGATAGGGTGCAGCGATGAAGCAGAGAGGCTTGACTGGTGAAGGCAAGGCACGTCGATCTATAATGGCATAAAAAGGTACAGATTACGCTGATGCCGTTCGTGGCCGCGAATCCAAGGGAAGGGATGCCAGGGCGTCCTATTCATGGGGCTGTGTTGGCGCTGCCTACCGTCGTACCCGGTCTGCGTCAGCTTGTGACGGTGCAGGATGATCGGCTGTCCTCAGATTACACGCTTGGGAGCCAGATAAGTAGGCGTGCTTGCACTTCGGTAGGGTGCAGCAATGAAGTAGCGGGGCTGGACTGGCTCAAGGTAAGGCACGTCGATATATAACGGCAAAAGGGTACAGATTATGCTGATGCCCTTCGTGGCCGCGAGTAAAAGGGAAGGAATGCCAGGATGTCCTAATTATGGGGCTGGGGTGGCGCTGCCTACTGTCGTACCCGGTCTGCGTCAGCTTGTGACGGTGCAGGATGATCGGCTGTCCTCAGATTACACGCTTGGGAGCCAAATAAATAGGCGTGCTTGTACTTCGGTAGATTGAAGCGATGAAGCCGCATGGCTTGATTGGCTCGAGGCAAGGTACGCCGATCTATAACGCAAAAGGGTACAGATTATGCTGCTGCCGTTCGTGGTCGCGAGTCCAAGGGAAGGAATGCCAGGTCGTCCTATTTATGGGGCTGTGGTGGCGGTGCCTACCATAGTATCAAGGTGTGCGCCCGCTTGTGACGGTGCAGGATGATCGCCTGTCCTCAGCTGACATGCTTGGCAGCCAGATAAGTAGGCATGCTTGTACTTCTGTACGGTGCAGTGATGAAGCAGCGGGGCTTTACTGGCTCAAGGCAAGGCACGTCGACCTATAACAGCGAAATGGTACAGATTATGCTGATGCCGTTCGTGTCCGCGAGTCCAAGGGAAGGGATGCCAAGTCGTCCAATTTATGGGGCTGTGGCGGCGCTGCCTACCGTCGTACCCGGTCTGCGTCAGCTTGTGATGGTGCAGAATGATCGCCTGTCCTCAGCAGACACGCTTGGGAGCCAGATAAGTAGGCATGCTTGCACTTCGGTAGGGTGCAGCAATGAAGTAGCAGGGCTGGACTGGCTCAAGGCAAGGCACGTCGATATATAACGGCAAAAGGGTACAGATTATGGTGATGCCGTTCGTAGCCGCGAGTAAAAGGGAAGGAACGCCAGGACGTCCTTTTTATGGGGCTGTGGTGGCGCTGCCTACAGTCATATCCGGTCTGCGTCAGCTTTTGACGGTGCAGGATGATCGCCTGTCCTCAGCTGACACGCTTGAGAGCCAGATAAGTAGGCGTGTTTGTACGTCGGTATGGTGCAGCGATGAAGCAGCGGGGCTTGACTGGTAAAGGCAAGGGACGTTAATCTATAATGGCATAAACGGTGTAGATTATGCTGTTGCCGCTCGAGGCCGCGAATCCAAGGAAAGGATTGCCAGGTCGTCCTATTTATGGAGCTGTGGTGGCGTTGCTTCCCGTCGTACCCGGTTTGCTCCAGGTTGCGACGGTGCAGGAAGATCGCCAGAACTCAGCTGACACGCTTGGGAGCCAGATAAGTAGGCGTGCCTGTACTGAGGTAGGGTGCAGCGATGAAGCAGCGGGGCTTGACTGGCTCTAGCCAAGGCACGTCGATCTATAACGGCAAAAGGGTACAGATTATGCTGATGCCGGTCGTGGCCGCGAGTCCAAGGGAAGGGAGCGCAGGTCGTCCTATTTATGGGGCTGTGGTGGCGGTGCCTACCATCGTATCCGGTGTGCGCCAGCTTGTGACGGTGCAGGATTATCGCCTGTCCTCAGCTAACACGCTTGGGAGCCAGATAAGTAGGCGTGCTTGTACTTCGGTAGGGTGCAGCGATGAAGAAGCGGGGCTTGACTGGCTCAAGACAAGGCAGGTCGACCTATAACGGCAAAAGGGTACAGATTATGCTGATGCTGTTCGTGGCCGCGTGTCCAAGGGAAGTGATGCCAGGTCGTCCTATTTATAGGGCTGTGGTGGCGCTTGCTACCGTCGTACCGGTCTGCGTATGCTTGTGACGGTGCAGGATGATCGCCTGTCCTCAGCTGACACGCTTGGGAGCCAGATATGTAGGCGTGCTTGTACTTCGGTAGGGTGCAGCAATGAAGCAGCGGGACTTGACTGGCTCAACGCAAGGCACGTCGACCTGTAACGGCAGAAGGGTACAGATTATGCTGATGCCCTCCGTGGCCGCGAGTCCAAGGGAAGGGATGCCAGTTCGTCTTTTTTATGGGGCTATGGTGGCGCTGCCTCCCGTCGTAGCCGGTCTGCGTCAGCTTGCGACGGTGCTGGATGATTGCCTGTTCTCAACTGACGCACTTGGGAGCCAGATAAGTAGGCGTGCCTGTACTGCGGTAGGGTGCAGCGATGAAGCAGCGAGGCTTGACTGGCTCAAGGCAAGGCACGCCGATCTATAACCGCAAAAGGGTACAGATTATGCTGATGCCGGTCTTGGACGCGAGTCCAAGGGAAGGGATGCCAGGTCGTCCTATTTATGGGGCTGTGGTGGCGCTGCCTACCGTCGTACCCGGTCTGCGACAGCTGTGACGGTGCAGGATGATCGCCTGTCCTCAGCTGACACGCGTGGGAGCCAGATATGTAGGCGTGCTTGTACTTCGGTAGGGTGCAGCAATGAAGCAGCGGGGCTTGACTGGCTCAACGCAAGGCACGTCGACCTGTAACGGCAAAAGGGTACAGATTATGCTGATGCCCTCCGTGGCCGCGAGTCCAAGGGAAGGGATGCCAGGTCGTCTTTTTTATGGGGCTGTGGTGGCGCTGCCTCCCGTCGTAGCCGGTCTGCGTCAGCTTGCGACGGTGCGGGATGATTGCCTGTTCTCAACTGACGCACTTGGGAGCCAGATAGGTAGGCGTGCCTGTACTGCGGTAGGGTGCAGCGATGAAGCAGCGGGGCTTGACTGGCTCTAGCCAAGGCACGTCGATCTATAACGGCAAAAGGGTACAGATTATGCTGATGCCGGTAGTGGCCGCGAGTCCAAGGGAAGGGACGCCAGGTCGTCCTATTTATGGGGCTGTGGTGGCGGTGCCTACCATCGTATCCGGTGTGCGCCCGCTTGTGACGGTGCAGGATTATCGCCTGTCCTCAGCTAACACGCTTGGGAGCCAGATAAGTACGCGTGCTTGTACTTCGGTAGGGTGCAGCGATGAAGCAGCGGGGCTTGACTGGCTCAAGACAAGGCACGTCGATCTATAATGGCATAAAAAGGTACAGATTATGCTGATGCTGTTCGTGGCCGCGTGTCCAAGGGAAGTGATGCCAGGTCGTCCTATTTATAGGGCTGTGGTGGCGCTGCCTACCGTCGTACCCGGTCTGCGTCAGCTTGTGACGGTGCAGGATGATCGGCTGTCCTCAGATTACACGCTTGGGAGCCAGATAAGTAGGCGTGCTTGTACTTAGGTAGGGTAAAGCGATGAAGCAGCGGGGCTTGACTGGCTCAACGCAAGGCACGTCGATATATAACGCAAAAGGGTACAGATTATGCTGATGCCCTCCGTGGCCGCGAGTCCAAGGCAAGGGATGCCAGGTCGTCCAATTTATCGGGCTGCGGTGGCTCTGCCTACCGTCCTGCTTGGTCTGCGCCAGCCTGTGACGGTGCAGGATGATCGCCTGTCCTCAGCTGACACGCTTGGGAGCCAGATAAGTAGGCGTGCTGGTACTTCGGTAGGGTGCAGCAATGGAGTAGCGAGGCTGGACTGGCTCAAGGCAAGGCACGTCTATATATAACGGCAAAAGGGTACAGATTATGCTGATGTAGTTCGATGCCGCGAGTTTAAGGGAATGGATGCCACGTCGTCCTATTTATGGGGTTGTGGTGGCGCTGCCTACCATCGTATCCGGTCTGCGTCAGCTTGTGACGGCGCAGGATGATCGCCTGTCCTCAGCTAACACGCTTGGGAGCCAGATAAGTAGGCGTGGTTGTACGTCGGTAGGGTGCAGCACTGACGCAGCGGGGCTTGACTGGCTCAAGACAAGGCACGTCGACCTATAACGGCAAAAGGGTACAGATTATGCTGATGATGTTCGTGGCCGCGTGTACAAAGGAAGGGATGCCAGGTCGTCCTACTTATGGGGCTGTGGTGGCGCTGCCTCCGGTCGTAGCCGGTCTGCGTCAACTTGTGACGGTGCGGGATGATCGTCTCTTCTCAACTGACGCACTTGGGAGCCAGATACGTAGGCGTGCCTGTACTTCGGTAGGGTGCAGCGATGAAGCAGCGAGGCTTGTCTGGCTCATGGCAAGGCACAACGATCTATAACCGCAAAAGTGTACAGATTATGCTGATGCCGTTCTTGGACGCGAGTCCAAGGGAAGGGACGCCAGGTAGTCCTATTTATGGGGCAGTGGTGGCGCTGCCTACCGTCGTACCCGGTCTGCGCCAGCTTGTGACGGTGCAGGATGATAGCCAGAACTCAGGTGAAACGCTTGAGAGCCAGATAAATAGGCGTGCCTCTACGTCGGTAGGGTGCAGCGATGAAGCCGCGGGGCTTTACTGGCTCAAGGCAAGGCACGTCGATATATAACGGCAAAAGGGTACAGATTATGCTGATACAGTTCGAGGCCGCGAGTCCAAGGGAAGGGATGCCAGGTTGTCCTATTTATGGGGTTGTGGTGGCGCTGCCTACCGTCCTGCTTGGTCTGCGACAGCTTGTGACGGTGCAGGATGATCGCCTGTTCTCAGCTGACAGGCTTGGGAGCCAGATAAGTAGGCGTGCTTGTACTTCGGTAGGGTGCAGCAATGCAGCAGCGGGGCTTGACTGGTAAAGGCAAGGCATCGTCGATCTATGATGGCATAAAAAGGTACAGATTATGCTGATGCCGTTCGTGGCCTCGAGTCCAAGGGAAGGGATGCCAGGTCGTCCTATTTATGGGGCTGTGGTGGCGCTGCCTACCGTCGTACCGGTCTGCGTATGCTTGTGACGGTGCAGGATGATCGCCTGTGTTCAACTGACACGCTTGGGAGCCAGATAAGTAGGCGTGCTTGCACTTCGGTAGGGTGCAGCAATGAAGTAGCGGGGCTGGACTGGCTCAAGGTAAGGCACGTCGATATATAACGGCAAAAGGGTACAGATTATGCTGATGCCCTTCGTGGCCGCGAGTAAAAGGGAAGGAATGCCAGAATGTCCTAATTATGGGGCTGTGGTGGCGCTGCCTCCCGTCGTAGCCGATCTGCGTCAGCCTCTGACGGTGCAGGATGATATCCGGTCCTCAGCTGACACGTTTCGGAGCCAGATAAATAGGCGTGTTTGTACGTCGTTAGGGTGCAGCGATGAAGAAGCGGGGCTTGACTGGTAAAGGCAAGGGACGTTGATCTATAATGGCATAAAAGGGTGCAGATTATGCTGATGCCGTTCATGGCCGCGAGTCCAAGGGAAGAGATGCCAGGTCGTCCTATTTATGGGCCTGTGTTGGCGCTGCCTCCCGTCGTAACCGGTCTGCGTCAGCTTGTGACGGTGCAGGATGATCGCCAGAACTCAGGTGAAACGCTTGGGAGACAGATAAATAGGCGTGCTTGTACGTCGGTAGGGTGCAGCGATGAAGCCGCGGGGCTTGACTGGCTCAAGGCAAGGCACGCTGATCTAAGCGGCAAAAGGGTAGATTACGCTGATGCCGTTCGTGGCCGCGAGTACAAGGGAAAGGATGTCAGGGCGTCCTATTCATGGGGCTGTGGTGGCGCTGCCTACTGTCTTACCCAATCTGCGTCAGCTTGTTTCGGTGCAGGATGATTGCCTGTCCTCAGCTGACACGCTTGAGAGCCAGGTAAGTAAGCCTGCTTGTACTTCGGTAGGGTACAGCGATGAAGCCGCGGGGCTTGACTGGTAAAGGCAAGGGACGTTGATCAATTATGGCATAAAAGGGTGCAGATTATGCTGATGCCGCTCGAGGCCGCGAGTCCAAGGCAATGGATGCCAGGTCGTCATATTTATAGAGCTCTGGTGGCGCTGCTTCCCGTCGTACCCGGTTTGCGCCAGGTTGCGACGGTGCAGGAAGATCGCCAGAACTCAGCTGACACGCTTGGGAGCCAGATAAATAGGTGTACTTGTACTTCGGTAGGGTGCAGCGATAAAGCAGCGGGGCTTGACTGGCTCAAGACAAGGCACGTCGACCTATAACGGCAAAAGGGTACAGATTATGCTGATGCTATTCGAGGCCGCGTGTCCAAGAGAAGGGATGCCAGGTCGTCCTATTTATGGGGATGTGGTGGCGCTGCCTACCGTCGTACCCGGTCTGCGTCAGCTTGTGACGGTGCAGGATGATCGGCTGTGGTGGCGCTGCCTCCCGTCGTAGCCGGTCTGCGTCAGCTTGTGACGGTGCGGGATGATTGCCTGTTCTCAACTGACGCACTTGGGAGCCAGATAAGTAGGCGTGCCTGTACTGCGGTAGGGTGCAGCGATGAAGCAGCGAGGCTTGACTGGCTCAAGGCAAGGCACGCCGATCTATAACCGCAAAAGGGTACAGATTATGCTGATGCCGGTCTTGCATGCGAGTCCAAGTGAAGGGATGCCATGTCGTCCTATTTATGGGGCTGCCTAGCGTCGTACCCGGTCTGCGCCAGCTTGCGACGGTGCAGGATGATCTCCTGTCCTCAGCTGACACGCTTGGGAGCCAGATAAGTAGGCGTGCTTGTACTTCGGTAGGGTGCAGCAATGAAGTAGCGGGGATGGACAGGCTCAAGGCAAGGCACGTCGATATATAACGGAAAAAGGTTACAGATTATGCTGATCCCCTTGGTGGCCGCGAGGCCAAGGGAAGGGATGCCAGGTCGCCCTTTTTATGGGGCTGTGGTGGCGCTGCCTACTGTCGTACCCGGTCTGCGTCAGCTTGTTTCGGTGCAGGATGATTGCCTGTCCTCAGCTGACACGCTTGAGAGCCAGATAAGTAGGCCTGCTTGTACTTCGGCAGGGTGCAGCGATGAAGCTGCGGGGCTTGAGTGGCTCAAGGCAAGGCACGCCGATCTATAACACAAAAGGGTACAGATTATGCTGATGCCGTTCGTGGTCGCGAGTCCAAGGGAAGGGATGCCAGGTCGTCATATGTATGGAGCTCTGGTGGCGCTGCTTTCAGACGTACCCGGTTTGCGCCAGGTTGCGACGGTGCAGGAAGATCGCCAGAGCTCAGCGGACACGCTTGGGAGCCAGATAAATAGGCGTGCTTGTACTTCGGTAGGGTGCAGCGATAAAGCAGCGGGGCTTGACTGGCTCGAGGCAAGGCACGTCGATCTATACAGACAAAAAGGGTACAGATCATGCTCATGCCGTTCGTGGCCGGGAGTCCAAGGAAAGGGATGCCAGGTCGTCCTATTCATAGGGCTGTAGAGGTGCTGCCTACCGTAGTACCCGGTATGCGCCAGCTTGTGTCGGTGCAGGATGATCGCTTGTCCTCAGCTGACATTTTGGGAGCCAGATAAGTAGGCGTGCTTGTACTTCGGTAGGGTGCAGCGATGATGCAGCGGGGCTTGACTGGCTCTACCCAAGGCACGTCGATCTATAACGGCAAAAGGGTACAGATTATGCTGATGCCGGCCGTGGCCGCGAGTCCAAGGAAAGGGACGCCAGGTCGTTCTATTTATGGGGCAGTGGTGGCGGTGCCTACCATCGTATCCGGTGTGCGCCCGCTTGTGACGGTGCAGGATGATCGCCTGTCCTCAGCTAACACACTTGGGAGCCAGATAATAGGCGTGCTTGTACTTCGATAGGGTGCAGCGATGAAGCAGAGAGGCTTGACTGGTAAAGGCAAGGCACGTCGATCTATAATGGCATAAAAAGGTACAGATTACGCTGATGCCGTTCGTGGCCGCGAATCCAAGGGAAGGGATGCCAGGGCGTCCTATTCATGGGGCTGTGTTGGCGCTGCCTACCGTCGTACCCGGTCTGCGTCAGCTTGTGACGGTGCAGGATGATCGGCTGTCCTCAGATTACACGCTTGGGAGCCAGATAAGTAGGCGTGCTTGCACTTCGGTAGGGTGCAGCAATGAAGTAGCGGGGCTGGACTGGCTCAAGGTAAGGCACGTCGATATATAACGGCAAAAGGGTACAGATTATGCTGATGCCCTTCGTGGCCGCGAGTAAAAGGGAAGGAATGCCAGGATGTCCTAATTATGGGGCTGTGGTGGCGCTGCCTACTGTCGTACCCGGTCTGCGTCAGCTTTTGACGGGGCAGGATGATCGCCTGTCCTCAGCTGACACGCTTGGGAGCCAAATAAATAGGCGTGCTTGTACTTCGGTAGATTGCAGCGATGAAGCCGCATGGCTTGATTGGCTCGAGGCAAGGTACGCCGATCTATAACGCAAAAGGGTACAGATTATGCTGCTGCCGTTCGTGGTCGCGAGTCCAAGGGAAGGAATGCCAGGTCGTCCTATTTATGGGGCTGTGGTGGCGGTGCCTACCATAGTATCAAGGTGTGCGCCCGCTTGTGACGGTGCAGGATGATCGCCTGTCCTCAGCTGACATGCTTGGCAGCCAGATAAGTAGGCATGCTTGTACTTCTGTACGGTGCAGTGATGAAGCAGCGGGGCTTTACTGGCTCAAGGCAAGGCACGTCGACCTATAACAGCGAAATGGTACAGATTATGCTGATGCCGTTCGTGTCCGCGAGTCCAAGGGAAGGGATGCCAGGTCGTCCAATTTATGGGGCTGTGGCGGCGCTGCCTACCGTCGTACCCGGTCTGCGTCAGCTTGTGATGGTGCAGAATGATCGCCTGTCCTCAGCAGACACGCTTGGGAGCCAGATAAGTAGGCATGCTTGCACTTCGGTAGGGTGCAGCAATGAAGTAGCAGGGCTGGACTGGCTCAAGGCAAGGCACGTCGATATATAACGGCAAAAGGGTACAGATTATGGTGTGCCGTTCGTAGCCGCGAGTAAAAGGGAAGGGACGCCAGGACGTCCTTTTTATGGGGCTGTGGTGGCGCTGCCTACAGTCATATCCGGTCTGCGTCAGCTTTTGACGGTGCAGGATGATCGCCTGTCCTCAGCTGACACGCTTGAGAGCCAGATAAGTAGGCGTGTTTGTACGTCGGTATGGTGCAGCGATGAAGCAGCGGGGCTTGACTGGTAAAGGCAAGGGACGTTAATCTATAATGGCATAAACAGTGTAGATTATGCTGATGCCGCTCGAGGCCGCGAATGCAAGGAAAGGATTGCCAGGTCGTCCTATTTATGGAGCTGTGGCGGCGCTGCCTACCGTTGTAACCGGTCTGCGGCAGCTTGTGACGGTGCAAAATGATCGCCAGTCCTCATCTGACACGCTTGGGAGCCAGATAAATAGGCGTGCTTGTACTTCGGTAGGGTGCAGGGATGAAGCCGCGGGGCTTGACTGGCTCGAGGAAAGGCACGTCGGTCTATAACTGCAAAAGGGTACAGATAATGCTGATGCCGTTGGTGGACGCGATTCCAAGGAAAGGGATGCTATGTCGTCCTATTTATGGGGCTGTGGTGGCGCTGCCTACCGTCGTACCCGGTCTGCGTCAGCTTGACGATGCAGGATGATCGCCTGTCCTCAGCTAACACGCTTGGGAGCCAGATAAGTGGACGTGCTTGTACTTCAGTAGGGTGCAGCGATGAAGCAGCGGGGCTTGACTGGTAAAGGCAAGGCACGTCGAGCTATGATGGCATAAAAAGGTACAGATTATGCTGATCCCCTTGGTCGCCGCGAGTCCAATGGAAGGGATGCCAGGTCGCTCTATTGATGGGGCTGTAGTGGCGCTGCCTCCCGTCGTAGCCGATCTGCGTCAACCTCTGACGGTGCAGGATGATTGCCGGTCCTCAGCTGACGCTCTTGGGAGCCAGATAATTTGGCGTGTTTGTACCTCGTTAGGGTGCAGCGATGAAGCGGCGGGGCTTGACTGGTAAAGGCAAATGACGTTGATCTATAATGGCATAAAAGGGTGCAGATTATGCTGATGCCGTTCATTGCCGCGAGTCCAAAATAAGAGAGGCCAGGTCGTCCTATTTATGGGGCTGTGGTGGCGTTGCCTCCCGTCGTAGCCGGTCTGCGTCAGCTTGTGACGGTGCAGGATGATCGCCAGAACTCAGTTGAAACGCTTGGGAGCCAGATAAATAGGCGTGCTTGTACGTCGGTAGGGTGCAGCGATGAAGCCGCGGGGCTTGAGTGGCTCGAGGCAAGGCACGCCGATCTATATCGCAAAAGGGTACAGATTATGCTGATGCCATTCGTGGTCGCGAGTCCAAGGAAAGGGATGCCAGGTCGTCATATTTTTGGAGCTCTGGTGGCGCTGCTTTCAGTCGTACCCGGTTTGCGCCAGGTTGCGACGGTGCAAGAAGATCGCCAGAATTCAGCTGACACGCTTGGGAGCCAGATAGGGAGGCGTGCTTGTACTTTGGTAGGGTGCAGCAATGAACTAGCGGGGCTGGACTGGCTCAAGGCAAGGCACGTCGATATATAGCGGCAAAAGGGTACAGATTATGCTGATGCAGTTCGAGGCCGCGAGGCCAAGGGAAGGGATGCCAGGTCATCCTATTTATGGGGCTGTGTTGGTGCTGCCTACCGTAGTACCCGGTCTGCGTCAGCTTGTGACGGTGCAAGATGATCGCCTGTCCTCAGCTAACACGCTTGGGAGCCAGATAAGTAGGCGTGTTTGTACGTCGGTATGGTGCAGCGATGAAGCAGCGGAGCTTGACTGGTAAAGGCAAGGGACGTTGATCTATGATGGCATAAAAGGGTGCAGATTATGCTGATGCCGTTCGTGGCCTCGAGTCCAAGGGAAGGGATGCCAGGTCGTCCTATTTATGGGGCTGTGGTGGCGCTGCCTACCGTCGTACCGGTCTGCGTATGCTTGTGACGGTGCAGGATGATCGCCTGTGTTCAACTGACACGCTTGGGAGCCAGATAAGTAGGCGTGCTTGCACTTCGGTAGGGTGCAGCAATGAAGTAGCGGGGCTGGACTGGCTCAAGGTAAGGCACGTCGATATATAACGGCAAAAGGGTACAGATTATGCTGATGCCCTTCGTGGCCGCGAGTAAAAGGGAAGGAATGCCAGAATGTCCTAATTATGGGGCTGTGGTGGCGCTGCCTCCCGTCGTAGCCGATCTGCGTCAGCCTCTGACGGTGCAGGATGATATCCGGTCCTCAGCTGACACGTTTCGGAGCCAGATAAATAGGCGTGTTTGTACGTCGTTAGGGTGCAGCGATGAAGAAGCGGGGCTTGACTGGTAAAGGCAAGGGACGTTGATCTATAATGGCATAAAAGGGTGCAGATTATGCTGATGCCGTTCATGGCCGCGAGTCCAAGGGAAGAGATGCCAGGTCGTCCTATTTATGGGCCTGTGTTGGCGCTGCCTCCCGTCGTAACCGGTCTGCGTCAGCTTGTGACGGTGCAGGATGATCGCCAGAACTCAGGTGAAACGCTTGGGAGACAGATAAATAGGCGTGCTTGTACGTCGGTAGGGTGCAGCGATGAAGCCGCGGGGCTTGACTGGCTCAAGGCAAGGCACGCTGATCTAAGCGGCAAAAGGGTAGATTACGCTGATGCCGTTCGTGGCCGCGAGTACAAGGGAAAGGATGCCAGGGCGTCCTATTCATGGGGCTGTGTTGGTGCTGCCTACCGTCGTACCCGGTCTGCGTCAGCTTGTGACGGTGCAAGATGATCGCCTGTCCTCAGCTAACACGCTTGAGAGCCAGGTAAGTAAGCCTGCTTGTACTTCGGTAGGGTACAGCGATGAAGCCGCGGGGCTTGACTGGTAAAGCAAGGGACGTTGATCAATTATGGCATAAAAGGGTGCAGATTATGCTGATGCCGCTCGAGGCCGCGAGTCCAAGGCAAGGGATGCCAGGTCGTCATATTTATGGAGCTCTGGTGGCGCTGCTTCCCGTCGTACCCGGTTTGCGCCAGGTTGCGACGGTGCAGGAAGATCGCCAGAACTCAGCTGACACGCTTGGGAGCCAGATAAATAGGTGTGCTTGTACTTCGGTAGGGTGCAGCGATAAAGCAGCGGGGCTTGACTGGCTCAAGACAAGGCTCGTCGACCTATAACGGCAAAAGGGTACAGATTATGCTGATGCTATTCGAGGCCGCGTGTCCAAGAGAAGGGATGCCAGGTCGTCCTATTTATGGGGCTGTGGTGGCGCTGCCTACCGTCGTACCCGGTCTGCGTCAGCTTGTGACGGTGCAGGATGACCGGCTGTCCTCAGATTACACGCTTGGGAGCCAGATAAGTAGGCGTGCTTGTACTTCGGTAGGGTACAGCGATGAAGCAGCGGGGCTTGACTGGCTCAACGCAAGGCACGTCGACCTGTAACGGCAAAAGGGTACAGATTATGCTGATGCCCTCCGTGGCCGCGAGCCTAAGGGAAGGGATGCCAGGTCGTCCTATTTATGGGGCTGTGGTGGCGCTGCCTCCCGTCGTAGCCGGTCTGCGTCAGCTTGTGACGGTGCGGGATGATTGCCTGTTCTCAACTGACGCACTTGGGAGCCAGATAAGTAGGCGTGCCTGTACTGCGGTAGGGTGCAGCGATGAAGCAGCGAGGCTTGACTGGCTCAAGGCAAGGCACGCCGATCTATAACCGCAAAAGGGTACAGATTATGCTGATGCCGGTCTTGCATGCGAGTCCAAGGGAAGGGATGCCATGTCGTCCTATTTATGGGGCTGCCTAGCGTCGTACCCGGTCTGCGCCAGCTTGCGACGGTGCAGGATGATCGCCTGTCCTCAGCTGACACGCTTGGGAGCCAGAGAAGTAGGCGTGCTTGTACTTCGGTAGGGTGCAGCAATGAAGTAGCGGGGATGGACAGGCTCAAGGCAAGGCACGTCGATATATAACGGAAAAAGGTTACAGATTATGCTGATCCCCTTGGTGGCCGCGAGTCCAAGGGAAGGGATGCCAGGTCGCCCTTTTTATGGGGCTGTGGTGGCGCTGCCTACTGTCGTACCCGGTCTGCGTCAGCTTGTTTCGGTGCAGGATGATTGCCTGTCCTCAGCTGACACGCTTGAGAGCCAGATAAGTAGGCCTGCTTGTACTTCGGCAGGGTGCAGCGATGAAGCTGCGGGGCTTGAGTGGCTCAAGGCAAGGCACGCCGATCTATAACACAAAAGGGTACAGATTATGCTGATGCCGTTCGTGGTCGCGAGTCCAAGGGAAGAGATGCCAGGTCGTCATATGTATGGAGCTCTGGTGGCGCTGCTTTCAGTCGTACCCGGTTAGCGCCAGGTTGCGACGGTGCAGGAAGATCGCCAGAGCTCAGCGGACACGCTTGGGAGCCAGATAAATAGGCGTGCTTGTACTTCGGTAGGGTGCAGCGATAAAGCAGCGGGGCTTGACTGGCTCGAGGCAAGGCACGTCGATCTATACAGACAAAAAGGGTACAGATCATGCTCATGCCGTTCGTGGCCGGGATTTCAAGGAAAGGGATGCCAGGTCGTCCTATTCATAGGGCTGTAGAGGTGCTGCCTACCGTAGTACCCGGTATGCGCCAGCTTGTGTCGGTGCAGGATGATCGCTTGTCCTCAGCTGACATTTTGGGAGCCAGATAAGTAGGCGTGCTTGTACTTCGGTAGGGTGCAGCGATGATGCAGCGGGGCTTGACTGGCTCTACCCAAGGCACGTCGATCTATAACGGCAAAAGGGTACAGATTATGCTGATGCCGGCCGTGGCCGCGAGTCCAAGGAAAGGGACGCCAGGTCGTTCTATTTATGGGGCAGTGGTGGCGGTGCCTACCATCGTATCCGGTGTGCGCCCGCTTGTGACGGTGCAGGATGATCGCCTGTCCTCAGCTAACACACTTGGGAGCCAGATAATAGGCGTGCTTGTACTTCGATAGGGTGCAGCGATGAAGCAGAGAGGCTTGACTGGTAAAGGCAAGGCACGTCGATCTATAATGGCATAAAAAGGTACAGTTTACGCTGATGCCGTTCGTGGCCGCGAATCCAAGGGAAGGGATGCCAGGGCGTCCTATTCATGGGGCTGTGTTGGCGCTGCCTACCGTCGTACCCGGTCTGCGTCAGCTTGTGACGGTGCAGGATGATCGGCTGTCCTCAGATTACACGCTTGGGAGCCAGATAAGTAGGCGTGCTTGCACTTCGGTAGGGTGCAGCAATGAAGTAGCGGGGCTGGACTGGCTCAAGGTAAGGCACGTCGATATATAACGGCAAAAGGGTACAGATTATGCTGATGCCCTTCGTGGCCGCGAGTAAAAGGGAAGGAATGCCAGGTCGTCCAATTTATGGGGCTGTGGCGGCGCTGCCTACCGTCGTACCCGGTCTGCATCAGCTTGTGATGATGCAGAATGATCGCCTGTCCTCAGCAGACACGCTTGGGAGCCAGATAAGTAGGCATGCTTGCACTTCGGTAGGGTGCAGCAATGAAGTAGCAGGGCTGGACTGGCTCAAGGCAAGGCACGTCGATATATAACGGCAAAAGGGTACAGATTATGGTGTGCCGTTCGTAGCCGCGAGTAAAAGGGAAGGGACGCCAGGACGTCCTTTTTATGGGGCTGTGGTGGCGCTGCCTACAGTCATATCCGGTCTGCGTCAGCTTTTGACGGTGCAGGATGATCGCCTGTCCTCAGCTGACACGCTTGAGAGCCAGATAAGTAGGCGTGTTTGTACGTCGGTATGGTGCAGCGATGAAGCAGCGGCGCTTGACTGGTAAAGGCAAGGGACGTTAATCTATAATGGCATAAACGGTGTAGATTATGCTGATGCCGCTGGAGGCCGCGAATGCAAGGAAAGGATTGCCAGGTCGTCCTATTTATGGAGCTGTGGCGGCGCTGCCTACCGTTGTAACCGGTCTGCGGCAGCTTGTGACGGTGCAAAATGATCGCCAGTCCTCATCTGACACGCTTGGGAGCCAGATAAATAGGCGTGCTTGTACTTCGGTAGGGTGCAGGGATGAAGCCGCGGGGCTTGACTGGCTCGAGGAAAGGCACGTCGGTCTATAACTGCAAAAGGGTACAGATAATGCTGATGCCGTTGGTGGACGCGATTCCAAGGAAAGGGATGCTATGTCGTCCTATTTATGGGGCTGTGGTGGCGCTGCCTACCGTCGTACCCGGTCTGCGTCAGCTTGTGACGGTGCAGGATGATCGCCAGAACTCAGTTGAAACGCTTGGGAGCCAGATAAATAGGCGTGCTTGTACGTCGGTAGGGTGCAGCGATGAAGCCGCGGGGCTTGAGTGGCTCGAGGCAAGGCACGCCGATCTATATCGCAAAAGGGTACAGATTATGCTGATGCCATTCGTGGTCGCGAGTCCAAGGGAAGGGATGCCAGGTCGTCATATTTTTGGAGCTCTGGTGGCGCTGCTTTCAGTCGTACCCGGTTTGCGCCAGGTTGCGACGGTGCAAGAAGATCGCCAGAATTCAGCTGACACGCTTGGGAGCCAGATAGGGAGGCGTGCTTGTACTTTGGTAGGGTGCAGCAATGAAGTAGCGGGGCTGGACTGGCTCAAGGCAAGGCACGTCGATATATAGCGGCAAAAGGGTACAGATTATGCTGATGCAGTTCGAGGCCGCGAGGCCAAGGGAAGGGATGCCAGGTCATCCTATTTATGGGGCTGTGTTGGTGCTGCCTACCGTCGTACCCGGTCTGCGTCAGCTTGTGACGGTGCAAGATGATCGCCTGTCCTCAGCTAACACGCTTGGGAGCCAGATAAGTAGGCGTGTTTGTACGTCGGTATGGTGCAGCGATGAAGCAGCGGAGCTTGACTGGTAAAGGCAAGGGACGTTGATCTATGATGGCATAAAAGGGTGCAGATTATGCTGATGCCACTCGAGGCCGCGACTCCAAGGGAAGGGATGCCAGGTCGTCCTGTTTATGGGGCTGTGGTGGCGCTGCGTTCCGTCGCACCCGGTTTGCGCCAGGTTGCGACGGTGCAGGATGATTGCCGGTCTTCAGCTGACACTTTTGGGAGCCAGATAAGTATACGTGCTTGTACTTCGGCAGGGTGCAGCGATGAAGCTGCGGGGCTTGAGTGGATCGAGGCAAGGCACGCCGATCTATAACGCAAAAGGGTACAGATTATGCTGATGCCATTCGAGGTCGCGAGTCCAAGGGAAGGGATGCCAGGTCGTCATATTTATGGAGCTCTGGTGGCGCTGCTTTCAGTCGTACCCGGTTTGCGCAAGGTTGCGACGGTGCAGGAAGATCGCCAGAACTCAGCTGACATGCTTGGGAGCCAAATAGGCGTGCTTGTACTTCGGTAGGGTGCAGCAATGAAGTAGCGGGGCTTGACTGGCTCTACCCAAGGCACGCCGATCTATAACGGCAAAAGGGTACAGATTATGCTGATGCCGGCCGTGGCCGCGAGTCCAAGGGAAGGGACGCCAGGTCGTTATATTTATGGGGCTGTGGTGGCGGTGCCTACCATCGTATCCGGTGTGCGCCCGCTTGTGACGGTGCAGGATGATCGCCTGTCCTCAGCTAACACACTTGGGAGCCAGATAATAGGCGTGCTTGTACTTCGGTAGGGTGCAGCGATGAAGCAGAGAGGCTTGACTGGAAAAGGCAAGGCACGTCGATCTATAATGGCATAAAAAGGTACAGATTACGCTGATGCCGTTCGTGGCCGCGAATCCAAGGGAAGGGATGCCAGGTCGTCCTATTCATGGGGCTGTGTTGGCGCTGTCTACCGTCGTACCCGGTCTGCGTCAGCTTGTGACGTTGCAGGATGATCGGCTGTCCTCAGATTACACGCTTGGGAGCCAGATAAGTAGGCGTGCTTGCACTTCGGTAGGGTGCAGCAATGAAGTAGCAGGGCTGGAATGGCTCAAGGCAAGGCACGTCGATATATAACGGCAAAAGGGTACAGATTATGGTGATTAAAAGGGAAGGGATGCCAGGACGTCCTATTTATGGGGCTGTGGTGGCGCTGCCTACTGTCATATCCGGTCTGCGTCAGCTTTTGACGGTGCAGGATGATCGCCTGTCCTCAGCTGACACGCTTGAGAGCCAGATAAGTAGGCGTGTTTGTACGTCGGTATGGTGCAGCGATAAAGCAGCGGAGCTTGACTGGTAAAGTCGACCTATGATGGCATAAAAAGGTACAGATTATGCTGATGCCGTTCGAGGCCCCGAATCCAAGGGAAGGAATGCCAGGTCGTCCTATTTATGGGGCTGTGGCGGCGCTGCCTGCCGTTGTAACCGGTCTGCGCCAGCTTGTGACGGTGCAAAATGATCGCCAGTCCTCATCTGACACGCTTGGGAGCCAGATAAATAGGCGTGCTTGTACTTCGTTAGGGTGCAGCGATGAAGCCGCGGGGCTTGACTGGCTCGAGGAAAGGCACGTCGGTCTATAACGGCAAAAGGTTACAGTTAATGCTGATGCCGTTGGTGGACGCGATTCCAAGGGAAGGGATGCCATGTCGTCCTATTTATGGGGCTGTGGTGGCGCTGCCTACCGTCGTACCCGGTCTGCGTCAGCTTGTGACGGTGCAGGATGATCGCCTGTCCTGAGCTAACAAGCTTGGGAGCCAGATAAGCAGGCGTGCTTGTACTTCGGTAGGGAGCAGCGATGAAGCAGCGGGGCTGGACAGGCTCAAGGCAAGGCATGTCGATATATAACGGCAAAAGGGTACAGATTAAGCTGATGCAGTTCGAGGCCGCGAGTCCAAGAGAAGGGATGCCACGTCGTTCTATTTATGGGGCTGTGGTGGCGCTGCCTACCGTCGTATCCGGTCTGCGTGAGCTTGACGATGCAGGATGATCGCCTGTCCTCAGCTAACACGCTTGGGAACCAGATAAGTAGGCCTGGTTGTTCTTCGGTAGGGTGCAGCGATAAAGCAGCGGAGCTTGACTGGTAAAGTCGACCTATGATGGCATAAAAAGGTACAGATTATGCTGATGCCGTTCGAGGCCGCGAATCCAAGGGAAGGAATGCCAGGTCGTCCTATTTATGGGGCTGTGGCGGCGCTGCCTGCCGTTGTAACCGGTCGCGCCAGCTTGTGACGGTGCAAAATGATCGCCAGTCCTCATCTGACACGCTTGGGAGCCAGATAAATAGGCGTGCTTGTACTTCGTTAGGGTGCAGCGATGAAGCCGCGGGGCTTGACTGGCTCGAGGAAAGGCACGCCGGTCTATAACGGCAAAAGGTTACAGTTAATGCTGATGCCGTTGGTGGACGCGATTCCAAGGGAAGGGATGCCATGTCGTCCTATTTATGGGGCTGTGGTGGCGCTGCCTACCGTCGTACCCGGTCTGCGTCAGCTTGTGACGGTGCAGGATGATCGCCTGTCCTGAGCTAACAAGCTTGGGAGCCAGATAAGCAGGCGTGCTTGTACTTCGGTAGGGAGCAGCGATGAAGCAGCGGGGCTGGACAGGCTCAAGGCAAGGCACGTCGATCTACAACGAAAAAAGGGTACAGATTATGCTGATGCCCTTGGTGGCCGCGAGTCCAAGGGAAGGGATGCCAGGTCGCCCTATTGATGGGGCTGTGGTGGCGCTGCCTACCGTCGTACCGGTCTGCGTATGCTTATGACGGTGCAGGATGATCGCCTGAGCCAGATAAGTAGGCGTGCTTGTACGTCGGTAGGGTGCAGCACTGACGCAGCGGGGCTTGACTGGCTCAAGACAAGGCACGTCGATCTATAACGGCAAAAGGGTACAGATTATGCTGATGATGTTCGTGGCCGCGTGTACAAAGGAAGGGTTGCCCGGTCGTCCTACTTATGGGGCTGTGGTGGCGCTGCCTCCCGTCGTAGCCGGTCTGCGTCAGCTTGTGACGGTGCGGGTTGATCGCCTGTTCTCAACTGACGAACTTGGGAGCCAGATACGTAGGCGTGCCTGTACTTCGGTAGGGTGCATCGATGAAGCAGCGAGGCTTGTCTGGCTCAAGGCAAGGCACGCCGATCTATAACCGCAAAAGGGTACAGATTATGCTGATGCCGTTCTTGGACGCGAGTCCAAGGGAAGGGATGCCACGTCGTTCTATTTATGGGGCTGTGGTGGCGCTGCCTACCGTCGTACCAGGTCTGCGCCAGCTTGTGACGGTGCAGGATGATCGCCTGTCCTCAGCTAACACGTTTGGGAGCCAGATAAGTAGGCGTGCTTGTACTTCGGTAGGGTGCAGCAATGAAGCAGCGGGGCTTGTCTGCTAAAGGCAAGGCACGTCGATCTATGATGGCATAAAAAGGTACAAATTATGCTGATGCCGTTCGTGGCCGCGAGTCCAAGGGACGGGATGCCAGGTCGTCCTATTTATGGGGCTGTGGTGGAGCTGCCTACCGTCGTACCCGGTCTGGGTCAGCTTGTGACGGTGCAGGATGATCGCCTGTCCCCAACTGACACGCTTGCGAGCCAGAGAAGTAGGCGTGCTTGTACTTCGGTAGGGTACAGCGATGAAGGAGCGGGGTTTTACTGGCTAAATGGAAGACACGTCGATCTATAACGGAAAAAGGGTACAGATTATGCTGATCCCCAAGGTGGCCGCGAGTCCAAGGGAAGGGATGCCAGGTCGCCCTATTGATGTGGCTGTGGTGGCGCTGCCTACCGTCGTACCGGTCTGCGTATGCTTGTGACGGTGCAGGATGATCGCCTGAGCCAGATAAGTAGGCGTGCTTGTACGTCGGTAGGGTGCAGCACTGACGCAGCGGGGCCTGACTGGCTCAAGACAAGGCACGTCAACCTATAACGGCAAAAGGGTACAGATTATGCTGATGATGTTCGTGGCCGCGTGTACAAAGGAAGGGATGCCAGGTCGTCCTACTTATGGGGCTGTGGTGGCGCTGCCTCCCTTCGTAGCCGGTCTGCGTCAGCTTGTGACGGTGCGGGTTGATCGCCTGTTCTCAACTGACGCACTTGGGAGCCAGATACGTAGGCGTGCCTGTACTTCGGTAGGGTGCATCGATGAAGCAGCGAGGCTTGTCTGGCTCAAGGCAAGGCACGCCGATCTATAACCGCAAAAGGGTACAGATTATGCTGATGCCGTTCTTGGACGCGAGTCCAAGGGAAGGGACGCCACGTCGTTCTATTTATGGGGCTGTGGTGGCGCTGCCAACCGTCGTACCAGGTCTGCGCCAGCTTGTGACGGTGCAGGATGATCTCCTGCCCTCACATGACACGCTTGGGAGCCAGAGAAGTAGGCGTGCTTGTACTTCGGTAGGGTGCAGCAATGAAGTAGCGGGGCTGGACTGGCTCAAGGCAAGGCAAATCGATCTATAATGGCATAAAAAGGTACAGATTATGCTGATCCCGTTGGTGGCCGCGAGTCCAAGAGAAGGGATGCCAGGTCGTTCTATTTATGGGGCTGTGGTGGAGCTGCCTACCGTCGTACCCGGTCTGGGTCAGCTTGTGACGGTGCAGGATGATCGCCTGTCCCCAACTGACACGCTTGCGAGCCAGAGAAGTAGCCGTGCTTGTACTTCGGTAGGGTACAGCGATGAAGCAGCGGGGTTTGACTGGCTCAATGGAAGACACGCCGATCTATAACGGAAAAAGGGTACAGATTATGCTGATCCCCAAGGTGGCCGCGAGTCCAAGGGAAGGGATGCCAGGTCGCCCTATTGATGTGGCTGTGGTGGCGCTGCCTACCGTCGTACCGTTCTGCGTATGCTTGTGACGGTGCAGGATGATCGCCTGATCCAGATAAGTAGGCGTGCTTGTACGTCGGTAGGGTGCAGCACTGACGCAGCGGGGCTTGACTGGCTCAAGACAAGGCACGTCGATCTATAACGGCAAAAGGGAACAGATTATGCTGATGATGTTCGTGGCCGCGTGTACAAAGGAAGGGATGCCAGGTCGTCCTACTTATGGGGCTGTGGTGGCGCTGCCTCCCGTCGTAGCCGGTCTGCGTCAGCTTGTGACGGTGCGGGTTGATCGCCTGTTCTCAACTGACGAACTTGGGAGCCAGATACGTAGGCGTGCCTGTACTTCGGTAGGGTGCATCGATGAAGCAGCGAGGCTTGTCTGGCTCAAGGCAAGGCACGCCGATCTATAACCGCAAAAGGGTACAGATTATGCTGATGCCGTTCTTGGACGCGAGTCCAAGGGAAGGGATGCCACGTCGTTCTATTTATGGGGCTGTGGTGGCGCTGCCAACCGTCGTACCAGGTCTGCGCCAGCTTGTGACGGTGCAGGATGATCTCCTGCCCTCACATGACACGCTTGGGAGCCAGAGAAGTAGGCGTGCTTGTACTTCGGTAGGGTGCAGCAATGAAGTAGCGGGGCTGGACTGGCTCAAGGCAAGAAATGTCGATCTATAACGGCAAAAGGGTACAGATTATGCTGATCCCCTTGGTGGCCGCGAGTCCAATGGAAGGGATGCCAGGTCGCCCTATTGATGGGGCTGTAGTGGCGCTGCCTCCCGTCGTAGCCGATCTGCGTCAACCTCTGACGGTGCAGGATGATTGCCGGTCCTCAGCTGACATGCTTGGGAGCCAGATAAATAGGCATGTTTGTACCTCGTTAGGGTGCAGCGATGAAGCCGCGGGGCTTGACTGGCTCAAGGCAAGGCACGCTGATCTATAGCGGCAAAAGGGTAGAGATTATGCTGATGCCGTTCGTGGCCGCGAGTCCAAAGGAAGGGAGGCCAGGTCGTCCTATTTATGGGGCTGTGGTGGCGCTGCCTACTGTCGTACCCGGTCTGCGTCAGCTTGTTTCGGTGCAGGATCATTGCCTGTCCTCAGCTGACACGCTTGAGAGCCAGATAAGTAGGCCTGCTTGTACTTCCTTAGGGTGCAGCGATGAAGCTGCGGGGCTTGACTGGTAAAGGCAAGTGACGTTGATCTATGATGGCATAAAAGGGTGCAGATTATGCTGATGCCGCTCGAGGCCGCGACTCCAAGGGAAGGGATGCCAGGTCGTCCTGTTTATGGGGCTGTGGTGGCGCTGCCTTCCGTCGCACCCGGTTTGCGCCAGGTTGCGACGGTGCAGGATCATTGCCGGTCTTCAGCTGACACTTTTGGGAGCCAGATAAGTAACGTGCTTGTACTTCGGCAGGGTGCAGCGATGAAGCTGCGGGGCTTGAGTGGCTCGAGGCAAGGCACGCCGATCTATAACGCAAAAGGGTACAGATTATGCTGATGCCATTCGTGGTCGCGAGTCCAAGGGAAGGGATGCCAGGTCGTCATATTAATGGAGCTCTGGTGGCGCTGCTTTCAGTCGTACCCGGTTTGCGCCAGGTTGCGACGGTGCAGGAAGATCGCCAGAACTCAGCTGACATGCTTGGGAGCCAGATAAATAGGCGTGCTTGTACTTCGGTAGGGTGCAGAGATAAAGCAGCGGGGCTTTACTGGCTCGAGGCAAGGCACGTCGATCTATACAGACAAAAGGGTACAGATTATGCTGATGCCCTTCGTGGCCGCGAGTAAAAGGGAAGGAATGCCAGAATGTCCTAATTATGGGGCTGTGGTGGCGCTGCCTCCCGTCGTAGCCGATCTGCGTCAGCCTCTGACGGTGCAGGATGATATCCGGTCCTCAGCTGACACGTTTCGGAGCCAGATAAATAGGCGTGTTTGTACGTCGTTAGGGTGCAGCGATGAAGAAGCGGGGCTTGACTGGTAAAGGCAAGGGACGTTGATCTATAATGGCATAAAAGGGTGCAGATTATGCTGATGCCGTTCATGGCCGCGAGTCCAAGGGAAGAGATGCCAGGTCGTCCTATTTATGGGCTTGTGTTGGCGCTGCCTCCCGTCGTAACCGGTCTGCGTCAGCTTGTGACGGTGCAGGATGATCGCCAGAACTCAGGTGAAACGCTTGGGAGACAGATAAATAGGCGTGCTTGTAGGTCGGTAGGGTGCAGCGATGAAGCCGCGGGGCTTGACTGGCTCAAGGCAAGGCACGCTGATCTAAGCGGCAAAAGGGTAGATTACGCTGATGCCGTTCGTGGCCGCGAGTACAAGGGAAAGGATGCCAGGGCGTCCTATTCATGGGGCTGTGTTGGTGCTGCCTACCGTCGTACCCGGTCTGCGTCAGCTTGTGACGGTGCAAGATGATCGCCTGTCCTCAGCTAACACGCTTGAGAGCCAGGTACGTAAGCCTGCTTGTACTTCGGTAGGGTACAGCGATGAAGCCGCGGGGCTTGACTGGTAAAGCAAGGGACGTTGATCAATTATGGCATAAAAGGGTGCAGATTATGCTGATGCCGCTCGAGGCCGCGAGTCCAAGGCAAGGGATGCCAGGTCGTCATATTTATGGAGCTCTGGTGGCGCTGCTTCCCGTCGTACCCGGTTTGCGCCAGGTTGCGACGGTGCAGGAAGATCGCCAGAACTCAGCTGACACGCTTGGGAGCCAGATAAATAGGTGTGCTTGTACTTCGGTAGGGTGCAGCGATAAAGCAGCGGGGCTTGACTGGCTCAAGACAAGGCTCGTCGACCTATAACGGCAAAAGGGTACAGATTATGCTGATGCTATTCGAGGCCGCGTGTCCAAGAGAAGGGATGCCAGGTCGTCCTATTTATGGGGCTGTGGTGGCGCTGCCTACCGTCGTACCCGGTCTGCGTCAGCTTGTGACGGTGCAGGATGACCGGCTGTCCTCAGATTACACGCTTGGGAGCCAGATAAGTAGGCGTGCTTGTACTTCGGTAGGGTACAGCGATGAAGCAGCGGGGCTTGACTGGCTCAACGCAAGGCACGTCGACCTGTAACGGCAAAAGGGTACAGATTATGCTGATGCCCTCCGTGGCCGCGAGCCTAAGGGAAGGGATGCCAGGTCGTCCTATTTATGGGGCTGTGGTGGCGCTGCCTCCCGTCGTAGCCGGTCTGCGTCAGCTTGTGACGGTGCGGGATGATTGCCTGTTCTCAACTGACGCACTTGGGAGCCAGATAAGTAGGCGTGCCTGTACTGCGGTAGGGTGCAGCGATGAAGCAGCGAGGCTTGACTGGCTCAAGGCAAGGCACGCCGATCTATAACCGCAAAAGGGTACAGATTATGCTGATGCCGGTCTTGCATGCGAGTCCAAGGGAAGGGATGCCATGTCGTCCTATTTATGGGGCTGCCTAGCGTCGTACCCGGTCTGCGCCAGCTTGCGACGGTGCAGGATGATCGCCTGTCCTCAGCTGACACGCTTGGGAGCCAGATAAGTAGGCGTGCTTGTACTTCGGTAGGGTGCAGCAATGAAGTAGCGGGGATGGACAGGCTCAAGGCAAGGCACGTCGATATATAACGGAAAAAGGTTACAGATTATGCTGATCCCCTTGGTGGCCGCGAGTCCAAGGGAAGGGATGCCAGGTCGCCCTTTTTATGGGGCTGTGGTGGCGCTGCCTACTGTCGTACCCGGTCTGCGTCAGCTTGTTTCGGTGCAGGATGATTGCCTGTCCTCAGCTGACACGCTTGAGAGCCAGATAAGTAGGCCTGCTTGTACTTCGGCAGGGTGCAGCGATGAAGCTGCGGGGCTTGAGTGGCTCAAGGCAAGGCACGCCGATCTATAACACAAAAGGGTACAGATTATGCTGATGCCGTTCGTGGTCGCGAGTCCAAGGGAAGAGATGCCAGGTCGTCATATGTATGGAGCTCTGGTGGCGCTGCTTTCAGTCGTACCCGGTTAGCGCCAGGTTGCGACGGTGCAGGAAGATCGCCAGAGCTCAGCGGACACGCTTGGGAGCCAGATAAATAGGCGTGCTTGTACTTCGGTAGGGTGCAGCGATAAAGCAGCGGGGCTTGACTGGCTCGAGGCAAGGCACGTCGATCTATACAGACAAAAAGGGTACAGATCATGCTCATGCCGTTCGTGGCCGGGATTTCAAGGAAAGGGATGCCAGGTCGTCCTATTCATAGGGCTGTAGAGGTGCTGCCTACCGTAGTACCCGGTATGCGCCAGCTTGTGTCGGTGCAGGATGATCGCTTGTCCTCAGCTGACATTTTGGGAGCCAGATAAGTAGGCGTGCTTGTACTTCGGTAGGGTGCAGCGATGATGCAGCGGGGCTTGACTGGCTCTACCCAAGGCACGTCGATCTATAACGGCAAAAGGGTACAGATTATGCTGATGCCGGCCGTGGCCGCGAGTCCAAGGAAAGGGACGCCAGGTCGTTCTATTTATGGGGCAGTGGTGGCGGTGCCTACCATCGTATCCGGTGTGCGCCCGCTTGTGACGGTGCAGGATGATCGCCTGTCCTCAGCTAACACACTTGGGAGCCAGATAATAGGCGTGCTTGTACTTCGATAGGGTGCAGCGATGAAGCAGAGAGGCTTGACTGGTAAAGGCAAGGCACGTCGATCTATAATGGCATAAAAAGGTACAGTTTACGCTGATGCCGTTCGTGGCCGCGAATCCAAGGGAAGGGATGCCAGGGCGTCCTATTCATGGGGCTGTGTTGGCGCTGCCTACCGTCGTACCCGGTCTGCGTCAGCTTGTGACGGTGCAGGATGATCGGCTGTCCTCAGATTACACGCTTGGGAGCCAGATAAGTAGGCGTGCTTGCACTTCGGTAGGGTGCAGCAATGAAGTAGCGGGGCTGGACTGGCTCAAGGTAAGGCACGTCGATATATAACGGCAAAAGGGTACAGATTATGCTGATGCCCTTCGTGGCCGCGAGTAAAAGGGAAGGAATGCCAGGTCGTCCAATTTATGGGGCTGTGGCGGCGCTGCCTACCGTCGTACCCGGTCTGCATCAGCTTGTGATGATGCAGAATGATCGCCTGTCCTCAGCAGACACGCTTGGGAGCCAGATAAGTAGGCATGCTTGCACTTCGGTAGGGTGCAGCAATGAAGTAGCAGGGCTGGACTGGCTCAAGGCAAGGCACGTCGATATATAACGGCAAAAGGGTACAGATTATGGTGTGCCGTTCGTAGCCGCGAGTAAAAGGGAAGGGACGCCAGGACGTCCTTTTTATGGGGCTGTGGTGGCGCTGCCTACAGTCATATCCGGTCTGCGTCAGCTTTTGACGGTGCAGGATGATCGCCTGTCCTCAGCTGACACGCTTGAGAGCCAGATAAGTAGGCGTGTTTGTACGTCGGTATGGTGCAGCGATGAAGCAGCGGGGCTTGACTGGTAAAGGCAAGGGACGTTAATCTATAATGGCATAAACGGTGTAGATTATGCTGATGCCGCTGGAGGCCGCGAATGCAAGGAAAGGATTGCCAGGTCGTCCTATTTATGGAGCTGTGGCGGCGCTGCCTACCGTTGTAACCGGTCTGCGGCAGCTTGTGACGGTGCAAAATGATCGCCAGTCCTCATCTGACACGCTTGGGAGCCAGATAAATAGGCGTGCTTGTACTTCGGTAGGGTGCAGGGATGAAGCCGCGGGGCTTGACTGGCTCGAGGAAAGGCACGTCGGTCTATAACTGCAAAAGGGTACAGATAATGCTGATGCCGTTGGTGGACGCGATTCCAAGGAAAGGGATGCTATGTCGTCCTATTTATGGGGCTGTGGTGGCGCTGCCTACCGTCGTACCCGGTCTGCGTCAGCTTGTGACGGTGCAGGATGATCGCCAGAACTCAGTTGAAACGCTTGGGAGCCAGATAAATAGGCGTGCTTGTACGTCGGTAGGGTGCAGCGATGAAGCCGCGGGGCTTGAGTGGCTCGAGGCAAGGCACGCCGATCTATATCGCAAAAGGGTACAGATTATGCTGATGCCATTCGTGGTCGCGAGTCCAAGGGAAGGGATGCCAGGTCGTCATATTTTTGGAGCTCTGGTGGCGCTGCTTTCAGTCGTACCCGGTTTGCGCCAGGTTGCGACGGTGCAAGAAGATCGCCAGAATTCAGCTGACACGCTTGGGAGCCAGATAGGGAGGCGTGCTTGTACTTTGGTAGGGTGCAGCAATGAAGTAGCGGGGCTGGACTGGCTCAAGGCAAGGCACGTCGATATATAGCGGCAAAAGGGTACAGATTATGCTGATGCAGTTCGAGGCCGCGAGGCCAAGGGAAGGGATGCCAGGTCATCCTATTTATGGGGCTGTGTTGGTGCTGCCTACCGTCGTACCCGGTCTGCGTCAGCTTGTGACGGTGCAAGATGATCGCCTGTCCTCAGCTAACACGCTTGGGAGCCAGATAAGTAGGCGTGTTTGTACGTCGGTATGGTGCAGCGATGAAGCAGCGGAGCTTGACTGGTAAAGGCAAGGGACGTTGATCTATGATGGCATAAAAGGGTGCAGATTATGCTGATGCCACTCGAGGCCGCGACTCCAAGGGAAGGGATGCCAGGTCGTCCTGTTTATGGGGCTGTGGTGGCGCTGCGTTCCGTCGCACCCGGTTTGCGCCAGGTTGCGACGGTGCAGGATGATTGCCGGTCTTCAGCTGACACTTTTGGGAGCCAGATAAGTATACGTGCTTGTACTTCGGCAGGGTGCAGCGATGAAGCTGCGGGGCTTGAGTGGATCGAGGCAAGGCACGCCGATCTATAACGCAAAAGGGTACAGATTATGCTGATGCCATTCGAGGTCGCGAGTCCAAGGGAAGGGATGCCAGGTCGTCATATTTATGGAGCTCTGGTGGCGCTGCTTTCAGTCGTACCCGGTTTGCGCAAGGTTGCGACGGTGCAGGAAGATCGCCAGAACTCAGCTGACATGCTTGGGAGCCAAATAGGCGTGCTTGTACTTCGGTAGGGTGCAGCAATGAAGTAGCGGGGCTTGACTGGCTCTACCCAAGGCACGCCGATCTATAACGGCAAAAGGGTACAGATTATGCTGATGCCGGCCGTGGCCGCGAGTCCAAGGGAAGGGACGCCAGGTCGTTATATTTATGGGGCTGTGGTGGCGGTGCCTACCATCGTATCCGGTGTGCGCCCGCTTGTGACGGTGCAGGATGATCGCCTGTCCTCAGCTAACACACTTGGGAGCCAGATAATAGGCGTGCTTGTACTTCGGTAGGGTGCAGCGATGAAGCAGAGAGGCTTGACTGGAAAAGGCAAGGCACGTCGATCTATAATGGCATAAAAAGGTACAGATTACGCTGATGCCGTTCGTGGCCGCGAATCCAAGGGAAGGGATGCCAGGTCGTCCTATTCATGGGGCTGTGTTGGCGCTGTCTACCGTCGTACCCGGTCTGCGTCAGCTTGTGACGTTGCAGGATGATCGGCTGTCCTCAGATTACACGCTTGGGAGCCAGATAAGTAGGCGTGCTTGCACTTCGGTAGGGTGCAGCAATGAAGTAGCAGGGCTGGAATGGCTCAAGGCAAGGCACGTCGATATATAACGGCAAAAGGGTACAGATTATGGTGATTAAAAGGGAAGGGATGCCAGGACGTCCTATTTATGGGGCTGTGGTGGCGCTGCCTACTGTCATATCCGGTCTGCGTCAGCTTTTGACGGTGCAGGATGATCGCCTGTCCTCAGCTGACACGCTTGAGAGCCAGATAAGTAGGCGTGTTTGTACGTCGGTATGGTGCAGCGATAAAGCAGCGGAGCTTGACTGGTAAAGTCGACCTATGATGGCATAAAAAGGTACAGATTATGCTGATGCCGTTCGAGGCCCCGAATCCAAGGGAAGGAATGCCAGGTCGTCCTATTTATGGGGCTGTGGCGGCGCTGCCTGCCGTTGTAACCGGTCTGCGCCAGCTTGTGACGGTGCAAAATGATCGCCAGTCCTCATCTGACACGCTTGGGAGCCAGATAAATAGGCGTGCTTGTACTTCGTTAGGGTGCAGCGATGAAGCCGCGGGGCTTGACTGGCTCGAGGAAAGGCACGTCGGTCTATAACGGCAAAAGGTTACAGTTAATGCTGATGCCGTTGGTGGACGCGATTCCAAGGG
Organism: Amblyomma americanum; assembly: GCF_052857255.1. Taxonomy (NCBI): domain Eukaryota; kingdom Metazoa; phylum Arthropoda; class Arachnida; order Ixodida; family Ixodidae; genus Amblyomma; species Amblyomma americanum. The sequence goes on from NC_135497.1 coordinate 511,272,809, forward strand.
AAGGGATGCCATGTCGTCCTATTTATGGGGCTGTGGTGGCGCTGCCTACCGTCGTACCCGGTCTGCGTCAGCTTGTGACGGTGCAGGATGATCGCCTGTCCTGAGCTAACAAGCTTGGGAGCCAGATAAGCAGGCGTGCTTGTACTTCGGTAGGGAGCAGCGATGAAGCAGCGGGGCTGGACAGGCTCAAGGCAAGGCATGTCGATATATAACGGCAAAAGGGTACAGATTAAGCTGATGCCCTTGGTGGCCGCGAGTCCAAGGGAAGGGATGCCAGGTCGCCCTATTGATGGGGCTGTGGTGGCGCTGCCTACCGTCGTACCGGTCTGCGTATGCTTATGACGGTGCAGGATGATCGCCTGAGCCAGATAAGTAGGCGTGCTTGTACGTCGGTAGGGTGCAGCACTGACGCAGCGGGGCTTCACTGGCTCAAGACAAGGCACGTCGATCTATAACGGCAAAAGGGTACAGATTATGCTGATGATGTTCGTGGCCGCGTGTACAAAGGAAGGGTTGCCAGGTCGTCCTACTTATGGGGCTGTGGTGGCGCTGCCTCCCGTCGTAGCCGGTCTGCGTCAGCTTGTGACGGTGCGGGTTGATCGCCTGTTCTCAACTGACGAACTTGGGAGCCAGATACGTAGGCGTGCCTGTACTTCGGTAGGGTGCATCGATGAAGCAGCGAGGCTTGTCTGGCTCAAGGCAAGGCACGCCGATCTATAACCGCAAAAGGGTACAGATTATGCTGATGCCGTTCTTGGACGCGAGTCCAAGGGAAGGGATGCCACGTCGTTCTATTTATGGGGCTGTGGTGGCGCTGCCTACCGTCGTACCAGGTCTGCGCCAGCTTGTGACGGTGCAGGATGATCGCCTGTCCTCAGCTAACACGTTTGGGAGCCAGATAAGTAGGCGTGCTTGTACTTCGGTAGGGTGCAGCAATGAAGCAGCGGGGCTTGTCTGGTAAAGGCAAGGCACGTCGATCTATGATGGCATAAAAAGGTACAAATTATGCTGATGCCGTTCGTGGCCGCGAGTCCAAGGGACGGGATGCCAGGTCGTCCTATTTATGGGGCTGTGGTGGAGCTGCCTACCGTCGTACCCGGTCTGGGTCAGCTTGTGACGGTGCAGGATGATCGCCTGTCCCCAACTGACACGCTTGCGAGCCAGAGAAGTAGGCGTGCTTGTACTTCGGTAGGGTACAGCGATGAAGGAGCGGGGTTTGACTGGCTAAATGGAAGACACGTCGATCTATAACGGAAAAAGGGTACAGATTATGCTGATCCCCAAGGTGGCCGCGAGTCCAAGGGAAGGGATGCCAGGTCGCCCTATTGATGTGGCTGTGGTGGCGCTGCCTACCGTCGTACCGGTCTGCGTATGCTTGTGACGGTGCAGGATGATCGCCTGATCCAGATAAGTAGGCGTGCTTGTACGTCGGTAGGGTGCAGCACTGACGCAGCGGGGCTTGACTGGCTCAAGACAAGGCACGTCGATCTATAACGGCAAAAGGGTACAGATTATGCTGATGATGTTCGTGGCCGCGTGTACAAAGGAAGGGATGCCAGGTCGTCCTACTTATGGGGCTGTGGTGGCGCTGCCTCCCGTCGTAGCCGGTCTGCGTCAGCTTGTGACGGTGCGGGTTGATCGCCTGTTCTCAACTGACGAACTTGGGAGCCAGATACGTAGGCGTGCCTGTACTTCGGTAGGGTGCATCGATGAAGCAGCGAGGCTTGTCTGGCTCAAGGCAAGGCACGCCGATCTATAACCGCAAAAGGGTACAGATTATGCTGATGCCGTTCTTGGACGCGAGTCCAAGGGAAGGGATGCCACGTCGTTCTATTTATGGGGCTGTGGTGGCGCTGCCAACCGTCGTACCAGGTCTGCGCCAGCTTGTGACGGTGCAGGATGATCTCCTGCCCTCACATGACACGCTTGGGAGCCAGAGAAGTAGGCGTGCTTGTACTTCGGTAGGGTGCAGCAATGAAGTAGCGGGGCTGGACTGGCTCAAGGCAAGAAATGTCGATCTATAACGGCAAAAGGGTACAGATTATGCTGATCCCCTTGGTGGCCGCGAGTCCAATGGAAGGGATGCCAGGTCGCCCTATTGATGGGGCTGTAGTGGCGCTGCCTCCCGTCGTAGCCGATCTGCGTCAACCTCTGACGGTGCAGGATGATTGCCGGTCCTCAGCTGACATGCTTGGGAGCCAGATAAATAGGCATGTTTGTACCTCGTTAGGGTGCAGCGATGAAGCCGCGGGGCTTGACTGGCTCAAGGCAAGGCACGCTGATCTATAGCGGCAAAAGGGTAGAGATTATGCTGATGCCGTTCGTGGCCGCGAGTCCAAAGGAAGGGAGGCCAGGTCGTCCTATTTATGGGGCTGTGGTGGCGCTGCCTACTGTCGTACCCGGTCTGCGTCAGCTTGTTTCGGTGCAGGATCATTGCCTGTCCTCAGCTGACACGCTCGAGAGCCAGATAAGTAGGCCTGCTTGTACTTCGTTAGGGTGCAGCGATGAAGCTGCGGGGCTTGACTGGTAAAGGCAAGTGACGTTGATCTATGATGGCATAAAAGGGTGCAGATTATGCTGATGCCGCTCGAGGCCGCGACTCCAAGGGAAGGGATGCCAGGTCGTCCTGTTTATGGGGCTGTGGTGGCGCTGCCTTCCGTCGCACCCGGTTTGCGCCAGGTTGCGACGGTGCAGGATCATTGCCGGTCTTCAGCTGACACTTTTGGGAGCCAGATAAGTAACGTGCTTGTACTTCGGCAGGGTGCAGCGATGAAGCTGCGGGGCTTGAGTGGCTCGAGGCAAGGCACGCCGATCTATAACGCAAAAGGGTACAGATTATGCTGATGCCATTCGTGGTCGCGAGTCCAAGGGAAGGGATGCCAGGTCGTCATATTAATGGAGCTCTGGTGGCGCTGCTTTCAGTCGTACCCGGTTTGCGCCAGGTTGCGACGGTGCAGGAAGATCGCCAGAACTCAGCTGACATGCTTGGGAGCCAGATAAATAGGCGTGCTTGTACTTCGGTAGGGTGCAGAGATAAAGCAGTGGGGCTTTACTGGCTCGAGGCAAGGCACGTCGATCTATACAGACAAAAGGGTACAGATCATGCTCATGCCGTTCGTGCCCGCGAGTCCAAGGAAAGGGATGCCAGGTCGTCCTATTTATAGGGCTGTGGCGGCGCTGGCTACCGTCGTACCCGGTCTGCGTCAGCTTGTGATGGTGCAGAATGATCGCCTGTACTCAGCTGACACGCTTGAGAGCCAGATAAGTAGGCGTGTTTGTACGTCGGTATGGTGCAGCGATGAAGGCAGCGGAGCTTGACTGGTAAAGGCAAGGGACGTTGATCTATAATGGCATAAACGGTGTAGATTATGCTGATGCCGCTCGAGGCCGCGAATCCAAGAGAAGGAATGCCAGGTCGTCCTATTTATGGGGCTGTGGCGGCGCTGCCTACCGTTGTAACCGGTCTGCGCCAGTTTGTGACCGTGCAAAATGATCGCCAGTCCTCATCTGACACGCTTGGGAGCCAGATAAATAGGCGTGCTTGTACTTCGGAAGGGTGCAGCGATGAAGCCGCGGGGCTTCACTGGCTCAAGGAAAGGCACGTCGGTCTATAACGGCAAAAGGGTACAGATTATGCTGATGCCGTTGGTGGACGCGATTCCAAGGGAAGGGATGCCAGGTCGACCTATTTGCGGGGCTCTGGTGGCGCTGCCTACCGTCGTACCCGGTTTGCGCCAGGTTGCGACGGTGCAGGATGATCGCCAGAACTCAGCTGACACGCATGGGAGCCAGATAAATAGGCCTGCTTCTACTTCTGTAGGGTGCAGCGATGAAGCCGCGGGGCCTGACTGGCTGAAGGCAAGACACGTTGATCTATAGGGGCAAAAGGGTACAGATTATGCTGATGCCGTTCTTGGCCGCGAGTCCAAGGGAAGGGATGCCAGGTCGTCCTATTTATGGGGCTGTGGTGGCGCTGCCTACCGTCGTAACCGGTCTGCGCCAGCTTGTGACGGTGCAGAATGATGGCCTGTCCTCAGCTGACACGCTTGGGAGCCAGATAAGTAGGCGTGCTTGTACTCCGGTAGGGTGCAGCAATGAAGTAGCGGGGATGGACAGGCTCAAGGCAAGGCACGTCGATATATAACGGCAAAAGGGTACAGATTATGCTGATGCAGTTCGAGGCCGCGAGTCAAGGGAAGGGATGCCAGGTTGTCCTATTTATGGGGTTGTGTTGGCGCTGCCTACCGTCCTGCTTGGCCTGCGCCAGCCTGTGACGGTGCAGGATGATCGCCTGTCCTCAGCTGACACGCTTGGGAGCCAGATAAGTAGGCCTGCTTGTGCTTCGGCAGGGTGCAGCGATGAAGCTGCGGGGCTTGAGTGGCTCGAGGCAAGGCACGCCGATCTATAACGCAAAAGGGTACAGATTATGCTGATGCCGTTCGTGGTCGCAAGTCCAAGGGAAGGGATGCCAGGTCGTCATATTTATGGGGCGCTGGTGGCGCTGCTTTCAGTCGTACCCGGTTTGCGCCAGGTTGCGACGGTGCAGGAACATCGCCAGAGCTCAGCTGACACGCTTAGGAGCCAGATAAGTAGGCGTGCTTGTACTTCGGTAGGGTGCAGCGATGAAGCAGCGGGGCTTGACTGGCTCTACACAAGGCACGTCGATCTATAACGGCAAAAGGGTACAGATTATGCTGATGCCGGCCGTGGCCGCGAGTCTAAGGGAAGGTACGCCAGGTCGTTCTATTTATGGGGCTGTGGTGGCGGTGCCTACCATCGTATCCGGTGTGCGCCCGCTTGTGACGGTGCAGGATGATCGCCTGTCCTCAGCTAACACACTTGGGAGCCAGATAATAGGCGTGCTTGTACTTCGGTAGGGTGCAGCGATGAAGCAGCGGGTCTTGACTGGTAAAGGCAAGCCACGTCGATCTATAATGGCATAAAAAGGTACAGATTATGCTGATGCCGGCCGTGGCCGCGAGTCTAAGGGAAGGTACGCCAGGTCGTTCTATTTATGGGGCTGTGGTGGCGGTGCCTACCATCGTATCCGGTGTGCGCCCGCATGTGACGGTGCAGGATGATCGGCTGTCCTCAGATTACACGCTTGGGAGCCAGATAAGTAGGCGTGCTTGCACTTCGGTAGGGTGGAGCAATGACGCAGCGGGGCTTGACTGGCTCAAGACAAGGCACGTCGATCTATAACGGCAAAAGGGTACAGATTATGCTGATGATGTTCGTGGCCGCGTGTACAAAGGAAGGGATGCCAGGTCGTCCTACTTATGGGGCTGTGGTGGCGCTGACTCCCGTCGTAGCCGGTCTGCGTCAGCTTGTGACGGTGCGGGTTGATCGCCTGTTCTCAACTGACGAACTTGGGAGCCAGATACGTAGGCGTGCCTGTACTTCGGTAGGGTGCATCGATGAAGCAGCGAGGCTTGTCTGGCTCAAGGCAAGGCACGCCGATCTATAACCGCAAAAGGGTACAGATTATGCTGATGCCGTTCTTGGACGCTAGTCCAAGGGAAGGGATGCCACGTCGTTCTATTTATGGGGCTGTGGTGGCGCTGCCTACCGTCGTACCAGGTCTGCGCCAGCTTGTGGCGGTGCAGGATGATCGCCTGTCCTCTGCTAACACGTTTGGGAGCCAGATAAGTAGGCGTGCTTGTACTTCGGTAGGGTGCAGCAATGAAGCAGCGGGGCTTGTCTGGTAAAGGCAAGGCACGTCGATCTATGATGGCATAAAAAGGTACAAATTATGCTGATGCCGTTCGTGGCCGCGAGTCCAAGGGACGGGATGCCAGGTCGTCCTATTTATGGGGCTGTGGTGGAGCTGCCTACCGTCGTACCCGGTCTGGGTCAGCTTGTGACGGTGCAGGATGATCGCCTGTCCCCAACTGACACGCTTGCGAGCCAGAGAAGTAGGCGTGCTTGTACGTCGGTAGGGTGCAGCACTGAAGCAGCGGGGCTAGACTGGCTCAAGACAGGGCACGTCGACCTATAACGGCAAAAGGGTACAGATTATGCTGATGCTGTTCGTGGCCGCGACTCCAAGGGAAGGGATGCCAGGTCGTCCTGTTTATGGGGCTGTGGTGGCGCTGCCTTCCGTCGCACCCGGTTTGCGCCAGGTTGCGACGGTGCAGGATCATTGCCGGTCTTCAGCTGACACTTTTGGGAGCCAGATAAGTAACGTGCTTGTACTTCGGCAGGGTGCAGCGATGAAGCTGCGGGGCTTGAGTGGCTCGAGGCAAGGCACGCCGATCTATAACGCAAAAGGGTACAGATTATGCTGATGCCATTCGTGGTCGCGAGTCCAAGGGAAGGGATGCCAGGTCGTCATATTAATGGAGCTCTGGTGGCGCTGCTTTCAGTCGTACCCGGTTTGCGCCAGGTTGCGACGGTGCAGGAAGATCGCCAGAACTCAGCTGACATGCTTGGGAGCCAGATAAATAGGCGTGCTTGTACTTCGGTAGGGTGCAGAGATAAAGCAGCGGGACTTTACTGGCTCGAGGCAAGGCACGTCGATCTATACAGACAAAAGGGTACAGATCATGCTCATGCCGTTCGTGCCCGCGAGTCCAAGGAAAGGGATGCCAGGTCGTCCTATTTATAGGGCTGTGGCGGCGCTGGCTACCGTCGTACCCGGTCTGCGTCAGCTTGTGATGGTGCAGAATGATCGCCTGTACTCAGCTGACACGCTTGAGAGCCAGATAAGTAGGCGTGTTTGTACGTCGGTATGGTGCAGCGATGAAGGCAGCGGAGCTTGACTGGTAAAGGCAAGGGACGTTGATCTATAATGGCATAAACGGTGTAGATTATGCTGATGCCGCTCGAGGCCGCGAATCCAAGAGAAGGAATGCCAGGTCGTCCTATTTATGGGGCTGTGGCGGCGCTGCCTACCGTTGTAACCGGTCTGCGCCAGTTTGTGACCGTGCAAAATGATCGCCAGTCCTCATCTGACACGCTTGGGAGCCAGATAAATAGGCGTGCTTGTACTTCGGAAGGGTGCAGCGATGAAGCCGCGGGGCTTCACTGGCTCAAGGAAAGGCACGTCGGTCTATAACGGCAAAAGGGTACAGATTATGCTGATGCCGTTGGTGGACGCGATTCCAAGGGAAGGGATGCCAGGTCGACCTATTTGCGGGGCTCTGGTGGCGCTGCCTACCGTCGTACCCGGTTTGCGCCAGGTTGCGACGGTGCAGGATGATCGCCAGAACTCAGCTGACACGCATGGGAGCCAGATAAATAGGCCTGCTTCTACTTCTGTAGGGTGCAGCGATGAAGCCGCGGGGCCTGACTGGCTGAAGGCAAGACACGTTGATCTATAGGGGCAAAAGGGTACAGATTATGCTGATGCCGTTCTTGGCCGCGAGTCCAAGGGAAGGGATGCCAGGTCGTCCTATTTATGGGGCTGTGGTGGCGCTGCCTACCGTCGTAACCGGTCTGCGCCAGCTTGTGACGGTGCAGAATGATGGCCTGTCCTCAGCTGACACGCTTGGGAGCCAGATAAGTAGGCGTGCTTGTACTCCGGTAGGGTGCAGCAATGAAGTAGCGGGGATGGACAGGCTCAAGGCAAGGCACGTCGATATATAACGGCAAAAGGGTACAGATTATGCTGATGCAGTTCGAGGCCGCGAGTCAAGGGAAGGGATGCCAGGTTGTCCTATTTATGGGGTTGTGTTGGCGCTGCCTACCGTCCTGCTTGGCCTGCGCCAGCCTGTGACGGTGCAGGATGATCGCCTGTCCTCAGCTGACACGCTTGGGAGCCAGATAAGTACGCCTGCTTGTGCTTCGGCAGGGTGCAGCGATGAAGCTGCGGGGCTTGAGTGGCTCGAGGCAAGGCACGCCGATCTATAACGCAAAAGGGTACAGATTATGCTGATGCCGTTCGTGGTCGCAAGTCCAAGGGAAGGGATGCCAGGTCGTCATATTTATGGGGCGCTGGTGGCGCTGCTTTCAGTCGTACCCGGTTTGCGCCAGGTTGCGACGGTGCAGGAACATCGCCAGAGCTCAGCTGACACGCTTAGGAGCCAGATAAGTAGGCGTGCTTGTACTTCGGTAGGGTGCAGCGATGAAGCAGCGGGGCTTGACTGGCTCTACACAAGGCACGTCGATCTATAACGGCAAAAGGGTACAGATTATGCTGATGCCGGCCGTGGCCGCGAGTCTAAGGGAAGGTACGCCAGGTCGTTCTATTTATGGGGCTGTGGTGGCGGTGCCTACCATCGTATCCGGTGTGCGCCCGCTTGTGACGGTGCAGGATGATCGCCTGTCCTCAGCTAACACACTTGGGAGCCAGATAATAGGCGTGCTTGTACTTCGGTAGGGTGCAGCGATGAAGCAGCGGGTCTTGACTGGTAAAGGCAAGCCACGTCGATCTATAATGGCATAAAAAGGTACAGATTATGCTGATGCCGGCCGTGGCCGCGAGTCTAAGGGAAGGTACGCCAGGTCGTTCTATTTATGGGGCTGTGGTGGCGGTGCCTACCATCGTATCCGGTGTGCGCCCGCATGTGACGGTGCAGGATGATCGGCTGTCCTCAGATTACACGCTTGGGAGCCAGATAAGTAGGCGTGCTTGCACTTCGGTAGGGTGGAGCAATGACGCAGCGGGGCTTGACTGGCTCAAGACAAGGCACGTCGATCTATAACGGCAAAAGGGTACAGATTATGCTGATGATGTTCGTGGCCGCGTGTACAAAGGAAGGGATGCCAGGTCGTCCTACTTATGGGGCTGTGGTGGCGCTGACTCCCGTCGTAGCCGGTCTGCGTCAGCTTGTGACGGTGCGGGTTGATCGCCTGTTCTCAACTGACGAACTTGGGAGCCAGATACGTAGGCGTGCCTGTACTTCGGTAGGGTGCATCGATGAAGCAGCGAGGCTTGTCTGGCTCAAGGCAAGGCACGCCGATCTATAACCGCAAAAGGGTACAGATTATGCTGATGCCGTTCTTGGACGCTAGTCCAAGGGAAGGGATGCCACGTCGTTCTATTTATGGGGCTGTGGTGGCGCTGCCTACCGTCGTACCAGGTCTGCGCCAGCTTGTGGCGGTGCAGGATGATCGCCTGTCCTCTGCTAACACGTTTGGGAGCCAGATAAGTAGGCGTGCTTGTACTTCGGTAGGGTGCAGCAATGAAGCAGCGGGGCTTGTCTGGTAAAGGCAAGGCACGTCGATCTATGATGGCATAAAAAGGTACAAATTATGCTGATGCCGTTCGTGGCCGCGAGTCCAAGGGACGGGATGCCAGGTCGTCCTATTTATGGGGCTGTGGTGGAGCTGCCTACCGTCGTACCCGGTCTGGGTCAGCTTGTGACGGTGCAGGATGATCGCCTGTCCCCAACTGACACGCTTGCGAGCCAGAGAAGTAGGCGTGCTTGTACTTCGGTAGGGTACAGCGATGAAGCAGCGGGGTTTGACTGGCTCAATGGAAGACACGTCGATCTATAACGGAAAAAGGGTACAGATTATGCTGATCCCCAAGGTGGCCGCGAGTCCAAGGGAAGGGATGCCAGGTCGCCCTATTGATGTGGCTGTGGTGGCGCTGCCTACCGTCGTACCGGTCTGCGTATGCTTGTGACGGTGCAGGATGATCGCCTGAGCCAGATAAGTAGGCGTGCTTGTACGTCGGTAGGGTGCAGCACTGACGCAGCGGGGCCTGACTGGCTCAAGACAAGGCACGTCAACCTATAACGGCAAAAGGGTACAGATTATGCTGATGATGTTCGTGGCCGCGTGTACAAAGGAAGGGATGCCAGGTCGTCCTATTTATGGGGCTGTGGTGGCGCTGCCTCCCTTCGTAGCCGGTCTGCGTCAGCTTGTGACGGTGCGGGTTGATCGCCTGTTCTCAACTGACGCACTTGGGAGCCAGATACGTAGGCGTGCCTGTACTTCGGTAGGGTGCATCGATGAAGCAGCGAGGCTTGTCTGGCTCAAGGCAAGGCACGCCGATCTATAACCGCAAAAGGGTACAGATTATGCTGATGCCGTTCTTGGACGCGAGTCCAAGGGAAGGGACGCCACGTCGTTCTATTTATGGGGCTGTGGTGGCGCTGCCAACCGTCGTACCAGGTCTGCGCCAGCTTGTGACGGTGCAGGATTATCTCCTGCCCTCACATGACACGCTTGGGAGCCAGAGAAGTAGGCGTGCTTGTACTTCGGTAGGGTGCAGCAATGAAGTAGCGGGGCTGGACTGGCTCAAGGCAAGGCAAATCGATCTATAATGGCATAAAAAGGTACAGATTATGCTGATCCCGTTGGTGGCCGCGAGTCCAAGAGAAGGGATGCCAGGTCGTTCTATTTATGGGGCTGTGGTGGAGCTGCCTACCGTCGTACCCGGTCTGGGTCAGCTTGTGACGGTGCAGGATGATCGCCTGTCCCCAACTGACACGCTTGCGAGCCAGAGAAGTAGCCGTGCTTGTACTTCGGTAGGGTACAGCGATGAAGCAGCGGGGTTTGACTGGCTCAATGGAAGACACGTCGATCTATAACGGAAAAAGGGTACAGATTATGCTGATCCCCAAGGCGGCCGCGAGTCCAAGGGAAGGGATGCCAGGTCGCCCTATTGATGTAGCTGTGGTGGCGCTGCCTACCGTCGTACCGGTCTGCGTATGCTTGTGACGGTGCAGGATGATCGCCTGAGCCAGATAAGTAGGCGTGCTTGTACGTCGGTAGGGTGCAGCACTGACGCAGCGGGGCTTGACTGGCTCAAGACAAGGCACGTCGATCTATAACGGCAAAAGGGTACAGATTATGCTGATGATGTTCGTGGCCGCGTGTACAAAGGAAGGGATGCCAGGTCGTCCTACTTATGGGGCTATGGTGGCGCTGCCTCCCGTCGTAGCCGGTCTGCGTCAGCTTGTGACGGTGCGGGTTGATCGCCTGTTCTCAACTGACGAACTTGGGAGCCAGATACGTAGGCGTGCCTGTACTTCGGTAGGGTGCATCGATGAAGCAGCGAGGCTTGTCTGGCTCAAGGCAAGGCACGCCGATCTATAACCGCAAAAGGGTACAGATTATGCTGATGCCGTTCTTGGACGCGAGTCCAAGGGAAGGGATGCCACGTCGTTCTATTTATGGGGCTGTGGTGGCGCTGCCTACCGTCGTACCAGGTCTGCGCCAGCTTGTGACGGTGCAGGATGATCGCCTGTCCTCAGCTAACACGTTTGGGAGCCAGATAAGTAGGCGTGCTTGTACTTCGGTAGGGTGCAGCAATGAAGCAGCGGGGCTTGTCTGGTAAAGGCAAGGCACGTCGATCTATGATGGCATAAAAAGGTGCAAATTATGCTGATGCCGTTCGTGGCCGCGAGTCCAAGGGACGGGATGCCAGGTCGTCCTATTTATGGGGCTGTGGTGGCGCTGCCTACCGTCGTACCGGTCTGCGTATGCTTGTGACGGTGCAGGATGATCGCCTGATCCAGATAAGTAGGCGTGCTTGTACGTCGGTAGGGTGCAGCACTGACGCAGCGGGGCTTGACTGGCTCAAGACAAGGCACGTCGATCTATAACGGCAAAAGGGTACAGATTATGCTGATGATGTTCGTGGCCGCGTGTACAAAGGAAGGGATGCCAGGTCGTCCTACTTATGGGGCTGTGGTGGCGCTGCCTCCCGTCGTAGCCGGTCTGCGTCAGCTTGTGACGGTGCGGGTTGATCGCCTGTTCTCAACTGACGAACTTGGGAGCCAGATACGTAGGCGTGCCTGTACTTCGGTAGGGTGCATCGATGAAGCAGCGAGGCTTGTCTGGCTCAAGGCAAGGCACGCCGATCTATAACCGCAAAAGGGTACAGATTATGCTGATGCCGTTCTTGGACGCGAGTCCAAGGGAAGGGATGCCACGTCGTTCTATTTATGGGGCTGTGGTGGCGCTGCCAACCGTCGTACCAGGTCTGCGCCAGCTTGTGACGGTGCAGGATGATCTCCTGCCCTCACATGACACGCTTGGGAGCCAGAGAAGTAGGCGTGCTTGTACTTCGGTAGGGTGCAGCAATGAAGTAGCGGGGCTGGACTGGCTCAAGGCAAGAAATGTCGATCTATAACGGCAAAAGGGTACAGATTATGCTGATCCCCTTGGTGGCCGCGAGTCCAATGGAAGGGATGCCAGGTCGCCCTATTGATGGGGCTGTAGTGGCGCTGCCTCCCGTCGTAGCCGATCTGCGTCAACCTCTGACGGTGCAGGATGATTGCCGGTCCTCAGCTGACATGCTTGGGAGCCAGATAAATAGGCATGTTTGTACCTCGTTAGGGTGCAGCGATGAAGCCGCGGGGCTTGACTGGCTCAAGGCAAGGCACGCTGATCTATAGCGGCAAAAGGGTAGAGATTATGCTGATGCCGTTCGTGGCCGCGAGTCCAAAGGAAGGGAGGCCAGGTCGTCCTATTTATGGGGCTGTGGTGGCGCTGCCTACTGTCGTACCCGGTCTGCGTCAGCTTGTTTCGGTGCAGGATCATTGCCTGTCCTCAGCTGACACGCTTGAGAGCCAGATAAGTAGGCCTGCTTGTACTTCGTTAGGGTGCAGCGATGAAGCTGCGGGGCTTGACTGGTAAAGGCAAGTGACGTTGATCTATGATGGCATAAAAGGGTGCAGATTATGCTGATGCCGCTCGAGGCCGCGACTCCAAGGGAAGGGATGCCAGGTCGTCCTGTTTATGGGGCTGTGGTGGCGCTGCCTTCCGTCGCACCCGGTTTGCGCCAGGTTGCGACGGTGCAGGATCATTGCCGGTCTTCAGCTGACACTTTTGGGAGCCAGATAAGTAACGTGCTTGTACTTCGGCAGGGTGCAGCGATGAAGCTGCGGGGCTTGAGTGGCTCGAGGCAAGGCACGCCGATCTATAACGCAAAAGGGTACAGATTATGCTGATGCCATTCGTGGTCGCGAGTCCAAGGGAAGGGATGCCAGGTCGTCATATTAATGGAGCTCTGGTGGCGCTGCTTTCAGTCGTACCCGGTTTGCGCCAGGTTGCGACGGTGCAGGAAGATCGCCAGAACTCAGCTGACATGCTTGGGAGCCAGATAAATAGGCGTGCTTGTACTTCGGTAGGGTGCAGAGATAAAGCAGCGGGGCTTTACTGGCTCGAGGCAAGGCACGTCGATCTATACAGACAAAAGGGTACAGATCATGCTCATGCCGTTCGTGCCCGCGAGTCCAAGGAAAGGGATGCCAGGTCGTCCTATTTATAGGGCTGTGGCGGCGCTGGCTACCGTCGTACCCGGTCTGCGTCAGCTTGTGATGGTGCAGAATGATCGCCTGTACTCAGCTGACACGCTTGAGAGCCAGATAAGTAGGCGTGTTTGTACGTCGGTATGGTGCAGCGATGAAGGCAGCGGAGCTTGACTGGTAAAGGCAAGGGACGTTGATCTATAATGGCATAAACGGTGTAGATTATGCTGATGCCGCTCGAGGCCGCGAATCCAAGGGAAGGAATGCCAGGTCGTCCTATTTATGGGGCTGTGGCGGCGCTGCCTACCGTTGTAACCGGTCTGCGCCAGTTTGTGACCGTGCAAAATGATCGCCAGTCCTCATCTGACACGCTTGGGAGCCAGATAAATAGGCGTGCTTGTACTTCGGAAGGGTGCAGCGATGAAGCCGCGGGGCTTCACTGGCTCAAGGAAAGGCACGTCGGTTTATAACGGCAAAAGGGTACAGATTATGCTGATGCCGTTGGTGGACGCGATTCCAAGGGAAGGGATGCCAGGTCGACCTATTTGCGGGGCTCTGGTGGCGCTGCCTACCGTCGTACCCGGTTTGCGCCAGGTTGCGACGGTGCAGGATGATCGCCAGAACTCAGCTGACACGCATGGGAGCCAGATAAATAGGCCTGCTTCTACTTCTGTAGGGTGCAGCGATGAAGCCGCGGGGCCTGACTGGCTGAAGGCAAGACACGTTGATCTATAGGGGCAAAAGGGTACAGATTATGCTGATGCCGTTCTTGGCCGCGAGTCCAAGGGAAGGGATGCCAGGTCGTCCTATTTATGGGGCTGTGGTGGCGCTGCCTACCGTCGTAACCGGTCTGCGCCAGCTTGTGACGGTGCAGAATGATGGCCTGTCCTCAGCTGACACGCTTGGGAGCCAGATAAGTAGGCGTGCTTGTACTCCGGTAGGGTGCAGCAATGAAGTAGCGGGGATGGACAGGCTCAAGGCAAGGCACGTCGATATATAACGGCAAAAGGGTACAGATTATGCTGATGCAGTTCGAGGCCGCGAGTCAAGGGAAGGGATGCCAGGTTGTCCTATTTATGGGGTTGTGTTGGCGCTGCCTACCGTCCTGCTTGGCCTGCGCCAGCCTGTGACGGTGCAGGATGATCGCCTGTCCTCAGCTGACACGCTTGGGAGCCAGATAAGTAGGCCTGCTTGTGCTTCGGCAGGGTGCAGCGATGAAGCTGCGGGGCTTGAGTGGCTCGAGGCAAGGCACGCCGATCTATAACGCAAAAGGGTACAGATTATGCTGATGCCGTTCGTGGTCGCAAGTCCAAGGGAAGGGATGCCAGGTCGTCATATTTATGGGGCGCTGGTGGCGCTGCTTTCAGTCGTACCCGGTTTGCGCCAGGTTGCGACGGTGCAGGAACATCGCCAGAGCTCAGCTGACACGCTTAGGAGCCAGATAAGTAGGCGTGCTTGTACTTCGGTAGGGTGCAGCGATGAAGCAGCGGGGCTTGACTGGCTCTACACAAGGCACGTCGATCTATAACGGCAAAAGGGTACAGATTATGCTGATGCCGGCCGTGGCCGCGAGTCTAAGGGAAGGTACGCCAGGTCGTTCTATTTATGGGGCTGTGGTGGCGGTGCCTACCATCGTATCCGGTGTGCGCCCGCTTGTGACGGTGCAGGATGATCGCCTGTCCTCAGCTAACACACTTGGGAGCCAGATAATAGGCGTGCTTGTACTTCGGTAGGGTGCAGCGATGAAGCAGCGGGTCTTGACTGGTAAAGGCAAGCCACGTCGATCTATAATGGCATAAAAAGGTACAGATTATGCTGTTGCCGGCCGTGGCCGCGAGTCTAAGGGAAGGTACGCCAGGTCGTTCTATTTATGGGGCTGTGGTGGCGGTGCCTACCATCGTATCCGGTGTGCGCCCGCATGTGACGGTGCAGGATGATCGGCTGTCCTCAGATTACACGCTTGGGAGCCAGATAAGTAGGCGTGCTTGCACTTCGGTAGGGTGGAGCAATGACGCAGCGGGGCTTGACTGGCTCAAGACAAGGCACGTCGATCTATAACGGCAAAAGGGTACAGATTATGCTGATGATGTTCGTGGCCGCGTGTACAAAGGAAGGGATGCCAGGTCGTCCTACTTATGGGGCTGTGGTGGCGCTGACTCCCGTCGTAGCCGGTCTGCGTCAGCTTGTGACGGTGCGGGTTGATCGCCTGTTCTCAACTGACGAACTTGGGAGCCAGATACGTAGGCGTGCCTGTACTTCGGTAGGGTGCATCGATGAAGCAGCGAGGCTTGTCTGGCTCAAGGCAAGGCACGCCGATCTATAACCGCAAAAGGGTACAGATTATGCTGATGCCGTTCTTGGACGCTAGTCCAAGGGAAGGGATGCCACGTCGTTCTATTTATGGGGCTGTGGTGGCGCTGCCTACCGTCGTACCAGGTCTGCGCCAGCTTGTGACGGTGCAGGATGATCGCCTGTCCTCAGCTAACACGTTTGGGAGCCAGATAAGTAGGCGTGCTTGTACTTCGGTAGGGTGCAGCAATGAAGCAGCGGGGCTTGTCTGGTAAAGGCAAGGCACGTCGATCTATGATGGCATAAAAAGGTACAAATTATGCTGATGCCGTTCGTGGCCGCGAGTCCAAGGGACGGGATGCCAGGTCGTCCTATTTATGGGGCTGTGGTGGAGCTGCCTACCGTCGTACCCGGTCTGGGTCAGCTTGTGACGGTGCAGGATGATCGCCTGTCCCCAACTGACACGCTTGCGAGCCAGAGAAGTAGGCGTGCTTGTACTTCGGTAGGGTACAGCGATGAAGCAGCGGGGTTTGACTGGCTCAATGGAAGACACGTCGATCTATAACGGAAAAAGGGTACAGATTATGCTGATCCCCAAGGTGGCCGCGAGTCCAAGGGAAGGGATGCCAGGTCGCCCTATTGATGTGGCTGTGGTGGCGCTGCCTACCGTCGTACCGGTCTGCGTATGCTTGTGACGGTGCAGGATGATCGCCTGAGCCAGATAAGTAGGCGTGCTTGTACGTCGGTAGGGTGCAGCACTGACGCAGCGGGGCCTGACTGGCTCAAGACAAGGCACGTCAACCTATAACGGCAAAAGGGTACAGATTATGCTGATGATGTTCGTGGCCGCGTGTACAAAGGAAGGGATGCCAGGTCGTCCTACTTATGGGGCTGTGGTGGCGCTGCCTCCCTTCGTAGCCGGTCTGCGTCAGCTTGTGACGGTGCGGGTTGATCGCCTGTTCTCAACTGACGCACTTGGGAGCCAGATACGTAGGCGTGCCTGTACTTCGGTAGGGTGCATCGATGAAGCAGCGAGGCTTGTCTGGCTCAAGGCAAGGCACGCCGATCTATAACCGCAAAAGGGTACAGATTATGCTGATGCCGTTCTTGGACGCGAGTCCAAGGGAAGGGACGCCACGTCGTTCTATTTATGGGGCTGTGGTGGCGCTGCCAACCGTCGTACCAGGTCTGCGCCAGCTTGTGACGGTGCAGGATTATCTCCTGCCCTCACATGACACGCTTGGGAGCCAGAGAAGTAGGCGTGCTTGTACTTCGGTAGGGTGCAGCAATGAAGTAGCGGGGCTGGACTGGCTCAAGGCAAGGCAAATCGATCTATAATGGCATAAAAAGGTACAGATTATGCTGATCCCGTTGGTGGCCGCGAGTCCAAGAGAAGGGATGCCAGGTCGTTCTATTTATGGGGCTGTGGTGGAGCTGCCTACCGTCGTACCCGGTCTGGGTCAGCTTGTGACGGTGCAGGATGATCGCCTGTCCCCAACTGACACGCTTGCGAGCCAGAGAAGTAGCCGTGCTTGTACTTCGGTAGGGTACAGCGATGAAGCAGCGGGGTTTGACTGGCTCAATGGAAGACACGTCGATCTATAACGGAAAAAGGGTACAGATTATGCTGATCCCCAAGGCGGCCGCGAGTCCAAGGGAAGGGATGCCAGGTCGCCCTATTGATGTAGCTGTGGTGGCGCTGCCTACCGTCGTACCGGTCTGCGTATGCTTGTGACGGTGCAGGATGATCGCCTGAGCCAGATAAGTAGGCGTGCTTGTACGTCGGTAGGGTGCAGCACTGACGCAGCGGGGCTTGACTGGCTCAAGACAAGGCACGTCGATCTATAACGGCAAAAGGGTACAGATTATGCTGATGATGTTCGTGGCCGCGTGTACAAAGGAAGGGATGCCAGGTCGTCCTACTTATGGGGCTATGGTGGCGCTGCCTCCCGTCGTAGCCGGTCTGCGTCAGCTTGTGACGGTGCGGGTTGATCGCCTGTTCTCAACTGACGAACTTGGGAGCCAGATACGTAGGCGTGCCTGTACTTCGGTAGGGTGCATCGATGAAGCAGCGAGGCTTGTCTGGCTCAAGGCAAGGCACGCCGATCTATAACCGCAAAAGGGTACAGATTATGCTGATGCCGTTCTTGGACGCGAGTCCAAGGGAAGGGATGCCACGTCGTTCTATTTATGGGGCTGTGGTGGCGCTGCCAACCGTCGTACCAGGTCTGCGCCAGCTTGTGACGGTGCAGGATGATCGCCTGTCCTCAGCTAACACGTTTGGGAGCCAGATAAGTAGGCGTGCTTGTACTTCGGTAGGGTGCAGCAATGAAGCAGCGGGGCTTGTCTGGTAAAGGCAAGGCACGTCGATCTATGATGGCATAAAAAGGTGCAAATTATGCTGATGCCGTTCGTGGCCGCGAGTCCAAGGGACGGGATGCCAGGTCGTCCTATTTATGGGGCTGTGGTGGAGCTGCCTACCGTCGTACCCGGTCTGGGTCAGCTTGTGACGGTGCAGGATGATCGCCTGTCCCCAACTGACACGCTTGCGAGCCAGAGAAGTAGGCGTGCTTGTACGTCGGTAGGGTGCAGCACTGATGCAGCGGGGCCTGACTGGCTCAAGACAAGGCACGTCAACCTATAACGGCAAAAGGGTACAGATTATGCTGATGATGTTCGTGGCCGCGTGTACAAAGGAAGGGATGCCAGGTCGTCCTACTTATGGGGCTGTGGTGGCGCTGCCTCCCTTCGTAGCCGGTCTGCGTCAGCTTGTGACGGTGCGGGATGATCGCCTGTTCTCAACTGACGCACATGGGAGCCAGATACGTAGGTGTGCCTGTACTTCGGTAGGGTGCATCGATGAAGCAGCGAGGCTTGTCTGGCTCAAGGCAAGGCACGCCGATCTATAACCGCAAAAGGGTACAGATTATGCTGATGCCGTTCTTGGACGCGAGTCCAAGGGAAGGGACGCCACGTCGTTCTATTTATGGGGCTGTGGTGGCGCTGCCAACCGTCGTACCAGGTCTGCGCCAGCTTGTGACGGTGCAGGATGATCTCCTGCCCTCACATGACACGCTTGGGAGCCAGAGAAGTAGGCGTGCTTGTACTTCGGTAGGGTGCAGCAATGAAGTAGCGGGGCTGGACTGGCTCAAGGCAAGAAATGTCGATCTATAACGGCAAAAGGGTACAGATTATGCTGATCCCCTTGGTGGCCGCGAGTCCAATGGAAGGGATGCCAGGTCGCCCTATTGATGGGGCTGTAGTGGCGCTGCCTCCCGTCGTAGCCGATCTGCGTCAACCTCTGACGGTGCAGGATGATTGCCGGTCCTCAGCTGACATGCTTGGGAGCCAGATAAATAGGCATGTTTGTACCTCGTTAGGGTGCAGCGATGAAGCCGCGGGGCTTGACTGGCTCAAGGCAAGGCACGCTGATCTATAGCGGCAAAAGGGTAGAGATTATGCTGATGCCGTTCGTGGCCGCGAGTCCAAAGGAAGGGAGGCCAGGTCGTCCTATTTATGGGGCTGTGGTGGCGCTGCCTACTGTCGTACCCGGTCTGCGTCAGCTTGCTTCGGTGCAGGATCATTGCCTGTCCTCAGCTGACACGCTTGAGAGCCAGATAAGTAGGCCTGCTTGTACTTCGTTAGGGTGCAGCGATGAAGCTGCGGGGCTTGACTGGTAAAGGCAAGTGACGTTGATCTATGATGGCATAAAAGGGTGCAGATTATGCTGATGCCGCTCGAGGCCGCGACTCCAAGGGAAGGGATGCCAGGTCGTCCTATTTATGGGGCTGTGGTGGCGCTGCCTACCGTCGTACCCGGTCTGCGCCAGCTTGTGACGGTGCAGAATGATGGCCTGTCCTCAGCTGACACGCTTGGGAGCCAGATAAGTAGGCGTGCTTGTACTCCGGTAGGGTGCAGCAATGAAGTAGCGGGGATGGACAGGCTCAAGGCAAGGCACGTCGATATATAACGGCAAAAGGGTACAGATTATGCTGATGCAGTTCGAGGCCGCGAGTCAAGGGAAGGGATGCCAGGTTGTCCTATTTATGGGGTTGTGGTGGCGCTGCCTACCGTCCTGCTTGGCCTGCGCCAGCCTGTGACGGTGCAGGATGATCGCCTGTCCTCAGCTGACACGCTTGGGAGCCAGATAAGTAGGCGTGCCTGTACTTCGGTAGGGTGCAGCGATGAAGCAGCGAGGCTTGTCTGGCTCAAGGCAAGGCACGCTGATTTATAGCGACAAAAGGGTAGAGATTATGCGGATGCCGTTCGTGTCCGCGAGTCCAAAGGAAGGGAGGCCAGGTCGTCCTATTTATGGGGCTGTGGTGGCGCTGCCTACTGTCGCACCCGGTCTGCGTCAGCTTGTTTCGGTGCAGGATGATTGCCTGTCCTCAGCTGACACGCTTGAGAGCCAGATAAGTAGGCCTGCTTGTGCTTCGGCAGGGTGCAGCGATGAAGCTGCGGGGCTTGAGTGGCTCGAGGCAAGGCACGCCAATCTATAACGCAAAAGGGTACAGATTATGCTGATGCCGTTCGTGGTCGCAAGTCCATGGGAAGGGATGCCAGGTCGTCATATTTATGGAGCTCTGGTGGCGCTGCTTTCAGTCGTACCCGGTTTGCGCCAGGTTGCGACGGTGCAGGAACATCGCCAGAGCTCAGCTGACACGCTTAGGAGCCAGATAAGTAGGCGTGCTTGTACTTCGGTAGGGTGCAGCGATGAAGCAGCGGGGCTTGACTGGCTCTACACAAGGCACGTCGATCTATAACGGCAAAAGGGTACAGATTATGCTGATGCCGGCCGTGGCCGCGAGTCTAAGGGAAGGTACGCCAGGTCGTTCTATTTATGGGGCTGTGGTGGCGGTGCCTACCATCGTATCCGGTGTGCGCCCGCTTGTGACGGTGCAGGATGATCGCCTGTCCTCAGCTAACACACTTGGGAGCCAGATAATAGGCGTGCTTGTACTTCGGTAGGGTGCAGCGATGATGCAGCGGGTCTTGACTGGTAAAGGCAAGCCACGTCGATCTATAATGGCATAAAAAGGTACAGATTATGCTGATGCCGGCCGTGGCCGCGAGTCTAAGGGAAGGTACGCCAGGTCGTTCTATTTATGGGGCTGTGGTGGCGGTGCCTACCATCGTATCCGGTGTGCGCCCGCATGTGACGGTGCAGGATGATCGGCTGTCCTCAGATTACACGCTTGGGAGCCAGATAAGTAGGCGTGCTTGCACTTCGGTAGGGTGGAGCAATGAAGTAGCGGGGCTGGACTGGCTCAAGGCAAGGCACGTCGATATATAACGGCAAAAGGGTACAGATTATGCTGATGCCCTTCGTGGCCGCGGGTAAAAGGGAAGGAATGCCAGGATGTCCTAACTATGGGGCTGTGGTGGCGCTGCCTACTGTCGTACCCGGTCTGCGTCAGCTTTTGACGGGGCAGGATGATCGCCTGTCCTCAGCTGACACGCTTGGGAGCCAAATAAATAGGCGTGCTTGTACTTCGGTAGGGTGCAGCGATGAAGCCGCATGGCTTGATTGGCTCGAGGCAAGGTACGCCGATCTATAGCGCAAAGGGGTACTGATTATGCTGATGCCACTCGAGGCCGCGAATCCAAGGGAAGGAATGCCAGGTCGTCCTATTTATGGGGCTGTGGCGGCGCTGCCTACCATTTTAACCGGTCTGCGCCAGCTCGTGACGGTGCAAAATGATCGCCAGTCCTCATCTGACACGCTTGGGAGCCAGATAAATAGGCGTCCTTGTACTTCGGTAGGGTGCAGCGATGAAGCCGCGGGGCTTGACTGGCTCGAGGAAAGGCACGTCGGTCTATAACGGCAAAAGGGTACAGATAATGCTGATGCCGTTGGTGGACGCGAATCCAAGGGAAGGGATGCCAGGTCGTCATATTCATGGGGCTGTGTTGGCGCTGCCTACCGTCGTACCCGGTCTGCGGCAGCTTGTGACGGTGCAGGATGATCTGCTGTCCTCAGATTACACGCTTGGGAGCCAGATAAGTAGGCATGCTTGCACTTCGGTAGGGTGGAGCAATGAAGTAGCGGGGCTAGACTGGCTCAAGGCAAGGCACGTCGATATATAACGGCAAAAGGGTACAGATTATGCTGATGCAGTTCGAGGCCGCGAGTCCAAGAGAAGGGATGCCACGTCGTTCTATTTATGGGGCTGTGGTGGCGCTGCCTACCGTCGTATCCGGTCTGCGTCAGCTTGACGGTGCAGGATGATCGCCTGTCCTCAGCTAACACGCTTGGGAGCCAGATAAGTAGGCGTGGTTGTACTTCGGTAGGGTGCAGCGATGAAGCAGCGGGGCTTGACTGGTAAAGGCAAGGCACGTCGACCTATGATGGCACAAAAAGGTACAGATTATGCTGATGCCGTTCGTGGCCGCGAGTCCAACGGAAGGGATGCCAGGTCGTCCTATTTATGGGGCTGTGGTGGCGCTGCTACTGTCGTACCGGTCTGCTTATGCTTGTGACGGTTCAGGATGATCGGCTGTCCTCAGATTACACGCTTGGGAGCCAGATAAGTAGGCGTGCTTGTACTTCGGTAGGGTACAGCGATGAAGCAGCGGGGCTTGACTGGCTCAACGCAAGGCACGTCGACATGTAACGGCAAAAGGGTACAGATTATGCTGATCCCCTTGGTGGCCGCGAGTCCAAGGGAAGGGTTGCCAGGTCGCCCTATTGATGGGGCTGTGGTGGCGCTGCCTACCGTCGTACCGGTCTGCGTATGCTTGTGACGGTGCAGGATGATCGCCTGAGCAGAGAAGTAGGCGTGCTTGTACGTCGGTAGGGTGCAGCACTGACGCAGTGGGGCTTGACTGGCTCAAGACAAGGCACGTCGATCTATAACGGCAAAAGGGTACAGATTATGCTGATGATGTTCGTGGCCGCGTGTAAAAAGGAAGGGATGCCAGGTCGTCATACTTATGGGGCTGTGGTGGCGCTGCCTCCCGTCGTAGCCGGTCTGCGTCAGCTTGTGACGGTGCGGGATGATCGCCTGTTCTCAACTGACGCACTTGGGAGCCAGATACGTAGGCGTGCCTGTACTTCGGTAGGGTGCATCGATGAAGCAGCGAGGCTTGTCTGGCTCAAGGCAAGGCACGCCGATCTATAACCGCAAAAGGGTACAGATTATGCTGATGCCGTTCTTGGACGCCAGTCCAAGGGAAGGGATGCCACGTCGTTCTATTTATGGGGCTGTGGTGGCGCTGCCTACCGTCGTACCAGGTCTGCGCCAGCTTGTGACGGTGCAGGATGATCTCCTGCCCTCACATGACACGCTTGGGAGCCAGAGAAGTAGGCGTGCTTGTACTTCGGTAGGGTGCAGCAATGAAGTAGCGGGGCTGGAATGGCTCAAGGCAAGGCACGACGATATATAACGGCAAAAGGGTACAGATTATGCTGATGCAGTTCGTGGCCGCGAGTCCAAGGGAAGGGATGCCAGGTCGTCCTATTTATGGGACTGTAGTGGCGCTGCCTACCGTCGTACCCGGTCTGCGTCAGATTGTGACGGTGCAGGATGATCGCCTGTCCTCAACTGACACGCTTGCGAGCCAGAGAAGTAGGCGTGCTTGTACTTCGGTAGGGTACAGCGATGAAGCAGCGGGGTTTGACTGGCTCAATGGAAGACATGTCGATCTATAACGGCAAAAGGGTACAGATTATGCTGATCCCCTTGGTGGCCGCGAGTCCAATGGAAGGGATGCCAGGTCGCCCTATTGATGGGGCTGTGGTGGCGCTGCCTCCCGTCGTAGCCGATCTCCGTCAACCTCTGACGGTGCAGGATGATTGCCGGTCCTCAGCTGACACGCTTGGGAGCCAGATAAATAGGCGTGTTTGTACCTCGTTAGGGTGCAGCGATGAAGCAGCGGGGCTTGACTGGCCCAAGACAAGGCACGTCGACCTATAACGGCAAAAGGGTACAGATTATGCTGATGCTGTTCGTGGCCTCGTGTCCAAGGGAAGGGATGCCAGGTCGTCCTATTTATGGGGCTGTGGTGGTGCTGCCTACCGTCGTACCCGGTCTGCGTCAGCTTGTGACGGTGCAGGATGATCGGCTGTCCTCAGATTACACGCTTGGGAGCCAGATAAGTAGGCGTGCTTGTACTTCGGTAGGGTACAGCGATGAAGCAGCGG
Organism: Amblyomma americanum; assembly: GCF_052857255.1. NCBI lineage: Eukaryota > Metazoa > Arthropoda > Arachnida > Ixodida > Ixodidae > Amblyomma > Amblyomma americanum. Next base: position 511,296,389 of record NC_135497.1, read on the forward strand.
GGCTTGACTGGCTCAACGCAAGGCACGTCGACCTGTAACGGCAAAAGGGTACAGATTATGCTGATGCCGGTCGTGGCCGCGAGTCCAAAGGAAGGGAGGCCAGGTCGTCCTATTTATGGGGATGTGGTGGCGTTGCCTCCTGTAGTAGCCGGTCTGCGTCAGCTTGTGACGGTGCAGGATGATCGCCTGTCCTCAGCTGACACGATTGGGAGCCAGAGAAGTAGTCGTGCTTGTACTTCGGTAGGGTACAGCGATGAAGCAGCGGGGTTTGACTGGCTCAATGGAAGACACGTCGATCTATAACGGAAAAATGGTACAGATTATGCTGATCCCCTTGGTGGCCGCGAGTCCAAGGGAAGGGATGCCAGGTCGCCCTATTGATGGGGCTGTGGTGGCGCTGCCTACCGTCGTACCGGTCTGCGTATGCTTGTGACGGTGCAGGATGATCGCCTGAGCAGAGAAGTAGGCGTGCTTGTACGTCGGTAGGGTGCAGCACTGACGCAGTGGGGCTTGACAGGCTCAAGACAAGGCACGTCGATCTATAACTGCAAAAGGGTACAAATTATGCTGATGCCCTCCCTGGCCGCGAGTCCAAGGGAAGGGATGCCAGGTCGTCCTATTTATGGGGCTGTGGTGGCGCTGTCTCCCGTCGTAGCCGGTCTGCGTCAGCTTGTGACGGTGCGGGATGATTGCCTGTTCTCAACTGACGCACTTGAGAGCCAGATAAGTAGGCGTGCCTGTACTGCGGTAGGGTGCAGCGATGAAGCAGCGAGGCTTGACTGGCTCAAGGCAAGGCACGCCGATCTATAACCGCAAAAGTGTATAGATTATGCTGATGCCGGTCTTGGACGCTAGTCCAAGGGAAGGGATGCCATGTCGTCCTATTTATGGGGCTGTGGTGGCGCTGCCTACCTTTGCACCCAGTCTGCGCCAGCTTGTGACGGTGCAGGATGATCGCCTGTCCTCAGCTGACACGCTTGGGAGCCAGATAAGTAGGCGTGCTTTTACTTCGGTAGGGTGCAGCGTTGAAGCAGCGGGGCTTGACTGGTAAAGGCAAGGCACGTCAATCTATAACGGCAAAAGGGTACAGATTATGCTGATGCCGCTCGTGGCCGTGAGTCCAAGGGAAGGGATGCCAGGTCGTCCTGTCTATGGGGCTGTGGTGGGGCTGCCTACCGTCGTAGCCGGTCTGCGTCAGCTTGTGACGGTGCAGGATGATCCCCTGTCCTCAGCTAACACGATTGGGAGCCAGATAAGTAGGCGTACTTGTACTTCGGTAGGGTACAGCATTAAGCAGCGGGCCTTGACTGGCTCAACGCAAGGCACGTCGACCTGTAACGGCAAAAGGGTATAGATTATGCTGATGCCATCCGTGGCCGCGAGTCCAAGGGAAGGGATGCCAGGTCGTCCTATTTATGGGGCTGTGGTGGCGCTGCCTCCCGTCGTAGCCGGTCTGCGTCAGCTTGTGACGGTGCGGGATGATTGCCTGTTCTCAACTGACGCACTTGGGAGCCAGATAAGTAGGCGTGCCTGTACTGCGGAAGGGAGCAGCGATGAAGCAGCGAGGCTTGACTGGCTCAAGGCAAGGCACGCCGATCTATAACCGCAAAAGGGTACAGATTATGCTAATGCCGTTCTTGGACGCGAGTCCAAGGGAAGGGATGCCAGGTCGTTCTATTTATGGGGCTGTGGTGGCGCTGCCTACCGTCGTACCAGGTCTGCGCCAGCTTGTGACGGTGCAGGATGATCTCCAGTCCTCACATGACACGCTTGGGAGCCAGATAAGTAGGCGTGCTTGTACATCGGTAGGGTGCAGCAATGAAGTAGCGGGCCTTGACTGGCTCAACGCAAGGCACGTCGACCTGTAACGGCAAAAGGGTACAGATTATGCTGATGCCATCCGTGGCCGCGAGTCCAAGGGAAGGGATGCCAGGTCGTCCTATTTATGGGGCTGTGGTGGCGCTGCCTCCCGTCGTAACCGGTCTGCGTCAGCTTGTGACGGTGCGGGATGATTGCCTGTCCTCAGCTGACACGCTTGGGAGTCAGATAAGTTGGCGTGCTTGTACTTCGGTAGGGTGCAGCAATGAAGTAGCGGGGCTGGACTGGCTCAAGGCAAGGCACGTCGATATATAACGGCAAAAGGGTACAGATTCCGCTGATGCCGTTCGTGGCCGCGAGTCCAAGGGAAGGGATGCCAGGACGTCCTATTTATGGGGCTGTGGTGGCGCTGCCTCTGTCGTACCCGGTCTGCGTCAGCTTTTGACGGGGCAGGATGATCGCCTGTCCTCAGCTGACACGCTTGGGAGTCAGATAAATAGGCGTGCTTGTACTTCGGTAGGGTGCAGCGATGAAGCCGCATGGCTTGATTGGCTCGAGGCAAGGTACGCCGATCTATAACGCAAAAGGGTACAGATTATGGTGATGCCGTTCGTGCCCGCGAGTGAAAGGGAAGGGATGCCAGGACGTCCTATTTATGGGGCTGTGGTGGCGCTGCCTACTGTCATAACAGGTCTGCGTCAGCTTTTGACGGTGCAGGATGATCGCCTGTCCTCAGCTGACACGCTAGAGAGCCAGATAAGTAGGTGTGTTTGTACGTCGGTAGGGCGCAGCGATGAAGCCGCGGGGCTTGACTGGCTCAAGGCAAGGCACGCTGATCTGTAATGGCATAAACGGTGTAGATTATGCTGATGCCGTTCGTGGCCGCGAGTCCAAAGGAAGAGAGGCCAGGTCGTCCTATTTATGGGGCTGTGGTGGCGCTGCCTGCTGTCGTACCCGGTCTGCGTCAGCTTGTTTCGGTGCAGGATGATTGCCTGTCCTGAGCTGACACGCTTGAGAGCCAGATAAGTAGGCCTGCTTGTACTTCGATAGGCTGCAGCGATGAATCAGCGGGGCTTGACTGGCTCGAGGAAAGGCACGTCGGTCTATAACGGCAAAAGGGTACAGATTATGCAGATGCCGTTGGTGGACGCGATTCCAAGGGAAGGGATGCCAGCTCGACCTATTTGCGGGGCTGTGGTGGCGGTGCCTACCATCGTATCCGGTGTGCGCCCGCTTGTGACGGTGCAGGATGATCGCCTGTCCTCAGCTAACACACTTGGGAGCCAGATAATAGGCGTGCTTGTACTTCGGTAGGGTGCAGCGATGAAGCAGCGGGCCTGCTCAAGGCAAGGCACGTCGATATATAACGGCAAAAGGGTACAGATTATGCTGATGCCGTTCGTGGCCACGAGTACAAGGGAAAGGATGCCAGGTCGTCCTATTTATGGGGCTGTGGTGGCGCTGACTACAGTCGTACCCTGTCTGCGTCAGGTTGCGACGGTGCAGGATGATCGCCAGAACTCAGCTGACACGCCTGGGCGCCAGATAAATAGGCGTGCTTGTACTTCGGTAGGGTGCAGCGATTAAGCCGCGGGGCTTGACTGGTAAAGGCAAGGGACGTTGATCTATAGCGGCAAAAGGGTAGAGATTATGCTGATGCCGTTCGTGGCCGCGAGTCCAAAGGAAGGGAGGCCAGGTCGTCCTATTTATGGGGCTGTGGTGGCGCTGCCTACCGTCGTACCCGGTCTGCGTCAGCTTGTGACTGTGCAGGATGATCGCCTGTCCTCAGCTAACACTCTTGGGAGCCGCCAGATAAGTAGGCGTCCTTGTACTTCGGTAGGGTGCAGCGTGAAGCAGCGGGGCTTAACTGGTAAAGGCAATGCACATCGATCTATACTGGCATAAAAAGGTACAGATTATGCTGATCCCGTTGGTCGCCGCGAGTCCAAGGGAAGGGATGCCAGGTCGCCCTATTTATGGGGCTTTGGTGGCGCTGCCTACCGTCGTACCGGTCTGCGTATGCTTGTGACGGTGCAGGATGATCGGCTGTCCTCAGATTACACGATTGGGAGCCAGATACGTAGGCGTGCCTGTACTTCGGTAGGGTGCAGCGATGAAGCAGCGAGGCTTGTCTGGCTCAAGGCAAGGCACGCCGATCTATAACCGCAAAAGGGTACAGATTATGCTGATGCCGTTCTTGGACGCGAGTCCAAGGGAAGGGATGCCAGGTCGTCCTATTTATGGGGCTGTGGTGGCGCTGCCTACCGTCGTACCAGGTCTGCGCCAGCTTGTGACGGTGCAGGATGATCGCCTGTCCTCAACTGACACGCTTGCGAGCCAGAGAAGTAGGCGTGCTTTACTTCGGTAGGGTACAGCGATGAAGCATGGGGGTTTGACTGGCTCAATGGAAGACACGTCGATCTATAACGGAAAAAGGGTACAGATTATGCTGATCCCTTTGGTGGCCGCGAGTCCAAGGGAAGGGATGCCAGGTCGCCCTATTGATGGAGCTGTGGTGGCGCTGCCTCCCGTCGTAGCCGATCTGCGTCAGCCTCTGACGGTGCAGGATGATTGCCGGTCCTCAGCTGACACGCTTGGGAGCCAGATATATTGGCGTGTTTGTACGTCGTTAGGGTGCAGCGATGAAGCAGCGGGGCTTGACTGGTAAAGGCAAGGGACGTTAATCTATAATGGCATAAAAGGGTGCAGATTATGCTGATGCCGTTCATGGCCGCGAGTCCAAAGGAAGGGAGGCCAGGTCGTCCTATTTATGGGGCGGTGGTGGCGTTGCCTCCCGTCGTAGCCGGTCTGCGTCAGCTAGTGACGGTTCAGGATGATCGCCAGAACTCAGGTGAAACGCTTGGGAGCCAGATAAATAGGCGTGCTTGTACGTCCGTAGGGTGCAGCGATGAAGCCGCGGGGCTTGACTGGCTCAAGGCAAGGCACGCTGATCTATAGCGGCAAAAGGGTAGAGATTATGCTGATGCCGTTCGTGGCCGCGAATACAAGGGAAGGGATGCCAGGTCGTCCTATTTATGGGGCTGTGGTGGCGCTGCCTACTGTCGTACCCGGTCTGCGTCAGCTTGTTTCGGTGCAGTTTGATTGCCTGTCCTCAGCTGACACGCTTGAGAGCCAGATAAGTAGGCCTGCTTGTACTTCGGTAGGGTGCAGCGATGAAGCAGCGGGGCTTGACTGGCTCTTCCCAAGGCACGTCGATCTATAACGGCAACAGGGTACAGATTATGCTGATGCCGGCCGTGGCCGCGAGTCCAAGGGAAGGGATGCCAGGACGTTCTATTGATGGGGCTGTGGTGGCGGTGCCTACCATCGTATCCGGTGTGCGCCAGCTTGTGACGGTGCAGGATGATCGCCTGTCCTCAGCTAACACGCTTGTGAGCCAGATAAGTAGGCGTGCTTGTACTTCGGTAGGGTGCAGCGATGAAGCCGCGGGGCTTTACTGGCTCGAGGAAAAGCACGTCGGTCTATAACGGCAAAAGGGTACAGATTATGCTGATGCCGTTGGTGGACGCGATTCCAAGGGAAGGGATGCCAGGTCGTCCTATTTATGGGGCTGTGGTGGCGCTGCCTACCGTCGTACCCGGTTTGCGCCTGCTTATGACGGTGCAGGATGATCGCCTGTCCTCAGCTGACACGATTGGGAGCCAGATATGTAGGCGTGCTTGTACTTCGGTAGGGTGCAGCGATGAAGCAGCGGGGCTTGACTGGCCCAAGACAAGGCACGTCAACCTATAACGGCAAAAGGGTACAGATTATGCTGATGCTGTTCGTGGCCGCGTGTCCAAGGGAAGGGATGCCAGGTCGTCCTATTTATGGGGCTGTGGTGGTGCTGCCTACCGTCGTACCCGGTCTGCGTAAGCGTGTGAAGGTGCAGGATGATCGCCTGTCCTCAGTTGATACTATTGGAAGCCAGATAAGAAGGCGTGCTTGTACTTCGGTAGGGTGTAGCGATCATGCAGCGGTGTTTGACTGGCTCAAGGCAAGACACCTCGATCTATAACGGCAAAAGGGTACAGATTATGCTGATGCCATTCGTGGCCGCGATTCCAAGGGAAGAGATGCCAGATCGTTCTATTTATGGAGCTGTGGTGGCGCTGCCTCCCGTCGTAGCCGGTCTGCGCCGGTATGCGTCGGTTTTAACCTCGTTGGTATTCTGGTTTTGTATCATTCATATGGTTTCGCTTTTATGCCCTTTCGATTATTTTTTAGTGTTTGCACATTCATCGTTTACTGTTGTTACTGTTGGTGTCATGTCACATCGCTTTTTGCTTACTAAGTTTTTTTTTCTTTTGCTCGTATATGGTTCGGCCGTGTGTCATTTAGTTTCAATGTCAGGTGTTCACTTGCCTCCTCCTCTTTCCTTTTATCTAGGTAACAAGTGGGTTTAGGCATGCATGCACACGCTTACAAATTGTTTTTTTTTTAAATTGGTTCCCTAGTTCGGATCTACCCAATTGTTAAACTTATCTGCTGTGTTGGTTCATGGCTGTGTCATGTGGTGATTAGGTGTGCATAAAAGGAATGCTCGAGGCGTGTTTCGAATTGTGAAACTTATCTGCTGTGTTGGTTCCTGGCTGTGTCATGTGGTGAATAGGTGTGCATAAAAGGAATGCTCGAGGCGTTTTTCGAATTAAAAGTTGGAAGTCTGCGCTGTGTGTGTGCACTTGTTTCTTCTTGGTCCCCGTTTCTTTCGCGCTGTTCAATCATGAACGAAATCCACCAACTAGCCCGCATCAAAACCCTTCTTGATATTGTTTACCTGCGATTATATTTTGGTACTACGGGGTTTAACGTCCTAAAGCAACTCAGACTATTAGGGACGGCGTAGCGGAGGACTCAGGAATTTTCGATCACCCGGGTTCTATAACGTGCATTGACATCGCCCAGTACAAGGGCCTCTAGCATATCACCTCCATCAAAATGCGATCGGCGCGGCCAGGATCGAACCGGTGTCTTTTGGGTCAGCATCCGAGCACCATAACCACCGGGCCACCGCGGCGACTTAATTATAGAGAACTACACCCCTCATTCATCTGTCCGCGCGCCTACGTGTGATCTAGTCTTACGGAAATCAGTTTTTTTTCTGAGACAGCTAAGCGGCCTCAGAAACGCATTTTCAGAAAATTTTACCCATGACTGAAAATATTTCCACCCCAATTTTCGGAAAATTTTACTTGCAGTGTATGCATGACATAAGCCAGGTTGATAATACACGAGAGGCGAGCATTATACTTTTATTGGCAAGTGCGGACATGTAAAAGAAAAACTGAAGAAAATATTGGTTTAATGGCAGGCACATTATTGGCGTAACCAGCCTAAATTAGGTTACATAGAAATTTCATCCGTGGAAACAAGGCTGGCCTTGCAGCTACCCTAACAGGGTGCTTCGCAAATCTAAGTGCATCGACTCATTTTCAGATACTTAGAAGCTTAACGGTTCCGGTTGTTGCTGCTATTGATGCTTTTCATAAAAAAGTGAAGGCGGGTTGTTATGTAAAAAGCAGTGAGTTCGGCTGCAACATTCTCGCAGTGGTCTGGACAGCCAAGTCTGAGCTCTGGTTTTGCTTTAACCACATCTACAATATCAATTATACTGTCTGCATGTAGTTCTGGGAGGCTAAAACATGTGAACGCATTTTCTAGGTGAGCTACAAATTTGTACAGGGCGGCAGCGGGATACAGAAGACCACCATTGTCTTTCATGCGAGTGAACTGGGCTAGGTTTAAGTTCCCAGCCGCCTCTTTGGTCAACAAAAGCAAATTGAGGCAGCTTTCACAGTTTGTCTTCAGGACGCATTTCCTGGCCACATAACCGGCTATATAAAATATTAGCCGGCTGTCACTTGATGGCACAGTGCAAGTGGAATGGTCTGGGGGTAATTTCGGGAGCACTGCATTTGCTGCATCTATGTTGCCTGCATCTAGCAGTTTATCAACAAGTTCCTGCCTGCTACTATGGGGGCTTTGCTGGCCAGCATCTGCATCCAATAGGGAACTGAGGATGCCAGGCTCGCAGTTTCCCGTGGAAACAGAGTGCGCAAGGTTGTTGAATGTAAGGCAGTTCACAGTAACTATGAATTGCTGTGGTGTTGGGTGGGTATTGCACCCAGAAGACTGGCGCAAAATTCCAAAAAGATGTTCAACTGGATCCTGGCTTAGCCTACTGGTCATCAGGTAGTTGAAGCCTGCACGTTCTGTTAAGTACTCCAACAGTGACAGCACACTAGACAGTGCAACACGTAGTCCTGTACCTGTGGACTGGCTTAAAAAGCCCTCCTTTCCATTAGTGTGTTTTTCCCATGCACTCAGGAGCAACAAAAATGAGCAAAGCTTTTCAACAGATGGAGAATTGGGATGCAGAGCCTAGGTAGTGAAGCGAGATGTCATCACATGGATCAGATCACGGATGGTCCTGAAACAGAAATAAGTTGCTTAGCACAAATCAGGAAACAATACACAACAACGAGACTGTCTTATGGTCGTTACGATGGAAAAGTTTTCAGCAGCAAAGAAATAAGTTTTGCTACTCACTCAAAAAAATGGAGAGTAGCCGAAATGTTCCCGCAGGTCTCTTCAATATCAGCCCTGTGCAGCTGCAGCCCCTTAAGGACTTTGTCACTGAAGAGTTGAAAGGCTAGAGACACCCTCTGAACCTCAAAACTGTTGGGATTTGTGTGGCTAGATGTGATCCCGTACAGGGCTTGTAATGCCACATTTTTGCCATCAAGAGCAATGGCTCTGCGGACACTTTTCTGTGACACCTGATATGTAAAAAAAATATGTTACATAGTTGTTCTCTTCCTAGTAAAAATAATGTGGTTCAACCTGTGTACAGCACTTACACGACCCTCTGGCAGCAAGTAGTCGGAAGCCAGCAAGCCATTGCGCAGGCACTTTATCAAGTGAGGGAAGTCCGAGAGAAAATGGAGCCGACGTTCTGGATCCATGGGATGTGGTGCACCACACTTCGTGCTTGTTGGAGATGTGCGGACGCTCATCATATTCCACATCTTCCTATTCCAGGTGGCTCCGTCAGACGTGATAAAGTCGACTTTCAAACCTGCCTTTTCTGACATCACAGCTTCCAGCATTATTTTTGTGAGTAGAGCTCCTTTTATGTTTCCTTTAGTGGCAAATGCTGCGAGCACTTGAGTACACTTGCCAGCAAATGGGATGAACATAACAACCATCCCATGGTCACAGACAGTGTGTTTATCTTCTTCTAATGTAAAAGGGCCAAGATCTACAAAACCTTCGATGTGACCCGTCGTAGTGACCGACAAGTGTTCAGACAACTTCATTTCGTCTACAATGAGACCTCCATGTCTCCTGAACTCATCCATTGAGCTAGTCTTTTCGCTCAGCACGTCAAGTACTTTCATGTTGAAACCAAAGCCTGTCTTGTATGACTTTAGGTACTTCCTCAGAGTTGTTTTGCAGGGGATGGCAAGTATTTTTTCTTTTCTAAGGTGCTCATACAGTGTGCGGCTCTTCATTTTCATCATCAGACACTCAAGCACCCACTCGTTTGAATACCTCATGCCATGGGTAGTTTTACGTTGCGAAGCTTTAAAAACATGGTGCACTGCCTCACGCTGTTTGGCTGGAAGGCTTGATATTCTCTCATTAAAGCTGTCTTCAGAAATCCTTGCATTTTTTGCCTCCATTGCTGCCAGCTGATCCTGCATGGCTGATGCACAGTTTCGAAGTCGTGCTGCCTTTTGTTTTTCCAGTTTTAGTCGCTTAGCAGTAACTTTTTTTTAGATACATGAAGCCTCGGTTTTGAGGTACGCGACTTTCTACTAAGAAGGCACTTTCGTGTGGACTTGCACTCTTCACAAACTGCACCTAAAAAAAAACTCTGCGTACATGTATATGTATGACTTAGATGTGAAATATTGGAACAGAGATGCCAAAAGCAATAAAGGTTGCAATGTACAAATTACCTTGTGAGGAAACCTTTCCCAGGCACCTTGTGCTGAAGACAAAACCTCCAAATGTGGCTGCTGCAGACCGTAGCTTTGGTGTTAGAATGTGCGACATGCCCCTAAACTCCACACTTGTCATGGCCCCTCTGCAGGTAGTGCTGGCATCAGCTTCTCACTGAACACGATTCGCGGCAGTGAGTGAATCAATAGTGTAGTCTCCACACAAGGCACCCCAAAGAAACATTTGCGCAGACACTTTGTCCTCATATGCGCAGAATAGCACGGATTTCTCGTGAAGAATTTCAAGTTTGGTGTCTCTTCGTATCGATGTTGTTGCGAAGAGCACGCTGGCGTCACTGTCGCAATTTAGCCGGCACCAGATTTTTGAGGGAAGCATCACTCCTCGAAGCATGTTAACTCTGAAGGGCTCGCACTCGGTGGGGCCTGCAGCTTCATTTAGAGCGTTCAGCTCGGAAATCGAAGCATCTGTTAAAGGCTGACGTAGCGCTTCCTGCGCGACATCTGCACTTTCATTCTGTGCGTCCTGTCGTGGCTTCTTGCTGGGCACCGAAACGCTTGCTGTTGCTGGCCTTCTTTCTGGCCTCTGTTTCGCTCTTCGGACAGAAAGGTAAGACGGACAGTCAGGCAGGAGGGTAGGCACCGCACCATGTGCCAGTGACGGCTTCCCACGGGTAAGTCGCACTTCGGAGCCATTTATGATGTGTATGTAGTCCCGTAATATGCACTCGGGCTCAAAGTGGCGCTCACAGACCGCTGAAGACTCACTGAAAGGTTTGTCATCTCTTCGCAGATTGCGCTCCCACTTCTTCCTAAGTTCGTCGTCCGTGGGAGCGGCGAACAAAGACGCCTAAGGAGCTCCTGGATAACCGCTCCGACAGCCCGGAGCAAAGCAATGGGAGTCCGTCTTCCTTTTCGGCATCGTGCCTCTCTGTAGTGCCTTTATTGCACGAACTTCACAAAAGCAAGACGATTTTTCTCCGGATCACTCACAGTTCACAGCTCGAGGAGCCACGCAGAAACGTAGAAAGCAGATAAAACCCTTCGTTTCAGCCAGTTCAGCGCCCGGAGAGCCGTTCCGCACGTGAGAAGAAGCACGGCAGTGGCAACGCGGGGCTAGAAAAAGGCGCAGTAGCGCCCCTTGCGGCGAGGAGAGGCGTTTTGCCTCAGCCTCTGCGCTGCCGCGCGCCTCCGTTCGCGCCACTAGATAGGTATTCTAGTTCACTATAGCAGGGGAGCTGAAGCCGAACTGCATCTCATCAAAAAATCGTTTGTTTTCGACCGCAAAGAAATAACACTCGTCTGATTCTTAGCTTCTTCCAATACAGTCGCGCTCATTCTGTTTATTTCATATGATTTTTTAATCAAGAATAGCTGCAATAATTCCATTACTTGAAGTTGCATCCTTGAAGCTGCATTGATTCTATGTTCATTTGTTGCCTTTAAAGACTCGCGCCTCTCCCATGCGTTGCAGAGACTACCTGCCAGACGGCGCCAGCATTCCTTTGCTGGGCAGGGGAGCTGAAGCCGAACTACATCTCAGCAACAAAGCGTTTCTTTTCGACCACAAAGAAATAACACTCGTCTGATTCTTAGCTTCTTTCGATACAGTCGCGCTCATTCAGTTTATTTCTTATCATGATTTTTTATGCAAGAATAGCTGCTGTAATTTCGTTACTTGAAGCTGCATCCTTGAAGCAGCTGCATTGTTACTATGTTCATTTGTTGCCTTAAAAACTCGCGCCTCTCCCTAGTGTTGCGCAGTCTACCTGCCAGACGGCACCAGCATTCCATTGCTGGGCAGGGGAGCTCAAGCCGAACTGCACCTCAGCAAAAAAGCGTTTCTTTTCGACCACAAAGAAATAACACTTGTCTGATTGTTAGCTTCTTTCAATACCGTTGCGCTCATTCCGTTTATTCCATATTATGATTTTTTATTCAAGAGCTGCAATAATTCCATTACTTGAAGTTGCATCCTTGATTCTGCATCCTTGAAGCTGGATTGTTACTATGTTCATTTGTTGGCTTTAAAAACTCGCGCCTCTCCCATGCGTTGCACAGGCTGCCTGCCAGACGGCGCCGACATTCCTTTGATGGGCAGGGGGGCTGATGCCGAACTGCACTTCAGAAAAAGCATTTCTTTTCGACCGCGAAGAAATAACACTCGTCTCATTCTTAGTTTCAATACAGTCGCGCTCATTCAGTTTATTTCATATTATGATATTTTATTCAAGCATAGATGGATTAATTTCGTTATTTGAAGCTGCATCCTTGAAGCTGCATTGTTAGTATATTCATTTGTTGCCTTTAAAAACTAATGCCTCTCGCATGCGTTGCGCAGTCTACCTGACAGACGGCGGCAGCATTCCGTTGATGGGCAGTGCAGCTGAAGCCGAACTGCACCTCAGCAATAAAGCGTTTCTTTTCGACCGAAAAAAAATAACACTCATCTGATTCTTAGCTTCTTTCGATAGAGTCTCGCTCATTCAGTTTATTTCATATTATGATATTTTATTCAACAATAGCTGCAGTAATTCCGTTACTTGAAGCTGCATCCTAGAAGCTACATTGTTACTATGTTGATTTGTTGCCTTTAAAAACTCACGCCTCTCCCTCTCGTTGCACAGTCTACCTGCCAGACGGCGGCATCATTCCATTGCTGAGCAGGGGAGCTGAAGCTGAACTGCACCTAAGCAAAAAAGCGTTTCCTTTCAACCGCAAAGAAATAATAGTCGTCTGATTCTTAGCTTCTTTCAATACAGTCGCGCTCATTCAGTTTATTTCATATTATGATTTTTTATTCAAGAAGAGCTGTACTATACCATGCGTTGCACAGACTACCTGCCATACGGCGCCAGCATTGCGTTGCTGGTCAGAGGTTCTGAAGCCGAACTGCACGTCAGCAAAATGCGTTTATTTTCTACCGCAAAGAAATACCACTCGTATGATCCTTAGCTTCTTTTGATACCGTCGCGCTCATTCAGTTTATTTCATATTATGATCTTTTATTCAATAATAACTGCAGTAATTCCGTTACTTGAAGCTGCATCCTTGAAGCTGCATTGTTACTAACTTCATTTCTTGCCTTTAAAAAATCGGGCCTCTCCCGTGCATTGCACAGTCTACTTGCCAGACGGCGCCAGCATTCCGTTGCTGGACAGGGGAGCTGAAGCCAAAATGCACCTCAGCAAAAAAGCATTTCTTTTCGACCGCAAAGAAATAAGCCCCGTCTGATTCTTAGCTTCTTCCAATAAAGTCGCGCTCATTCAGTTTATTTCACATTATGATATTTTATTCAAGAATAGCTGCAGTAATTCCGTTACTTAAAGCAGCACCATTGAAGCTGCTTTGTTAGTATGTTCATTTGTTGCCTTTAAAAACTCGCCCCTCTCCCATTCGTAGCACAGGCTGCCTGCCAGACGGCGCCGACATTCCTTTGATGGGCAGGGGGGGGCTGATGCCGAACTGCACTTCAGAAAAAGCTTTTCTTTTCGACCGCGAAGAAATAACTCTCGTCTCAGTCTTAGTTTCAATACAGTTGCGCTCATTCAGTTTATTTCATATTATGATATTTTATTCAAGCAAAGATGGAGTAATTTCGTTATTTGAAGCTGCATCCTTGAAGCTGCAGTTAGTATATTCATTTGTTGCCTTTAAAAACTAATGCCTCTCGCATGCGTTGCGCAGTCTACCTGACCGACGGCGGCAGCATTCCGTTGATGGGCAGGGCAGCTGAAGCCGAACTGCACCTCAGCAAAAAAGCGTTTCTTTTTGACCGAAAAAAATAACACTCATCTGATTCTTAGCTTCTTTCGATAGAGTCTCGCTCATTCAGTTCATTTCATATTATGATTTTTATATAAGAATAGCTGCAGTAACTCTGATAGTTGAAGCTGCATCCTGAAGCTGCGTTGTTACTATGTTCATTTGTTGCCTTTAAAAACGCGCGCCTCTCCCTTGCGTTGCACAGTCTACCTGCCAGACGGCGCCATCATTCCGTTGCTGGGAAGGGGAGCTGAAGCCGAACTGCACCTCAGCAAAAAAGCGTTTCTTTTCGGCCACAAAGAAATAACACTCGGCTGATTCTTAGCTTCTTCCAATACAGTCGCGCTCTGCCAGTTTATTTCTTATCAAGATTTTTTATTCAAGAATAGCTGCAGTAATTTCGTTATTTGAAGCTGCATCCTTGAAGCTGCAGTTAGTATATTCATTTGTTGCCTTTAAAAACTAATGCCTCTCGCATGCGTTGCGCAGTCTACCTGACCGACGGCGCCAGCATTGCGTTGCTGGTCAGGGGTTCTGAAGCCGAACTGCACGTCAGCAAAATGCGTTTCTTTTTGACCGCAAAGAAATACCACTCGTATGATTCTTAGCTTCTTTCGATACCGTCGCGCACATTCAGTTTATTTCATATTATGATCTTTTATTCAATAATAACTACAGTAATTCCGTTACTTGAAGCTGCATCCTTGAAGCTGCATTGTTACTAACTTCATTTCTTGCCTTTAAAAAATCGCGCCTCTCCCATGCGTTGCTCAGGCTACCTGCCAGACGACGCCAGCATTGTGTTGCTGGGCAGGCGAGCTGAAGCCGAACTGCACCTCAGCAAAAAGCGTTTCGTTTGGAGCGCAAAGAACTTACACTCGTTTGGTTCTTATATTCTTTCAGTACAGTCGCGCTCCTAGAGGTTTTTTCATATTATGATTATTTATTCATGAATAGCTGCAATAATTCTGTTATTGAAGCTGCATGCTTGCAGCTGCTTCGTTACTATGTTCATTTGTTGCCTTTAAAAACGCTCGCCTCTACCATGCATTGCACAGTCTACTTGCCAGACGGCGCCAACATTCCATTGCTGGACAGGGGAGCTGAAGCCAAAATGCACCTCAGCAAAAAAGCATTTCTTTTCGACCGCAAAGAAATAAGCCTCGTCTGATTCTTAGCTTCTTCCAATAAAGTCGCGCTCATTGAGTTTATTCTTATTATAATTTTTTATTCAAGAATAGCTACAGTAATTCCGTTACATAAAGATCCACCATTGAAGCTGCATTGTTAGTATGTTCATTTGTTGCCTTTAAAAACTCGCCCCTCTCCCATGCGTAGCACAGGCTACCTGCCAGACGGCGCCGACATTCCTTTGATGGGCAGGGGGGCTCATGCCGAACTGCACGTCAGAAAAAGCATTTCTTTTCGACCGCGAAGAAATAACACTCGTCTCATTCTTAGTTTCAATAAAGTCGCGCTCATTCAGTTTATTTCATATTATGATATTTTATTCAAGCATAGATGGATTAATTTCCTTATTTGAAGCTGCACCCTTGAAGCTGCATTGTTAGTATATTCATTTGTTGCCTTTAAAAACTAATGCCTCTCGCATGCGTTGCGCAGTCTACCTGACAGACAGCGGCAGCATTCTGTTGATGGGCAGGGCAGCTGAAGCCGAACTGCACCTCAGCAAAAAAGCGTTTCTTTTCGACCGAAAAAAAATAACACTAATCTGATTCTTAGCTTCTTTCGATAGAGTCGCGCTCATTCAGTTTATTTCATATTATGATTTTTATATAAGAATAGCTGCAGTAACTCCGATACTTGAAGCTGCATCCTGAAGCTGCGTTGTTACTAAGTTCATTTGTTGCCTTTAAAAACGCGCGCCTCTCCCATGCATTGCACAGTCTACTTGCCAGACGGCGCCAGCATTACGTTGCTGGACAGGGGAGCTGAAGCCGAAATGCACCTCAGCAAAAAAGCCTTTCTTTTCGACCGCAAAGAAATAAGCCTCGTCTGATTTTTAGCTTCTTCCAATAAAGTGGCGCTCATTCAGTTTATTCATATTATGAGTTTTTATTCAAGAATAGCTACAGTAATTCAGGTTCATAAAGCAGCACCATTGAAGCTGCATTGTTAGTATGTTCATATGTTGCCTATAAAAACTCGCGCCTCTCCCTTGCATTGCACAGTCTGCCTGCCAGACGGCGCCAGCATTCCGTTGCTGGGCAGGGGAGCTGAAGCCAAACTGCATCGAAGCAAAAAAGCGTTACTTTCCGACCGCAAAGAAATAACACTCGCCTGATTCTTAGCTTCTTTCAATATAGTCGTGCTCATTCAGTTTAATTAATATTATGATTTTTTATTCAAGAATAGCTGCAGTAATTCCGTTACTTGAAGCTGAATCCTAGAAGCTACATTGTTACAATGTTCATTTGTTGCCTTTAAAAACTCGCGCCCCTTCTTGCGTTGCACAGTCTACCTGCCAGATGGCGCCATCATTCCGTTGCTGGGAAGGGGAGCTGAAGCCCAACTGCACCTCAACAAAAAAGCGTTTCTTTTCGGTCACAAAGAAATAACACTCGTCTGATTCTTAGCTTCTTTCAATACAGTCATGCTCATTCAGTTTATTTCTTATCATGATTTTTTATTCAAGAATAGCTGCAGAAATTTCGTTACTTGAAGCTGCATCCTTCAAGGTGCATTGTTACTATGTTCATTTATTGCCTTCAAAAACTCGCGCCTCTCCCTAGTGTTGCACAGTCTACCTGCCAGACGGCGCCAGCATTCCATTACTGGGCAGGGGAGCTGAAGCCGAACTGCACCTCAGCAAAAAAGCGTTTCTTTTCGACCGGAAAGACATAACACTTGTCTGATTCTTAGCTTCTTTCAATACCGTCGCGCTCATTCTGTTTATTCCATATTGTGATTCTTTATTCAAGAATAGCTGCAATAATTCCATTTCTTGAAGCTGCATCCTTGAAGCTGCATTACTATGTTCATTCGTTGCCTTTAAAAACTCACACCTCTCCCATGCGTTGCACAGACTACCTGCCAGACGGCGCCAGCATTCTGTTGCTGGGCAGGGGAGCTGAAGCCGAACTGCACCTCAGCAAATAAGCGTTTCCTTTCGACTGCAAAGAAATAACACTCGTCTGATTCGTAGCTCCTTTCGTTACAGTCGCGTTCATTCAGTTTATTTCATACTATATTTTAGTCAAAAATAGCTGCAGTAATTCTGTTACTTGAAGCTGCATCCTTGAAGCTGCTTTGTAACTATGTTAATTTGTTGCCTTTAAAAACTAGTGCCTCTCGCATGCGTTGCGCAGTCAACCTGCCAGACGGCGCCAGCATTCCTCTATTGGGAAGGAGAGCTGGAGCCGAACTGAACCTCAGCTAAAAAGCGTTTCTTTTCAACCGCAAATAAATAACTCCGTCTGATTCTTAGCTTCTTTCAATAAAGTCGCGCTCATTCAGTGTATTCATATTATGATTTTTTATTCAAGAATAGCTACAGTAATTCCATTACATAAAGCAGCACCATTGAAGCTGCATTGTTAGTATGTTCATTTGTTGCCTTTAAAAACTCGCCCCTCTCCCATGCGTAGCACTGGCTACCTGACAGACGGCGGCAGCATTCCGTTGCTGGGCAGGGCTGCTGGAGCCGAACTGCACCTAAGCTAAAAAGCGTTTCTTTTCGACTGCAAAAAAATAACATTCATCTGATTCTTAGCTTCTTTCAATAAAGTCGCGCTCATTCAGTTTATTCATATTATAATTTTTTATTCAAGAATAGCTACAGTAATTCCGTTACTTAAAGCAGCACCATTGTAGCTGCATTGTTTATTATGTTATATTTGTTGCCTTTAAAAACTCGCCCCTCTCCCATGCATAGCACAGGTTACCTGCCAGATGGCGCCGACATTCCTTTGATGTGCAGGGGGGCAGATGCCGAACTGCACGTCAGCAAAAAGCGTTTCTTTTCGACCGCGAAGAAATAACACTCGTCTCATTCTTAGTTTCAGTACAGTCGCGCTCATTAGGTTTATTTCATATAATGATATTTTATTCAAGCATAGCTGGAGTAATTCCATTATTTGAAGCTGCATCCTTGAAGCTGCATTGTTAGTATATTCATTTGTTGGATTTAAAAACTAGTGCCTCTCGCATGCGTTGCGCAGTCTACCTGACAGACGGCGGCAGCATTTCGTTGCTGGGCAGGGCAGCTGAAGCCGAACTGCACCTCAGCGAAAAAGCGTTTCTTTTCGACCGAAAAGAAATAACACTCGTCTGATTCGCAGCTTCTTTCGATAGAGTCGCGCTCATTCAGTTTATTTCATATTATGATTTTTATATAAGAATAGCTGCAGTAATTCCGATACTTGAAGCTGCATCCTTGAAGCTGCATTGTTACTATGTTCATTTGTTGCTTTTAAAAACTCGCGCCTCTCCAATGCATTGCACAGTCGACCTGCCAAACGGCGCCAGCATTCCGTTTCTGGGCAGGGGAGCTGAAGCTGAACTGCACCTCAGCAAAAAAGCGTTTCTTTTCGACCGCAATGAAATAACACTCGTATGATTCTTAGCTTCTTTCAATACAGTCGCGCTCATTCAGTTTATTTCATATTATGATTTTTTATTCAAAAATAGCTGTAGTATACCATGCGTTGCACAGACTACCTGCCATACGGCGCCAGCATTGCGTCGCTGGTCAGGGGTTCTGAAGCCGAACTGCACGTCAGCAAAAAAGCGTTCCTTTTCGACCGCAAAGAAATAACACTCGTATGATTCTTAGCTTGTTTCGATACAGTCACGCTCATTCAGTTTATTTCATATTATGATCTTTTATTCAAGAATAGCTACAGTAATTTTGTTACTTGAAGATGCATCCTTGAAGCTGCATTGTTACTATGTTAATTTGTTGCCTTTAAAAACTCGCGCCTCTCTCTTGCGTTGCACAGTCTACCTGCCAGACGGCGCCGACATTCCTTTGATGGGCAGGGGGGCTGATGCCGAAAAGCACGTCAGCAAAAAGCGTTTCTTTTCGGCCGCGAAGAAATAACACTCGTCTCATTCTTAGTTTCAGTACAGTCGCGCTCATTCAGTTTATTTCAGTTTATTCTTGAATAAAAAATCATAATATGAAATAAACTGAATGAGCGCGACTCTATCGAAAGAAGCTGAGAATCAGACGAGTGTTATTTCTTTTCGGTCGAAAAGAAACGCTTTTTTTGCTGAGGTGCAGTTCGGCTTCAGCTGCCCTGCCCAGCAACGAAATGCTGCCGCCGTCTGTCAGGTAGACTGCGCAACGCATGCGAGTGTCACTAGCTTTTAAATCCAACAAATGAATATACTATCAATGCAGCTTCAAGGATGCAGCTTCAAATAACGGAATTACTCCAGCTATGCTTGAATAAAATATCATTATATGAAATAAACTTAACGAGCGCGACTGTACTGAAACTAAGAATCAGACGAGTGTTATTTCTTCGCGGTCGAAAAGAAACGCTTTTTGCTGACGTGCAGTTCGGCATCTGCCCCCCTGCCCATCACAGGAATGTCGGCGCCGTCTGGCAGGTAACCTGTGCTACGCATGGGAGAGGGGCGAGTTTTTAAAGGCAACAAATATAACATAATAAACAATGCAGCTACAATGGTGCTGCTTTAAGTAACGGAATTACTGTAGCTATTCCTGAATAAAAAATTATAATATGAATAAACTGAATGAGCGCGACTTTATTGAAAGAAGCTAAGAATCAGACGAATGTTATTTATTTGCAGTCGAAAAGAAACGCTTTTTAGCTGAGGTGCAGTTCGGCTCCAGCTGCCCTGCCCAGCAACGGAATGCTGCCGCCGTCTGTCAGGTAGCCAGTGCTACGCATGGGAGAGGGGCGAGTTTTTAAAGGCAACAAATGACAATACTAACAATACAGCTTCAATGGTGCTGCTTTATGTAATGGAATTACTCTAGCTATTCTTGAATAAAAAATCATAATATGAATACACTGAATGAGCACGACTTTATTGAAAGAAGCTAAGAATCAGACGGAGTTATTTATTTGCGGTTGAAAAGAAACGCTTTTTAGCTGAGGTTCAGTTCGGCTCCAGCTGCCCTGCCCAGCAACGGAATGCTGCCGCCGTCTGGAAGGTTGACTGCGCAACGCACGCGAGAGGCACTAGTTTTTAAAGGCAACAAATGAATATACTAACAATGCAGCTTCAAGGATGCAGCTTCAAATAACGGAAGTACTCCAGCTATGCTTGAATAAAATATCATAATATGACATTAACTGAAAGAGCGCGACTGTATTGAAACTAAGAATGAGACGAGTGTTATTTCTTCGCGGTCGAAAAGAAACGCTTTTTGCTGACGTGCAGTTCGGCATCAGCCACCCAGCCCATCAAAGGAATGTCGGCGCCGTCTGGCAGGTAGCCTGTGCTACGCATGGGAGAGGGGCGAGTTTTTAAAGGCAACAAATGAACATACTAACAATGCAGCTTCAATGGTGGATCTTTATGTAACGGAATTACTGTAGCTATTCTTGAATAAAAATTCATAATATGAATAAACTGAATGAGCGCGACTTTATTGGAAGAAGCTAAGAATCAGACGACAGTTATTTCTTTGCGGTCGAAAAGAAACGCTTTTTTGCTTAGGTGAAGTTTGGCTTCAGCTCCCCTGCCCAACAACGGAATGCTGGCGCCGTTTGGCAGGTAGACTGTGCAATGCATGGGAGAGGCGCGCGTTTTTAAAGGCAACAAATCAACATAGTAACAACGCAGCTTCAAGGATGCAGCTTCAAGGATGCAGCTTCAAGTATCCGAATTACTGCAGCTATTCTTATATAAAATTATAATATGAAATAAACTGAATGAGCGCGACTCTATCGCAAGAAGCTAAGAATCAGGCGAGTGTTATTTTTTTTCGGTCGAAAAGAAACGCTTTTTTGCTGAGGTGCAGTTCGGCTTCAGCTACCCTGCCCAGCAACGGAATGCTGCCGCCGTCTGTCAGGTAGACTGCGCAACGCATGCGAGAAGCACTAGTTTTTAAATGCAACAAATGAACATAGTAACAATGCAGCTTCAGAGATGCAGCTTCAATAACAGAATTATTGCAGCTATTCATGAATAAAAAATCATAATATAAAATAAACTCTATAAGCGCGACTGTATTGAAAGAATCTAAGAACCAGACGAGTGTTATTTCTTTGCGCTCGAAACGAAACGCTTTTTGCTGAGGTGCAGTTCGGCTTCAGCTCGCCTGCCCAGCAACAGAATGCTGGCGTCGTCCGGCAGGTAGCCTGAGCAACGCATGGGAGAGGCGCGATATTTTAAAGGCACGAAATGAAGTCAGTAACAATGCAGCTTCAAGGATGCAGCTTCAAGAAACGGAATTACTTCAGTTATTCTTGTATAAAAGCTCATAATATGAAATAAACTGAATGAGCGCGACTGTATCGAAAGAAGCTAAGCATCATACGAGTGTTATTTCTTTGCGGTAGAAAAGAAACGCTTTTTTGCTGACGTGCAGTTCGGCTTCAGAACCCCTGACCAGCAACGCAATGCTGGCGCCGTATGGCAGGTGGTCTGTGCAACGCATGGTATACTACAGCTATTCTTGAATAAAAAATCATGATAAGAAGTAAACTGAATGAGCGCGACTGTATTGAAAGAAGCTAAGAATCAGGCAGGTGTTATTTCTTTGCGGTCGAAAAGAAACGCTTTTTTGCTTAGGCGCAGTTTGGCTTCAGCTCGCCTGCCCAGCAACGGAATGCTGGCGCCGTCTGGCAGGTAGACTGTGCAATGCAAGGGAGAGGCGCGTGCTTTTAAAGGCAACAAATGAACATAGTAACAACGCAGCTTCAAGGATGCAGCTTCAAGGAGGCAGCTTCAAGTATCGGAATTACTGCAGCTATTCTTATATAAAAATCATAATATGAAATAAACTGAATGACCGCGACTCTATCGAAAGAAGTTAAGAATCAGACGAGTGTTATTTCTTTTCGGTCGAAAAGAAACGCTTTTTTGCTGAGGTGCAGTTCGGATTAAGCTGCCCTGCTCAGCAACGAAATGCTGCCGCCGTCTGTCAGGTATACTGCGCAACGCATGCGAGAGGCACTAGTTTTTAGAGCCAACAAATGAATATACTAACAATGCAGCTTCAAGGATGCAGCCTAAAATAACAGAATTACTCCAGCTATTCTTGAATATAATATCATAATATGAAATAAACCGAATGAGCGCGACTGTACTGAAGCTAAGAATCATACGAGTGTTATTTCTTTGCGGTCGAAAAGTAACGCTTTTTTGCTGACGTGCAGTTCGGCTTCAGAACTCCTGACCAGCAACGCAATGCTGGCGCCGTATGGCAGGTAGTCTGTACAACGCATGGTATACTACAGCTATTCTTGAATAAAAAATCATAATATGAAATAAACTAAATGAGCGCGACTGTATTGAAAGAAGCTAAGAATCAGTCGAGTGTTATTTATTTGCGGTCGAAAAGAAACGCTTTTTTGCTGAGGCGCAGTTCAGCTACATCTCCCCTGCACAGAAACGGAATGCTGGCGCCGTTTGGCAGGTAGACTGTGCAATGCATGGGAGAGGCGCGAGTTTTTAAAATCAACAAATGAACATAGTAACAATGCAGCTTCAACGATGCAGCTTCAAGTACCGAAATTACTGCAGCTATTCTTGAATAAAAAATCATGATAAGAAATTACCTGAATGAGCGCGACTGTATTGAAAGAAGCTAAGAATCAGGCAGGTGTTATTTCTTTGAGGTCGAAAAGAAACGCTTTTTTGCTTAGGCGCAGTTTGGCTTCAGCTCGCCTGCCCAGCAACGGAATGCTGACGCCGTCTGGCAGGTAGACTGTGCAATGAAAGGGAGAGGCGCGAGTTTTTAAAGGCAACAAATGAACATAGTAACAACGCAGCTTCAAGGATGCAGCTTCAAGGAGGCAGCTTCAAGTATCGGAATTACTGCAGCTATTCTTATATAAAAATCATATATTAAATAAACTGAATGAGCGCGACTATATCGAAAGAAGTTAAGAATCAGACGAGTGTTATTTCTTTTCGGTCGAAAAGAAAATCTTTTTTGCTGAGGTGCAGTTCGGATTAAGCTGCCCTGCTCAGCAACGAAATGCTGCCGCCGTCTGTCAGGTAGACTGCGCAACGCATGCGAGAGGCACTAGTTTTTAGAGCCAACAAATAAATATACTAACAATGCAGCTTCGAGGATGCAGCTTAAAATAACAGAATTACTCCAGCTATTCTTGAATAAAATATCATAATATGAAATAAACTGAATGAGCGCGACTGTATTGAAACTAAGAATGAGACGAGTGTTATTTCTTCGCGGTCGAAAAGAAACGCTTTTTGCTGACGTGCAGTTCGGCATCAGCCCCCCTGCCGTTCAAAGGAATGTCGGCGCCGTCTGGCAGGTAGCCTGTGCTACGCATGGGAGAGGGGCGAGTTTTTAAAGGCCACAAATGAACATACTAACAATGCAGCTACAATGGTGCTGCTTTAAGTAACGGAATTACTGTAGCTATCCTTGAATAAAAAAATCATAATATGAAATAAACTGAATGAGCGCGACTGTATTGGAAGAAGCTAAGAATCAGACGAGTGTTATTTCTTTGCGGTCGA
Source organism: Amblyomma americanum (assembly GCF_052857255.1). NCBI lineage: Eukaryota > Metazoa > Arthropoda > Arachnida > Ixodida > Ixodidae > Amblyomma > Amblyomma americanum. The sequence goes on from NC_135497.1 coordinate 511,319,590, forward strand.
AAAGAAACGCTTTTTTGCTGAGGTGCAGTTAGGCTTCAGCTCCCCTGCCGAGAAACAGAATGTTGGCGCCGTCTGGCAGGTAGACTGTGCAACGCAAGAGAGAGGCGCGAGTTTTTAAAGGCAACAAATTAACATAGTAAAAATGCAGCTTCAAGGATGCAGCTTCAAGTAACAAAATTACTGTAGCTATTCTTGAATAAAAGATCATAATATGAAATAAACTGAATGAGCGCGACTGTTTTGAAAGAAGCTAAGAATCATACGAGTGTTATTTCTTTGCGGTCGAAAAGAAACGCTTTTTTACTGACGTGCAGTTCGGCTTCAGAACACCTGACCAGCGACGCAATGCTGGCGCCGTATGGCAGGTAGTCTGTGCAACGCATGGTATACTACAGCTATTCTTGAATAAAAATTCATAATATGAAATAAACTGAATGTGCGCGTCTGTATTGGAAGAAGCTAAGAATCAGACGAGTGTTATTTCTTTGCGGTCGAAAAGAAACGCTTTTTTGCTGAGGTGCAGTTAGGCTTCAGCTCCCCTGCCGAGGAACAGAATGATGCCGCCGTCTGGCAGGTAGACTGCAACGCAAGGGAGAGGCGCGAGTTTTTAAAGGCAACAAATGAACATTGTAACAATGTAGCTTCTAGGATGCAGCTTCAAGTAACGAAATTACTGCAGCTATTCTTGAATAAAAAATCATAATAGGAAATAAACTGCATGAGCACGACTGTATTGAAAGAAGCTAAGAATCAGGCGAGTGTTATTTCTTTGCGGTCGAAAAGAAACGCTTTTTTGATGAGATGCACTTCGGCTTCAGCTCCCCTGCCCAGGAACAGAATGTTGGCGCCATCTGGCAGGTAGACTGTGCAACGCAAGAGAGAGGCGCGAGTTTTTAAAGGCAACAAATGAACATAGTAACAATGCAGCTTCAAAAATACAGCTTCAAGGATGCAGCTTCAAGTATCAGAATTACTGCGGCTATTCTTGAATAAAAATTATAATTTGAAATAAACTGAATGAGCGCGACTGAAGTGGAAGAAGCTAAGAATCAGACGAGTGTTATTTCTTCGCGGTCGAAAAGAAAGGCGTTTTGGCTGAGGTGCCGTTCGGCTATAGCTCCCCTGTCCGGCAACTGAATGCTGGCGCCATCGGGGAGGTAGACTGTGCAATGCAAGTAAGCGGCGCGAGTTTTTAAATGCAACAAATGAACATAGTAACAATGCAGCTTCAAAGATGCAGCTTCAATAACGGAATTATTGCAGCTATTCATGAATAAAAAATCATAATATGGAATAAACTCTATAAGCGCGAGTGTTATTTCCAGACGAGTGTTATTTCTTTGCGCTCGAAACGAAACGCTTTTTGCTGAGGTGCAGTTCGGCTTCAGCTCCACTGCCCAGCAACAGAATGCTGGCGTCGTCTGGCAGGTAGCCTGAGCAACGCATGGGAGAGGCGCGATTTTTTAAAGGCACGAAATGAAGTTAGTAACAATGCAGCTTCAAGGATGCAGCTTCAAGTAACGGAATTACTGCAGTTATGCTTGAATAAAAGATCATAATATGAAATAAACTGAATGAACGCGACTGTATCGAAAGAAGCTAAGAATCATACGAGTGTTATTTCTTTGCGGTCGAAAAGTAACGATTTTTTGCTGACGTGCAGTTCGGCTTCAGAACTCCTGACCAGCAACGCCTTGCTGGCGCCGTATGGCAGGTAGTGTGTGCAACGCATGGTATACTACAGCTTTTCTTGAATAAAAAAACAAAATATGAAATAAACTGACTGAGCGCGACTGTATTGAAAGAAGCTAAGAATCAGACGAGTGTGATTTATTTGCGGTCGAAAAGAAACGCTTTTTTGCTGAGGTGCAGTTCAGCTACATCTCCCCTGCACAGAAACGGAATGCTGGCGCCGTTTGGCAGGTAGACTGTGCAATGCATGGGAGAGGCGCGAGTTTTTAAAATCAACAAATGAACATAGTAACAATGCAGCTTCAAGGATGCAGCTTCAAGTATCGGAATTACTGCAGCTATTCTTGAATAAAATTTAAAACAAGAAACAAACTGAATGCTCGCGACTGTATTGAAAGAAACTAAGGATCAGACGAGGGTTATTTCTTTGTGGTCGAAAAGAAATGCTTTTTTGCTCAGGTGCATTTCGGCCTCAGCTCCCCTGTACAGCAAGGGAATGCTGGCGCCGTCTGGTAGGTAGTCTTTGCAACGCATGGGAGAGGCGCGAGTTTTTAAAGGCAACAAATGAACATAGAAACAATGCAGCGTCAAGGATGCAGCTTCAAGTAAAGAAATTACTGCAGCTATTCTTGAATAAAAATCATAATAAGAAATAAACTGTATGAGCGCGACTCTATTGAAAGAAGCTAAGAATCAGCCGAGTGTTATTTCTTTGTGGCCGAAAAGAAACGCTTTTTTGCTGAGGTGCAGTTCAGCATCAGCTCCCCTTCCCAGCAACGGAATTATGGCGCCGTCTGGCAGGTAGACTGTGCAACGCAAGGGAGAGGCCCGAGTTTTGAAATGCAACAAACGAACATAGTAACAATGTAGCTTCTAGGATGCAGCTTCAAGTAACGGAATTTCTGCAGCTATTCTTGAATAAAAATTATAATATTAATTAAACTGAATGAGCACGACTATATTGAAAGAAGCTAAGAATCAGGCGAGTGTTATTTCTTTGCGGTCGAAAGGAAACGCTTTTTTGCTGAGATGCAGTTCGGCTTCAGCACCCCTGCCCAGCAAGAGAATGCTGGCGCCGTCTGACAGGTTGACTGCGCAACGCATGCGAGAGGCACTAGTTTTTAAAGGCAACAACTGAACATAGTGTCACGTAGTGGTGACGGCAGTCGAAGCAGCGATGAAGACGGACGAGAGGGTCTTCTAAAAGAACTGTTTATTGGGCTGACTTGCACCCAAAATGGACTGAATCACTCGGCGGCGGCGAAGCGACAAGCGTGCTCGGCGGTCGTCGAACAGAATGCCCGCCGCTGTCGGCCGTGCTCAATTTAAAGCTGATAGCGAACATTCGAGATAAAGGGCGCAAAGTTACTAGAACATTCCGGAACAACGTAGAATCAGCTTTGCCTGGCTGCGATCAATCGAGATAAATCTAGTCGCGTCTTGCGTCGCAAACAAAGCGAGAAGGTGGTGTCGCGGCAGATTTGAAAAACGAATAAACACTGCAAATATTCGCGGCATTACTCCCCTCTCAAAGAAGCATCGACCCGATGCATTAAAACAAATAATGCGACTAGTAAGGGAAAAAAATGGATCTTGCGAAAATAGAGCATGGAAATGCAGCGGCCTTTAGCGCGCATAATACGGCTTCAGACGGACTACATGGACAACTTCTTGTCGTACGCGGCGTCGCTGAGATGCAGTCATTGCGTCAGGGATGACTTCATAATCCAGTTCACCCAGCCGACGAAGAACCTTGTACGGGCCGAAATAGCGGCGCAAAAGCTTTTCACTCAATCCACGGCGGCGAATGGGCGTCCACACCCAGACTTGGTCTCCTGGCTTGTATTCCGCGTTGCGTCTTCGTAGGTTGTAGCGTCTGGCGTCGGACCGCTGCTGATCTTTGATCCGTAATCGGGCAAGCCTTCGAGCTTCTTCGGCGCGTTGAAGGTAGGCGGCAACGTCGACGTTCTCTTCTTCTGTAACGTTGGGCAGCATGGCGTCTAGCGTGGTCGTGGCATCCCTGCCATGGACGAGCCTAAAAGGCGTCATCTGGGTGGTCTCCTGCACTGCGGTGTTGTAGGCGAAGACGACGTAAGGCAGGATGACATCCCAGGTTTTATGTTCGGCATCGACATACATAGCGAGCATATCGGCGATGGTTTTGTTCAGGCGCTCGGTCAGTCCGTTGGTCTGCGGATGGTATGCAGTTGTCCTCCGGTGGTGGTTTGGCTGTAGCGCAGGATGGCTTGCGTGAGTTCCGCCGTAAATGCTGTTCCTCTGTCCGTGATGAGCACATCGGGGGCGCCGTGTCGAAGAAGAATGCACTCCACGAAAAATTTGGCCACTTCTGCTGCTGTTCCGTTCGGTAGGGCTTTCGCCTCGGCGTAGCGGGTCAGGTAGTCGGTCGCTATGATGATCCACTTATTTGCAGATGTTGACGTTGGAAAAGGGCCAAGCAAGTCCATGCCAATCTGCTTAAAGGGTCTTGAGGGAGGTTCAATGGGGTTCAGAAATCCTGCTGGTCGTGTGGGAGGAGTCTTTCGTCGCTGACAATCTCGGCATGTTTTCACATAGTGTGCGACATCGGCAGACAGTCGGGGCCAGTAATACTTGTCTTGAATGCGGCGGAGGGTGCGAGTAAACCCGAGATGTCCAGCTGTCGGCTCGTCGTGTGAAGCCTGTAGAACTTCTTCGCGGAGACAAGTAGGTACAACAAGGAGGTAGGCTGTTTTGTTCGCTGTAAAGTTCTTCTTCACAAGGACCTCATTCTGCACACAGAAAGAAGACAGTCCTCGCTTGAATGAAGCGGGGGGTGAAGAAACCTTGCCTTCCAGGTACTGGATGAGGCCTTTTAGGTTGGGGTCCGAGCGTTGCTGCTGAGCAAAAGAGCTTGCGCTGATGGGTCCCAGGAAGGCGTCCTCATCGTCGTCCAGCGGCGGTGCATCTACAGGGGCTCGTGAGAGGAAATCGGCGTCAGTGTGCTTGCGTCCGGACTTGTAAACGACGGTGACGTCAAACTCCTGGAGACGCAGACTCCATCGAGCGAGTCGGCCAGAGGGATCCTTCAAATTGGCAAGCCAGCAGAGCGCGTGGTGGTCTCTGACCACCTTGAACGGCCGTCCGTGGAGGTAGGGGCGGAATTTCGACGTAGCCCAGATGATGGCAAGGCACTCCTTCTCAGTGGTCGAATAGTTAGCCTCGGCCTTAGAAAGGGAGCGGCTAGCGTATGCGATGACCTTCTCCAGCCCGTCACTTTTTTGAACGAGAACGGCGCCTAGTCCCACGCTGCTTGCGTCGGTATGAACTTCAGTATCGGCGTTTTCATCAAAATGCGCAAGGATCGGTGGGGACTGTAAACGACGCTGAAGTTCTTTGAAGGCTTCTGCTTGCGGCGCTTCCCATTTAAACGGCACGTCTGCCTTCGTCAGTTGGGTCAGGGGCTCGGCGATGCGCGAAAAGTTTTTCACAAATCGTCGGTAATATGCGCATAGTCCGAGAAATCTGCGCACTGCTTTCATATCGGCCGGCGGTTGAAACTGTTCAATAGCGGCTGTTTTCTGCGGGTCTGGGCGTACTCCTTCCTTGCTAACGATGTGGCCTAGAAACAGCAGCTCTTCGTAGGCAAAGTGGCATTTCTCTGCTTTCAAGGTTAGGCCAGACGACTTGATTGCGTCTAGTACTGTTCGAAGTCTTTTGAGGTGCTCTTCAAAGTTCGAGGCGAAGACAACGACGTCATCTAAATATACCAGACAAATTTTCCACTTCAGGCCTGCCAGCACTGTATCCATTACTCTCTGAAACGTCGCTGGTGCGGAACAGAGACCAAATGGCATCACCTTGAACTCAAACAGCCCATCCGGAGTTATGAATGCTGTCTTCTCGCGATCTCTTTCGTCGACCTCAATTTGCCAGTAGCCGCTCTTGAGGTCCATCGATGAGAAATATTTGGCGTTGCAGAGGCGGTCCAGTGTGTCGTCGATGCGGGGGAGGGGGTAGACGTCCTTCTTTGTTATGTTGTTCAAGCGGCGGTAATCCACGCAGAATCGAAGTGCGCCGTCTTTCTTTCTCACTAGAACAACCGGTGCCGCCCATGGGCTGTTTGAAGGCTGGATGACGTCGTCGCGAAGCATTTCTTCGACTTGGTCCCGGATGGCTTGTCGTTCTCGCGGAGACACACGGTAGGGGCTTTGACGGAGAGGTCGGACGTGTTGATCCGTTATAATGCGATGCTTGGCAATTGGCGTCTGTCGCACCATCGGCGATGTCGAAAAGCACTCACTGTAGTTTTGAAGCAGATTGCGGATCTGGTCTTGTCTGTTCCGGTGCAGGGCTGGGTTGATGTCGAAAGTGGGCGAGTTCTCTTGGTCAGGCGGATCTTCTGCGGAGGGGTCGGAGAGGGCGAAGGAATCTCGTACGTCAGATATTTCGTCGTAGAAAGCAATCGTCGTTCCTCTATTAATATGCCGGTATTCTTCGCTGAAGTTAGTCAGCAGTACTTCGGCCTGGCCATTGCGGAAATGTGCGATGCCTCTTGCGATGCTGATTCCTCGGTCTAGTAGCAACTGCATGTTCCCCTCGATGATGTCTTCAGTGTTTATGGCTTTCGTGGCGCCTATGGTCACGATAACGCTTGAACGGGGTGGGACGCTCACTTCTTCCTCCAGGACACTTAGGGCAACGTGATTTTCCCGAGTTTTCATCGAAGCGATGGCTTCGTCCGTCGAAAGCGTGATCAGCTTGGATCGCAGGTCGATGATCGCCTGATGCTCATTAAGGAAATTCATACCCAAGATCACTTCGCGGGAGCATTGCGGTAGCACAACAAAGGTCGCAGGATAGGTATGTCCTTTGACAGTCACTCGCGCTGTGCATTGTCCTGATGGCGTAATGAGGTGGCCCCCAGCGGTGCGAATTTGTGGGCCGCCCCAAGCCGTTGTGACTTTTCTGAGCTGCGCAGCGAATGTTCCATTCATCACCGAGTAATCGGCTCCTGTGTCGACTAGAGCGGTAACTTTCCGGCCGTCGATAGTAACTTTTAGGTCGGAGGTCCTGGCTCTTGCATTGCATGTCGCTCTCGGCGTCTGGTCACGGCTTCGTCGCGTATGCGAGTCACGGGTTGGGCGTGTGGTCGAAGCTCCTCTAGGTGGCAGCGTCGATTTCAAGGTAGCTTGCGTCGTGGTCGAGGTTCTCATTGTGTGCGGCGTCGGTGCAGCGAGTGTCGGTTCTTCATGCGGCGCCGCGGGTGCAGCGTCTTCATGGGGCGTGGTCGGTGGAGGATCTTCGGCGTTTAGCTCGTGAGCAACCTCACCTCCAGAGGTTGCTGCCTTTAGTTTCCCCTACGGGGGCTGGGCGACCTTCCTCGTACCGCGGCTGCGTAGCTGCGGCGTGGCGACGCAAAGCGCGAGGTTGACGGCGATGGTGAGCGCGAAAAGCGGTTCGGCGTGTACTCTTCTCGACGCAGGTACTCGTCGATTTCGTGCGGACGTTGTCCGAAGCGTGGTCGTGGGGCGTTAACGGCAAATCCTCGAAGACCGATACGCCGGTACGGGCAGTGACGAAGAATATGGCCGGCCTCACCGCAATGGAAGCACAACGGCCGGTTGTCGGAAGTCCTCCAGGCGTCGCATTTCCTGGGGCTTGAGCGTCGGTCATAGGCTGGGCGGGTGGGGGCTGGGAGGCGGCGTTGTGGAACGATTGGCTCATCTCGGGGAGGACGTGGGGGTTGTCGCTGGGGCTGAGCAGTACTTACTGCAGCGGCGTAGGTCATGGCCTGGGGTTCTGTGGCCGTCGGGGTGCCAAGTGCCTGTTTCACTTCTTCCCGTACCACATCCATCAGAGTCGCTGCTTGTGGCTGTGGGGAAGATGGCAGTAATCGGCGTAGCTCCTCTCGGACGATTTCGCGGATAACTTCCCGCAAGCTGTCGCTGGTGGTGGCCGGCGTGTCCGAACGGATTGCACAGGCAGAGGAAGGGCGATTGTACTGCCGAGCTCGAACGTCGAGGTATTCTCAATCGTGCGTGCTTCTTGCATAAACTCCTCGACTGTTTTTGGCGGCTGGCGGAGGAGGCTTGCAAAGAGTTGTTCTTTTACGCCGCGCATTAAAAACTGAACTTTCTTTTCCTCGGTCATCCCGGGATCGGCGCGGCGAAATAGGCGCTTCATCTCCTCGACGTAACTGCGGACCGGCTCATTCGGAAGTTGGATCCTGGACTCCAGGAGTCGTTCGGCTCTTTCTTTCCTCACGACACAGATGTCACGTAGTGGTGACGGCAGTCGAAGCAGCGATGAAGACGGACGAGAGGGTCTTCTAAAAGAACTGTTTATTGGGCTGACTTGCACCCAAAATGGACTGAATCACTCGGCGGCGGCGAAGCGACAAGCGTGCTCGGTGGTCGTCGAACAGAATGCCCGCCGCTGTCGGCCGTGCTCAATTTAAAGCTGATAGCGAACATTCGAGATAAAGGGCGCAAAGTTACTAGAACATTCCGGAACAACGTAGAATCAGCTCTGCCTGGCTGCGATCAATCGAGATAAATCTAGTCGCGTCTTGCGTCGCAAACAAAGCGATAAGGTGGTGTCGCGGCAGATTTGAAAAACGAATAAACACTGCAAATATTCGCGGCAATAGTAACAATGCAGCTTCAAGGATGCAGCTTCAATTAATAGAAATATTGCAGCTATTCTTGAAAGAAAAATCATAATAATAAATAAACAGAATGAGCGCGACTGTATTGAAAGAAGCTAAGAATCAGACGAGTGTGATTTATTTGCGGTCGAAAAGAAACGCTTTTTTGCTGAGGTGCAGTTCAGCTACATCTCCCCTGCACAGAAACGGAATGCTGGCGCCGTTTGGCAGGTAGACTGTGCAATGCATGGGAGAGGCGCGAGTTTTTAAAATCAACAAATGAACATAGTAACAATGCAGCTTCAAGGATGCAGCTTCAAGTATCGGAATTACTGCAGCTATTCTTGAATAAAATTTAAAACAAGAAACAAACTGAATGCTCGCGACTGTATTGAAAGAAACTAAGGATCAGACGAGGGTTATTTCTTTGTGGTCGAAAAGAAATGCTTTTTTGCTCAGGTGCATTTCGGCCTCAGCTCCCCTGTACAGCAAGGGAATGCTGGCGCCGTCTGGTAGGTAGTCTGTGCAACGCATGGGAGAGGCGCGAGTTTTTAAAGGCAACAAATGAACATAGAAACAATGCAGCGTCAAGGATGCAGCTTCAAGTAAAGAAATTACTGCAGCTATTCTTGAATAAAAATCATAATAAGAAATAAACTGTATGAGCGCGACTCTATTGAAAGAAGCTAAGAATCAGCCGAGTGTTATTTCTTTGTGGCCGAAAAGAAACGCTTTTTTGCTGAGGTGCAGTTCAGCATCAGCTCCCCTTCCCAGCAACGGAATGATGGCGCCGTCTGGCAGGTAGACTGTGCAACGCAAGGGAGAGGCCCGAGTTTTGAAATGCAACAAACGAACATAGTAACAATGTAGCTTCTAGGATGCAGCTTCAAGTAACGAAATTTCTGCAGCTATTCTTGAATAAAAATTATAATATTAATTAAACTGAATGAGCACGACTATATTGAAAGAAGCTAAGAATCAGGCGAGTGTTATTTCTTTGCGGTCGAAAGGAAACGCTTTTTTGCTGAGATGCAGTTCGGCTTCAGCACCCCTGCCCAGCAAGAGAATGCTGGCGCCGTCTGACAGGTTGACTGCGCAACGCATGCGAGAGGCACTAGTTTTTAAAGGCAACAACTGAACATAGTGTCACGTAGTGGTGACGGCAGTCGAAGCAGCGATGAAGACGGACGAGAGGGTCTTCTAAAAGAACTGTTTATTGGGCTGACTTGCACCCAAAATGGACTGAATCACTCGGCGGCGGCGAAGCGACAAGCGTGCTCGGCGGTCGTCGAACAGAATGCCCGCCGCTGTCGGCCGTGCTCAATTTAAAGCTGATAGCGAACATTCGAGATAAAGGGCGCAAAATTACTAGAACATTCCGGAACAACGTAGAATCAGCTTTGCCTGGCTGCGATCAATCGAGATAAATCTAGTCGCGTCTTGCGTCGCAAACAAAGCGAGAAGGTGGTGTCGCGGCAGATTTGAAAAACGAATAAACACTGCAAATATTCGCGGCATTACTCCCCTCTCAAAGAAGCATCGACCCGATGCATTAAAACAAATAATGCGACTAGTAAGGGAAAAAAATGGATCTTGCGAAAATAGAGCATGGAAATGCAGCGGCCTTTAGCGCGCATAATACGGCTTCAGACGGACTACATGGACAACTTCTGGTCGTACGCGGCGTCGCTGAGATGCAGTCATTGCGTCAGGGATGACTTCATAATCCAGTTCACCCAGCCGACGAAGAACCTTGTACGGGCCGAAATAGCGGCGCAAAAGCTTTTCACTCAATCCACGGCGGCGAATGGGCGTCCACACCCAGACTTGGTCTCCTGGCTTGTATTCCGCGTTGCGTCTTCGTAGGTTGTAGCGTCTGGCGTCGGACCGCTGCTGATCTTTGATCCGTAATCGGGCAAGCCTTCGAGCTTCTTCGGCGCGTTGAAGGTAGGCGGCAACGTCGACGTTCTCTTCTTCTGTAACGTTGGGCAGCATGGCGTCTAGCGTGGTCGTGGCATCCCTGCCATGGACGAGCCTAAAAGGCGTCATCTGGGTGGTCTCCTGCACTGCGGTGTTGTAGGCGAAGACGACGTAAGGCAGGATGACATCCCAGGTTTTATGTTCGGCATCGACATACATAGCGAGCATATCGGCGATGGTTTTGTTCAGGCGCTCGGTCAGTCCGTTGGTCTGCGGATGGTATGCAGTTGTCCTCCGGTGGTGGTTTGGCTGTAGCGCAGGATGGCTTGCGTGAGTTCCGCCGTAAATGCTGTTCCTCTGTCCGTGATGAGCACATCGGGGGCGCCGTGTCGAAGAAGAATGCACTCCACGAAAAATTTGGCCACTTCTGCTGCTGTTCCGTTCGGTAGGGCTTTCGCCTCGGCGTAGCGGGTCAGGTAGTCGGTCGCTATGATGATCCACTTATTTGCAGATGTTGACGTTGGAAAAGGGCCAAGCAAGTCCATGCCAATCTGCTTAAAGGGTCTTGAGGGAGGTTCAATGGGGTTCAGAAATCCTGCTGGTCGTGTGGGAGGAGTCTTTCGTCGCTGACAATCTCGGCATGTTTTCACATAGTGTGCGACATCGGCAGACAGTCGGGGCCAGTAATGCTTGTCTTGAATGCGGCGGAGGGTGCGAGTAAACCCGAGATGTCCAGCTGTCGGCTCGTCGTGTGAAGCCTGTAGAACTTCTTCGCGGAGACAAGTAGGTACAACAAGGAGGTAGGCTGTTTTGTTCGCTGTAAAGTTCTTCTTCACAAGGACCTCATTCTGCACACAGAAAGAAGACAGTCCTCGCTTGAATGAAGCGGGGGGTGAAGAAACCTTGCCTTCCAGGTACTCGATGAGGCCTTTTAGGTTGGGGTCCGAGCGTTGCTGCTGAGCAAAAGAGCTTGCGCTGATGGGTCCCAGGAAGGCGTCCTCATCGTCGTCCAGCGGCGGTGCATCTACAGGGGCTCGTGAGAGGAAATCGGCGTCAGTGTGCTTGCGTCCGGACTTGTAAACGACGGTGACGTCAAACTCCTGGAGACGCAGACTCCATCGAGCGAGTCGGCCAGAGGGATCCTTCAAATTGGCAAGCCAGCAGAGCGCGTGGTGGTCTCTGACCACCTTGAACGGCCGTCCGTGGAGGTAGGGGCGGAATTTCGACGTAGCCCAGATGATGGCAAGGCACTCCTTCTCAGTGGTCGAATAGTTAGCCTCGGCCTTAGAAAGGGAGCGGCTAGCGTATGCGATGACCTTCTCCAGCCCGTCACTTTTTTGAACGAGAACGGCGCCTAGTCCCACGCTGCTTGCGTCGGTATGAACTTCAGTATCGGCGTTTTCATCAAAATGCGCAAGGATCGGTGGGGACTGTAAACGACGCTGAAGTTCTTTGAAGGCTTCTGCTTGCGGCGCTTCCCATTTAAACGGCACGTCTGCCTTCGTCAGTTGGGTCAGGGGCTCGGCGATGCGCGAAAAGTTTTTCACAAATCGTCGGTAATATGCGCATAGTCCGAGAAATCTGCGCACTGCTTTCATATCGGCCGGCGGTTGAAACTGTTCAATAGCGGCTGTTTTCTGCGGGTCTGGGCGTACTCCTTCCTTGCTAACGATGTGGCCTAGAAACAGCAGCTCTTCGTAGGCAAAGTGGCATTTCTCTGCTTTCAAGGTTAGGCCAGACGACTTGATTGCGTCTAGTACTGTTCGAAGTCTTTTGAGGTGCTCTTCAAAGTTCGAGGCGAAGACAACGACGTCATCTAAATATACCAGACAAATTTTCCACTTCAGGCCTGCCAGCACTGTATCCATTACTCTCTGAAACGTCGCTGGTGCGGAACAGAGACCAAATGGCATCACCTTGAACTCAAACAGCCCATCCGGAGTTATGAATGCTGTCTTCTCGCGATCTCTTTCGTCGACCTCAATTTGCCAGTAGCCGCTCTTGAGGTCCATCGATGAGAAATATTTGGCGTTGCAGAGGCGGTCCAGTGTGTCGTCGATGCGGGGGAGGGGGTAGACGTCCTTCTTTGTTATGTTGTTCAAGCGGCGGTAATCCACGCAGAATCGAAGTGCGCCGTCTTTCTTTCTCACTAGAACAACCGGTGCCGCCCATGGGCTGTTTGAAGGCTGGATGACGTCGTCGCGAAGCATTTCTTCGACTTGGTCCCGGATGGCTTGTCGTTCTCGCGGAGACACACGGTAGGGGCTTTGACGGAGAGGTCGGACGTGTTGATCCGTTATAATGCGATGCTTGGCAATTGGCGTCTGTCGCACCATCGGCGATGTCGAAAAGCACTCACTGTAGTTTTGAAGCAGATTGCGGATCTGGTCTTGTCTGTTCCGGTGCAGGGCTGGGTTGATGTCGAAAGTGGGCGAGTTCTCTTGGTCAGGCGGATCTTCTGCGGAGGGGTCGGAGAGGGCGAAGGAATCTCGTACGTCAGATATTTCGTCGTAGAAAGCAATCGTCGTTCCTCTATTAATATGCCGGTATTCTTCGCTGAAGTTAGTCAGCAGTACTTCGGCCTGGCCATTGCGGAAATGTGCGATGCCTCTTGCGATGCTGATTCCTCGGTCTAGTAGCAACTGCATGTTCCCCTCGATGATGTCTTCAGTGTTTATGGCTTTCGTGGCGCCTATGGTCACGATAACGCTTGAACGGGGTGGGACGCTCACTTCTTCCTCCAGGACACTTAGGGCAACGTGATTTTCCCGAGTTTTCATCGAAGCGATGGCTTCGTCCGTCGAAAGCGTGATCAGCTTGGATCGCAGGTCGATGATCGCCTGATGCTCATTAAGGAAATCCATACCCAAGATCACTTCGCGGGAGCATTGCGGTAGCACAACAAAGGTCGCAGGATAGGTATGTCCTTTGACAGTCACTCGCGCTGTGCATTGTCCTGATGGCGTAATGAGGTGGCCCCCAGCGGTGCGAATTTTTGGGCCGTCCCAAGCCGTTGTGACTTTTCTGAGCTGCGCAGCGAATGTTCCATTCATCACCGAGTAATCGGCTCCTGTGTCGACTAGAGCGGTAACTTTCCGGCCGTCGATAGTAACTTTTAGGTCGGAGGTCCTGGCTCTTGCATTGCATGTCGCTCTCGGCGTCTGGTCACGGCTTCGTCGCGTATGCGAGTCACGGGTTGGGCGTGTGGTCGAAGCTCCTCTAGGTGGCAGCGTCGATTTCAAGGTAGCTTGCGTCGTGGTCGAGGTTCTCATTGTGTGCGGCGTCGGTGCAGCGAGTGTCGGTTCTTCATGCGGCGCCGCGGGTGCAGCGTCTTCATGGGGCGTGGTCGGTGGAGGATCTTCGGCGTTTAGCTCGTGAGCAACCTCACCTCCAGAGGTTGCTGCCTTTAGTTTCCCCTACGGGGGCTGGGCGACCTTCCTCGTACCGCGGCTGCGTAGCTGCGGCGTGGCGACGCAAAGCGCGAGGTTGACGGCGATGGTGAGCGCGAAAAGCGGTTCGGCGTGTACTCTTCTCGACGCAGGTACTCGTCGATTTCGTGCGGACGTTGTCCGAAGCGTGGTCGTGGGGCGTTAACGGCAAATCCTCGAAGACCGATACGCCGGTACGGGCAGTGACGAAGAATATGGCCGGCCTCACCGCAATGGAAGCACAACGGCCGGTTGTCGGAAGTCCTCCAGGCGTCGCATTTCGTGGGGCTTGAGCGTCGGTCATAGGCTGGGCGGGTGGGGGCTGGGAGGCGGCGTTGTGGAACGATTGGCTCATCTCGGGGAGGACGTGGGGGTTGTCGCTGGGGCTGAGCAGTACTTACTGCAGCGGCGTAGGTCATGGCCTGGGGTTCTGTGGCCGTCGGGGTGCCAAGTGCCTGTTGCACTTCTTCCCGTACCACATCCATCAGAGTCGCTGCTTGTGGCTGTGGGGAAGATGGCAGTAATCGGCGTAGCTCCTCTCGGACGATTTCGCGGATAACTTCCCGCAAGCTGTCGCTGGTGGTGGCCGGCGTGTCCGAACGGATTGCACAGGCAGAGGAAGGGCGATTGTACTGCCGAGCTCGAACGTCGAGGTATTCTCAATCGTGCGTGCTTCTTGCATAAACTCCTCGACTGTTTTTGGCGGCTGGCGGAGGAGGCTTGCAAAGAGTTGTTCTTTTACGCCGCGCATTAAAAACTGAACTTTCTTTTCCTCGGTCATCCCGGGATCGGCGCGGCGAAATAGGCGCTTCATCTCCTCGACGTAACTGCGGACCGGCTCATTCGGAAGTTGGATCCTGGACTCCAGGAGTCGTTCGGCTCTTTCTTTCCTCACGACACAGATGTCACGTAGTGGTGACGGCAGTCGAAGCAGCGATGAAGACGGACGAGAGGGTCTTCTAAAAGAACTGTTTATTGGGCTGACTTGCACCCAAAATGGACTGAATCACTCGGCGGCGGCGAAGCGACAAGCGTGCTCGGCGGTCGTCGAACAGAATGCCCGCCGCTGTCGGCCGTGCTCAATTTAAAGCTGATAGCGAACATTCGAGATAAAGGGCGCAAAGTTACTAGAACATTCCGGAACAACGTAGAATCAGCTCTGCCTGGCTGCGATCAATCGAGATAAATCTAGTCGCGTCTTGCGTCGCAAACAAAGCGATAAGGTGGTGTCGCGGCAGATTTGAAAAACGAATAAACACTGCAAATATTCGCGGCAATAGTAACAATGCAGCTTCAAGGATGCAGCTTCAATTAATAGAAATATTGCAGCTATTCTTGAAAGAAAAATCATAATAATAAATAAACAGAATGAGCGCAACTGTATTGAAAGAAGCTAAGGATCAGACAAGTGTTATTTATTTGCGGCCGAAAAGAAAGGCTTTTTTGCTGAGGTGCAGTTCGGCTTTAGCTCCCCTGCCCAGCAACAGAATGATGGCGCCGTATGGCAGGTAGACTGTGCAACGCAAGGGAGAGGCGCGAGTTTTTATAGGCAACAAATGAACATAGTAACAATGCAGCTTCAAAGATACAGCTTCAAGGATGCAGCTTCAAGTATCAGAATTACTGCGGCTATTCTTGAATAAAAATTATAATTTGAAATAAACTGAATGAGCGCGACTGTATTGGAAGAAGCTTAGAATCAGACGAGTGTTATTTCTTCGCGGTCGAAAAGAAAGGCTTTTTCGCTGAGGTGCCGTTCGGCTATAGCTCCCCTGTCCGGCAATGGAATGCTGGCGTCGTCTGGCAGGTAGCCTAAGCCTCGCATGAAAGAGGCGCGATTTTTTAAAGGCAAGAAATGAAGTCAGTAACAATGCAGCTTCAAGGATGTAGCTTCAAGAAACGGAATTACGTCAGTTATTCTTGCATAAAAGATCATAATATGAAATAAACTGAATGAGCGCGACTGTATCGAAAGAAGCTAAGCATCATACGAGTGTTATTTCTTTGCGGTCGAAAAGAAACGCTTTTTTGCTTAGGTGAAGTTTGGCTTCAGCTCCCCTTTCCAACAACAGAATGCTGGCGCCGTCTGGCAGGTAGAGTGTGCAATGCAAGGGAGATGCGCGAGTTTTAAAGGCAACAAATGAACAGAGTAACAATGCATCTTCAAAGATGCAGCTTCAAGTAACAGAATTACTGCAGCTATACTTGAATAAAATATCATGATATGAAATAAACTGAATGCGCGCGACTGTATTGGAAGAAGCTAAGAATCAGACGAGTGTTTCTTTGCGGTCGAAAAGAAATGCTTTTTTGCTGAGGTGCATTTCGGCTTCAGCTCGCCCGTCCAACAACGGAATGCTGGCGCCGTCTGTCAAGTAGACTGTGCAATGCATGGGATAGGCGCGCGTTTTTAAAGGCAACAAATGAACATAGTAACAATGCAGCTTCAAAGATACAGCTTCAATAACGGAATTATTGCAGCTATTCATGAATAAAAAATCATAATATAAAATAAACTCTATAAGCGCGACTGTATTGAAAGAATCTATGAACCATACGAGTGTTATTTCTTTGCCCTCGAAACGAAACGCTTTTTGCTGAGGTGCAGTTCGGCTTCAGCTCCCCTGCCCAGCAACAGAATGCTGGCGTCGTCTGGCAGGTAGCCTGAGCAACGCATGGGAGAGGCGCGATATTTTAAAGGCACGAAATGAAGTTAGTAACAATGCAGCTTCAAGGATGCAGCTCCAAGTAACGGAATTACTGCAGTTATGCTTGAATAAAAGATCATAATATGAAATAAACTGAATGAACGCAACTGTATCGAAAGAAGCTAAGAATCATAAGAGTGTTATTTCTTTGCGGTCGAAAAGTAACGCTTTTTTGCTGACGTGCAGTTCGGCTTCAGAACTCCTGACCAGCAACGCAATGCTGGCGCCATTATGGCAGGTATTCTGTGCAACGCATGGTATACTACAGCTATTCTTGAATAAAAAATCATAATATGAAATAAACTGAATGAGCGCGACTGTATTGCAAGAAGCTAAGAATCAGTCGAGTGTTATTTATTTGCGGTCGA
Source organism: Amblyomma americanum (assembly GCF_052857255.1). Classification (NCBI taxonomy): domain Eukaryota; kingdom Metazoa; phylum Arthropoda; class Arachnida; order Ixodida; family Ixodidae; genus Amblyomma; species Amblyomma americanum. Next base: position 511,336,331 of record NC_135497.1, read on the forward strand.
AAAGAAACGCTTTTTTGCTGAGGTGCAGTTCAGCTACATCTCCCCTGCACAGAAACGGAATTCTGGCGCCGTTTGGCAGGTAGACTGTGCAATGCATGGGAGAGGCGCGAGTTTTTAAAATCAACAAATGGACATAGTAACAATGCAGCTTCAAGGAAGCAGCTTCAAGTACCGAAATTACTGCAGCTATTCTTGAATAAAAAATCATGATAAGAAATGAACTGAATGAGCGCGACTGTATAGAAAGAAGCTAAGAATCAGGCAGGTGTTATTTTTTTGCGGTCGAAAAAAACGCTTTTTTGCTTAGGCGCAGTTTGGCTTCAGCTCGCCTGCCCAGCAACGGAATGCTGGCGCTGTCTTGCAGGTAGACTGTGCAATGCAAGGGAGAGGCACTAGATTTAGAGCCAACAAATGAATATACTAACAATGCAGCATCAAGGATGCAGCTTAAAATAACAGTATTACTCCAGCTATTCTTGAATAAAATATCATAATATGAAATAAACTGAATGAGTGCGACTGTACTGAAACTAAGAATGAGACGAGTGTTATTTCTTCGCGGTCGAAAAGAAACGCTTTTGCTGACGTGCTTTTCGGCATCAGCCCCCCTGCCCATCAAAGGAATGTCGGCGCCGTCTGGCAGGTAGCCTGTGCTACGCATTGGAGAGGGGCGAGTTTTTAAAGGCAACAAATGAACATACTAACAATGCAGCTACAATGGTGCTGCTTTAAGTAACGGAATTACTGTAGGTATTCTTGAATAAAAAAATCATAATATGAAATAAACTGAATGAGCGCGACTGTATTGGAAGAAGCTAAGAATCAGACGAGTGTTATTTCTTTGCGGTCGAAAAGAAACGCTTTTTTGCTGAGGTGCAGTTAGGCTTCAGCTCCCCTGCCGAGGAACAGAATGTTGGCGCCGTCTGGCAGGTAGACTGTGCAACGCAAGAGAGAGGCGTGAGTTTTTAAAGGCAACAAATTAACATAGTAACAATGCAGCTTCAAGGATGCAGCTTCAAGTAACAAAATTACTGTAGCTATTCTTGAATAAAAGATCATAATATGAAATAAACTGAATGAGCGCGACTGTATCGAAAGAAGCTAAGAATCATACGAGTGTTATTTCTTTGCGGTCGAAAAGAAACGCTTTTTTGCTGACGTGCAGTTCGGCTTCAGAACCCCTGACCAGCGACGCAATGCTGGCGCCGTATGGCAGGTAGTCTGTGCAACGCATGGTATACTACAGCTATTCTTGAATAAAAAATCATAATATGAAATAAACTGAATGAGCGCGACTGTATTGAAAGAAGCTAAGAATCATACGAGTGTTATTTCTTTGCGGTCGAAAAGAAACGCTTTTTTGCTGAGGTGCAGTTCAGCTTCAGCTCCCCTGCACAGAAAAGGAATGCTGGCGCCGTTTGGCAGGTAGACTGTGCAATGCATGGGAGAGGCGCGAGTTTTTAAAAGCAACAAAAGAACATAGTAACCATGCAGCTTCAAGGATGCAGCTTCAAGTAACGAAATTACTGCAGCTATTCTTGAATAAAAAATCCTGATAAGAAATAAACTGAATGAGCGCGACTGTATTGAAAGAAGCTAAGAATCAGGCAGGTGTTATTTCTTTGCGGTCGCAAAAGAAACGCTTTTTTGCTGAGATGCAGTTCGGCATCAGCCCCCCTGCCCATCAAAGAAATGTCGGCGCCGTCTGGCAGGTAGCCTGTGCTACGCATTGGAGAGGGGCGAGTTTTTAAAGGCAACAAATGAACATACTAACAATGCAGCTACAATGTGCTGCTTTAAGTAACGGAATTACTGTAGCTATTCTTTAATAAAAAAATCATAATATGAAATAAACTGAATGAGCGCGACTGTATTGGAAGAAGCTAAGAATCAGACGAGTGTTATTTCTTTGCGGTCGAAAAGAAACGCTTTTTTGCTTAGGCGAAGTTTGGCTTCAGCTCCCTGTCCAGCAACGGAATGCTGGCGCCGTCTGGCAAGTAGACTGTGCAATGCATGGAAGAGGCGCGCGTTTTTAAAGGCAACAAATGAACATAGTAACAACGCAGCTTCAAGGATGCAGCTTCAAGTATCGAAATTACTGCAGCTATTCTTATATAAAAATCTTAATATGAAATAAACTGAATGAGCGCGACTCTATCGAAAGAAGCTGAGAATCAGACGAGTGTTATTTCTTTTCGGTCGAAAAGAAACGCTTTTTCGCTGAGGTGCAGTTCGGCTTCAGCTGCCCTGCCCAGCAACGAAATGCTGCCGCCGTCTGTCAGGTAGACTGCGCAACGCATGCGAGAGGCACTAGTTTTTAGAGCCAACAAATGAATATACTAACAATGCAGCTTCAAGGATGCAGCTTAAAATAACAGAATTACTCCAGATATTGTTGAATAAAATATCATAATATGAAATAAACTGAATGAGCGCGACTGTACTGAAACTAAGAATGAGACGAGTGTTATTTCTTCGCGGTCGAAAAGAAACGCTTTTTGCTGACGTGCAGTTCGGCATCAGTCCCCCTGCCGTTCAAAGGAATGTCGGCGCCGTCTGGCAGGTAGCCTGTGCTGCGCATGGGATAGGGGCGAGTTTTTAAAGGCAACAAATGAACATACTAACAATGCAGCTACAATGCTGCTGCTTTAAGTAACGGAATTACTGTAGCTATTCTTGAATAAAAAAAATCATAATATGAAATAAACTGAATGATCGCGACTGTATTGGAAGAAGCTAAGAATCAGACGAGTTTTATTTCTTTGCGGTCGAAAAGAAACGCTTCTTTGCTGAGGTGCAGTTAGGCTTCAGCTCCCCTGCCGAGGAACAGAATGTTGGCGCCGTCTGGCAGGTAGACTGTGCAACGCAAGAGAGAGGCGCGAGTTTTTAAAGGCAACAAATTAACATAGTAACAATGCAGCTTCAAGGATGCAGCTTCAAGTAACAAAATTACTGTAGCTATTCTTGAATAAAAGATCATAATATGAAATAAACTGAATGAGCGCGACTGTATAGAAAGAAACTAAGAATCATACGAGTGTTATTTCTTTGCGGTCGAAAAGAAACGCTTTTTTGCTGACGTGCAGTTCGGCTTCAGAACCCCTGACCAGCGACGCAATGCTGGCGCCGTATAGCAGGTAGTCTGTGCAACGCATGGTATACTACAGCTATTCTTGAATAAAAAATCATAATATGAAATAAACTGAATGAGCGCGACTGTATTGGAAGAAGCTAAGAATCAGACGAGTGTTATTTCTTTGCGGTCGAAAAGAAACGCTTTTTTTGCTGAGGTGCAGTTAGGCTTCAGTTCCCCTGCCGAGGAACAGAATGATGGCGCCGTCTGGCAGGTAGACTGCAACGCAAGGGAGAGGCGCGAGTTTTTAAAGGCAACAAATGAACATTGTAACAATGTAGCTTCTAGGATGCAGCTTCAAGTAACGGAATTACTGCAGCTATTCTTGAATAAAAAATCATAATAGGAAATAAACTTAATGAGCACGTCTGTATTGAAAGAAGCTAAAAATCAGGCGAGTGTTATTTCTTTGCGGTGGAAAAGAAACGCTTTTTTGCTGAGATGCAGTTCGGCTTCAGCTCCCCTGCCCAGCAAAGGAATGCTGGCGCCGTCTGACAGGTTGACTGCGCAACGCATGCGAGAGGCACTAGTTTTTAAAGGCAACAACTGAACATAGTGTCATGTAGTGGTGACGGCAGTCGAAGCAGCGATGAAGACGGACGAGAGGGTCTTCTAAAAGAACTGTTTATTGGGCTGACTTGCACCCAAAATGGACTGAATCACTCGGCGGCGGCGAAGCGACAAGCGTGCTCGGCGGTCGTCGAACAGAATGCCCGCCGCTGTCGGCCGTGCTCAATTTAAAGCTGATAGCGAACATTCGAGATAAAGGGCGCAAAGTTACTAGAACATTCCGGAACAACGTAGAATCAGCTTTGCCTGGCTGCGATCAATCGAGATAAATCTAGTCGCGTCTTGCGTCGCAAACAAAGCGATAAGGTGGTGTCGCGGCAGATTTGAAAAACGAATAAACACTGCAAATATTCGCGGCATTACTCCCCTCTCAAAGAAGCATCGACCCGATGCATTAAAACAAATAATGCGACTAGTAAGGGAAAAAAATGGATCTTGCGAAAATAGAGCATGGAAATGCAGCGGCCTTTAGCGCGCATAATACGGCTTCAGACGGACTACATGGACAACTTCTGGTCGTACGCGGCGTCGCTGAGATGCAGTCATTGCGTCAGGGATGACTTCATAATCCAGTTCACCCAGCCGACGAAGAACCTTGTACGGGCCGAAATAGCGGCGCAAAAGCTTTTCACTCAATCCACGGCGGCGAATGGGCGTCCACACCCAGACTTGGTCTCCTGGCTTGTATTCCGCGTTGCGTCTTCGTAGGTTGTAGCGTCTGGCGTCGGACCGCTGCTGATCTTTGATCCGTAATCGGGCAAGCCTTCGAGCTTCTTCGGCGCGTTGAAGGTAGGCGGCAACGTCGACGTTCTCTTCTTCTGTAACGTTGGGCAGCATGGCGTCTAGCGTGGTCGTGGCATCCCTGCCATGGACGAGCCTAAAAGGCGTCATCTGGGTGGTCTCCTGCACTGCGGTGTTGTAGGCGAAGACGACGTAAGGCAGGATGACATCCCAGGTTTTATGTTCGGCATCGACATACATAGCGAGCATATCGGCGATGGTTTTGTTCAGGCGCTCGGTCAGTCCGTTGGTCTGCGGATGGTATGCAGTTGTCCTCCGGTGGTGGTTTGGCTGTAGCGCAGGATGGCTTGCGTGAGTTCCGCCGTAAATGCTGTTCCTCTGTCCGTGATGAGCACATCGGGGGCGCCGTGTCGAAGAAGAATGCACTCCACGAAAAATTTGGCCACTTCTGCTGCTGTTCCGTTCGGTAGGGCTTTCGCCTCGGCGTAGCGGGTCAGGTAGTCGGTCGCTATGATGATCCACTTATTTCCAGATGTTGACGTTGGAAAAGGGCCAAGCAAGTCCATGCCAATCTGCTGAAAGGGTCTTGAGGGAGGTTCAATGGGGTTCAGAAATCCTGCTGGTCGTGTGGGAGGAGTCTTTCGTCGCTGACAATCTCGGCATGTTTTCACATAGTGTGCGACATCGGCAGACAGTCGGGGCCAGTAATACTTGTCTTGAATGCGGCGGAGGGTGCGAGTAAACCCGAGATGTCCAGCTGTCGGCTCGTCGTGTGAAGCCTGTAGAACTTCTTCGCGAAGACAAGTAGGTACAACAAGGAGGTAGGCTGTTTTGTTCGCTGTAAAGTTCTTCACAAGGACCTCATTCTGCACACAGAAAGAAGACAGTCCTCGCTTGAATGAAGCGGGGGGTGAAGAAACCTTGCCTTCCAGGTACTCGATGAGGCCTTTTAGGTTGGGGTCCGAGCGTTGCTGCTGAGCAAAAGAGCTTGCGCTGATGGATCCCAGGAAGGCGTCCTCATCGTCGTCCAGCGGCGGTGCATCTACAGGGGCTCGTGAGAGGCAATCGGCGTCAGTGTGCTTGCGTCCGGACTTGTAAACGACGGTGACGTCAAACTCCTGGAGACGCAGACTCCATCGAGCGAGTCGGCCAGAGGGATCCTTCAAATTGCCAAGCCAGCAGAGCGCGTGGTGGTCTCTGACCACCTTGAACGGCCGTCCGTAGAGGTAGGGGCGGAATTTCGACGTAGCCCAGATGATGGCAAGGCACTCCTTCTCAGTGGTCGAATAGTTAGCCTCGGCCTTAGAAAGGGAGCGGCTAGCGTATGCGATGACCTTCTCCAGCCCGTCACTTTTTTGAACGAGAACGGCGCCTAGTCCCACGCTGCTTGCGTCGGTATGAACTTCAGTATCGGCGTTTTCATCAAAATGCGCAAGGATCGGTGGGGACTGTAAACGACGCTGAAGTTCTTTGAAGGCTTCTGCTTGCGGCGCTTCCCATTTAAACGGCACGTCTGCCTTCGTCAGTTGGGTCAGGGGCTCGGCGATGCGCGAAAAGTTTTTCACAAATCGTCGGTAATATGCGCATAGTCCGAGAAATCTGCGCACTGCTTTCATATCGGCCGGCGGTTGAAACTGTTCAATAGCGGCTGTTTTCTGCGGGTCTGGGCGTACTCCTTCCTTGCTAACGATGTGGCCTAGAAACAGCAGCTCTTCGTAGGCAAAGTGGCATTTCTCTGCTTTCAAGGTTAGGCCAGACGACTTGATTGCGTCTAGTACTGTTCGAAGTCTTTTGAGGTGCTCTTCAAAGTTCGAGGCGAAGACAACGACGTCATCTAAATATACCAGACAAATTTTCCACTTCAGGCCTGCCAGCACTGTATCCATTACTCTCTGAAACGTCGCTGGTGCGGAACAGAGACCAAATGGCATCACCTTGAACTCAAACAGCCCATCCGGAGTTATGAATGCTGTCTTCTCGCGATCTCTTTCGTCGACCTCAATTTGCCAGTAGCCGCTCTTGAGGTCCATCGATGAGAAATATTTGGCGTTGCAGAGGCGGTCCAGTGTGTCGTCGATGCGGGGGAGGGGGTAGACGTCCTTCTTTGTTATGTTGTTCAAGCGGCGGTAATCCACGCAGAATCGAAGTGCGCCGTCTTTCTTTCTCACTAGAACAACCGGTGCCGCCCATGGGCTGTTTGAAGGCTGGATGACGTCGTCGCGAAGCATTTCTTCGACTTGGTCCCGGATGGCTTGTCGTTCTCGCGGAGACACACGGTAGGGGCTTTGACGGAGAGGTCGGACGTGTTGATCCGTTATAATGCGATGCTTGGCAATTGGCGTCTGTCGCACCATCGGCGATGTCGAAAAGCACTCACTGTAGTTTTGAAGCAGATTGCGGATCTGGTCTTGTCTGTTCCGGTGCAGGGCTGGGTTGATGTCGAAAGTGGGCGAGTTCTCTTGGTCAGGCGGATCTTCTGCGGAGGGGTCGGAGAGGGCGAAGGAATCTCGTACGTCAGATATTTCGTCGTAGAAAGCAATCGTCGTTCCTCTATTAATATGCCGGTATTCTTCGCTGAAGTTAGTCAGCAGTACTTCGGCCTGGCCATTGCGGAAATGTGCGATGCCTCTTGCGATGCTGATTCCTCGGTCTAGTAGCAACTGCATGTTCCCCTCGATGATGTCTTCAGTGTTTATGGCTTTCGTGGCGCCTATGGTCACGATAACGCTTGAACGGGGTGGGACGCTCACTTCTTCCTCCAGGACACTTAGGGCAACGTGATTTTCCCGAGTTTTCATCGAAGCGATGGCTTCGTCCGTCGAAAGCGTGATCAGCTTGGATCGCAGGTCGATGATCGCCTGATGCTCATTAAGGAAATCCATACCCAAGATCACTTCGCGGGAGCATTGCGGTAGCACAACAAAGGTCGCAGGATAGGTATGTCCTTTGACAGTCACTCGCGCTGTGCATTGTCCTGATGGCGTAATGAGGTGGCCCCCAGCGGTGCGAATTTGTGGGCCGTCCCAAGCCGTTGTGAATTTTCTGAGCTGCGCAGCGAATGTTCCATTCATCACCGAGTAATCGGCTCCTGTGTCGACTAGAGCGGTAACTTTCCGGCCGTCGATAGTAACTTTTAGGTCGGAGGTCCTGGCTCTTGCATTGCATGTCGCTCTCGGCGTCTGGTCACGGCTTCGTCGCGTATGCGAGTCACGGGTTGGGCGTGTGGTCGAAGCTCCTCTAGGTGGCAGCGTCGATTTCAAGGTAGCTTGCGTCGTGGTCGAGGTTCTCATTGTGTGCGGCGTCGGTGCAGCGAGTGTCGGTTCTTCATGCGGCGCCGCGGGTGCAGCGTCTTCATGGGGCGTGGTCGGTGGAGGATCTTCGGCGTTTAGCTCGTGAGCAACCTCACCTCCAGAGGTTGCTGCCTTTAGTTTCCCCTACGGGGGCTGGGCGACCTTCCTCGTACCGCGGCTGCGTAGCTGCGGCGTGGCGACGCAAAGCGCGAGGTTGACGGCGATGGTGAGCGCGAAAAGCGGTTCGGCGTGTACTCTTCTCGACGCAGGTACACGTCGATTTCGTGCGGACGTTGTCCGAAGCGTGGTCGTGGGGCGTTAACGGCAAATCCTCGAAGACCGATACGCCGGTACGGGCAGTGACGAAGAATATGGCCGGCCTCACCGCAATGGAAGCACAACGGCCGGTTGTCGGAAGTCCTCCAGGCGTCGCATTTCCTGGGGCTTGAGCGTCGGTCATAGGCTGGGCGGGTGGGGGCTGGGAGGCGGCGTTGTGGAACGATTGGCTCATCTCGAGGAGGACGTGGGGGTTGTCGCTGGGGCTGAGCAGTACTTACTGCAGCGGCGTAGGTCATGGCCTGGGGTTCTGTGGCCGTCGGGGTGCCAAGTGCCTGTTGCACTTCTTCCCGTACCACATCCATCAGAGTCGCTGCTTGTGGCTGTGGGGAAGATGGCAGTAATCGGCGTAGCTCCTCTCGGACGATTTCGCGGATAACTTCCCGCAAGCTGTCGCTGGTGGTGGCCGGCGTGCCCGAACGGATTGCACAGGCAGAGGAAGGGCGATTGTACTGCCGAGCTCGAACGTCGAGGTATTCTCAATCGTGCGTGCTTCTTGCATAAACTCCTCGACTGTTTTTGGCGGCTGGCGGAGGAGGCTTGCAAAGAGTTGTTCTTTTACGCCGCGCATTAAAAACAGAACTTTCTTTTCCTCGGTCATCCCGGGATCGGCGCGGCGAAATAGGCGCTTCATCTCCTCGACGTAACTGCGGACCGGCTCATTCGGAAGCTGGATCCTGGACTCGAGGAGTCGTTCGGCTCTTTCTTTCCTCACGACACAGATGTCACGTAGTGGTGACGGCAGTCGAAGCAGCGATGAAGACGGACGAGAGGGTCTTCTAAAAGAACTGTTTATTGGGCTGACTTGCACCCAAAATGGACTGAATCACTCGGCGGCGGCGAAGCGACAAGCGTGCTCGGCGGTCGTCGAACACAATGCCCGCCGCTGTCGGCCGTGCTCAATTTAAAGCTGATAGCGAACATTCGAGATAAAGGGCGCAAAGTTACTAGAACATTCCGGAACAACGTAGAATCAGCTCTGCCTGGCTGCGATCAATCGAGATAAATCTAGTCGCGTCTTGCGTCGCAAACAAAGCGATAAGGTGGTGTCGCGGCAGATTTGAAAAACGAATAAACACTGCAAATATTCGCGGGAATAGTAACAATGCAGCTTCAAGGATGCAGCTTCAATTAATAGAAATATTGCAGCTATTCTTGAAAGAAAAATCATAATAATAAATAAACAGAATGAGCGCAACTGTATTGAAAGAAGCTAAGGATCAGACAAGCGTTATTTATTTGCGGCCGAAAAGAAAGGCTTTTTTGCTGAGGTGCAGTTCGGCTTTAGCTCCCCTGCCTAGCAACAGAATGATGGCGCCGTATGGCAGGTAGACTGTGCAACGCAAGGGAGAGGCGCGAGTTTTTAAAGGCAACAAATGAACATAGTAACAATGCAGCTTCAAAGATACAGCTTCAAGGATGCAGCTTCAAGTATCAGAATTACTGCGGCTATTCTTGAATAAAAATTATAATTTGAAATAAACTGAATGAGCGCGACTGTATTGGAAGAAGCTAAGAATCAGACGAGTGTTATTTCTTCGCGGTCGAAAAGAAAGGCTTTTTCGCTGAGGTGCCGTTCGGCTATAGCTCCCCTGTCCGGCAATGGAATGCTGGCGTCGTCTGGCAGGTAGCCTAAGCATCGCATGAAAGAGGCGCGATTTTTTAAAGGCAAGAAATGAAGTCAGTAACAATGCAGCTTCAAGGATGTAGCTTCAAGAAACGGAATTACGTCAGTTATTCTTGCATAAAAGATCATAATATGAAATAAACTGAATGAGCGCGACTGTATCGAAAGAAGCTAAGCATCATACGAGTGTTATTTCTTTGCGGTTGAAAAGAAACGCGTTTTTGCTGACGTGCAGTTCGGCTTCAGAACCCCTGACCAGCAACGCAATGATGGCGCCGTATGGCAGGTGGTCTGTGCAACGCATGGTATACTACAGCTATTCTTGAATAAAAAATCATAATATGAAATAAACTGAATGAGCGCGACTGTATTGAAAGAAGCTAAGGATCAGACGACAGTTATTTCTTTGCGGTCGAAAAGAAACGCTTTTTTGCTTAGGTGAAGTTTGGCTTCAGCTCCCCTTTCCAACAACAGAATGCTGGCGCCGTCTGGCAGGTAGAGTGTGCAATGCAAGGGAGATGCGCGAGTTTTAAAGGCAACAAATGAACAGAGTAACAATGCATCTTCAAAGATGCAGCTTCAAGTAACAGAATTACTGCAGCTATACTTGAATAAAATATCATAATATGAAATAAACTGAATGCGCGCGACTGTATTGGAAGAAGCTAAGAATCAGACGAGGGTAATTTCTTTGCGGTCGAAAAGAAATGCTTTTTTGCTGAGGTGCATTTCGGCTTCAGCTCGCCCGTCCAACAACGGAATGCTGGCGCCGTCTGTCAAGTAGACTGTGCAATGCATGGGATAGGCGCGCGTTTTTAAAGGCAACAAATGAACATAGTAACAATGCAGCTTCAAAGATACAGCTTCAATAACGGAATTATTGCAGCTATTCATGAATAAAAAATCATAATATAAAATAAACTCTATAAGCGCGACTGTATTGAAAGAATCTATGAACCATACGAGTGTTATTTCTTTGCGCTCGAAACGAAACGCTTTTTGCTGAGGTGCAGTTCGGCTTCAGCTCCCCTGCCCAGCAACAGAATGCTGGCGTCGTCTGGCAGGTAGCCTGAGCAACGCATGGGAGAGGCGCGATATTTTAAAGGCACGAAATGAAGTTAATAACAATGCAGCTTCAAGGATGCAGCTCCAAATAACGGAATTACTGCAGTTATGCTTGAATAAAAGATCATAATATGAAATAAACTGAATGAACGCAACTGTATCGAAAGAAGCTAAGAATCATAAGAGTGTTATTTCTTTGCGGTCGAAAAGTAACGCTTTTTTGCTGACGTGCAGTTCGGCTTCAGAACTCCTGACCAGCAACGCAATGCTGGCGCCATTATGGCAGGTAGTCTGTGCAACGCATGGTATACTACAGCTATTCTTGAATAAAAAATCATAATATGAAATAAACTGAATGAGCGCGACTGTACTGCAAGAAGCTAAGAATCAGTCGAGTGTTATTTATTTGTGGTCGAAAAGAAACGCTTTTTTGCTGAGGTGCAGTTCAGCTACATCTCCCCTGCACAGAAACGGAATTCTGGCGCCGTTTGGCAGGTAGACTGTGCAATGCATGGGAGAAGCGCGAGTTTTTAAAATCAACAAATGGACATAGTAACAATGCAGCTTCAAGGAAGCAGCTTCAAGTACCGAAATTACTGCAGCTATTCTTGAATAAAAAATCATGATAAGAAATAAACTGAATGAGCGCGACTGTATTGAAAGAAGCTAAGAATCAGGCAGGTGTTATTTTTTTGCGGTCGAAAAGAAACGCTTTTTTGCTTAGGCGCAGTTTGGCTTCAGCTCGCCTGCCCAGCAACGGAATGCTGGCGCTGTCTTGCAGGTAGACTGTGCAATGCAAGGGAGAGGCACTAGATTTAGAGCCAACAAATGAATATACTAACAATGCAGCATCAAGGATGCAGCTTAAAATAACAGTATTACTCCAGCTATTCTTGAATAAAATATCATAATATGAAATAAACTGAATGAGCGCGACTGTACTGAAACTAAGAATGAGACGAGTGTTATTTCTTCGCGGTCGAAAAGAAACGCTTTTGCTGACGTGCTTTTCGGCATCAGCCCCCCTGCCCATTAAAGGAATGTCGGCGCCGTCTGGCAGGTAGCCTGTGCTACGCATTGGAGAGGGGCGAGTTTTTAAAGGCAACAAATGAACATACTAACAATGCAGCTACAATGGTGCTGCTTTAAGTAACGGAATTACTGTAGGTATTCTTGAATAAAAAAAATCATAATATGAAATAAACTGAATGAGCGCGACTGTATTGTAAGAAGCTAAGAATCAGACGAGTGTTATTTCTTTGCGGTCGAAAAGAAACGCTTTTTTGCTGAGGTGCAGTTAGGCTTCAGCTCCCCTGCCGAGGAACAGAATGTTGGCGCCGTCTGGCAGGTAGACTGTGCAACGCAAGAGAGAGGCGTGAGTTTTTAAAGGCAATAAATTAACATAGTAACAATGCAGCTTCAAGGATGCAGCTTCAAGTAACAAAATTACTGTAGCTATTCTTGAATAAAAGATCATAATATGAAATAAACTGAATGAGCGCGACTGTATCGAAAGAAGCTAAGAATCATACGAGTGTTATTTCTTTGCGGTCGAAAAGAAACGCTTTTTTGCTGACGTGCAGTTCGGCTTCAGAACCCCTGACCAGCGACGCAATGCTGGCGCCGTATGGCAGGTAGTCTGTGCAACGCATGGTATACTACAGCTATTCTTGAATAAAAAATCATAATATGAAATAAACTGAATGAGCGCGACTGTATTGAAAGAAGCTAAGAATCATACGAGTGTTATTTCTTTGCGGTCGAAAAGAAACGCTTTTTTGCTGAGGTGCAGTTCAGCTTCAGCTCCCCTGCACAGAAACGGAATGCTGGCGCCGTTTGGCAGGTAGACTGTGCAATGCATGGGAGAGGCGCGAGTTTTTAAAAGCAACAAAAGAACATAGTAACCATGCAGCTTCAAGGATGCAGCTTCAAGTAACGAAATTACTGCAGCTATTCTTGAATAAAAAATCATAATAAGAAATAAACTGAATGAGCGCGACTGTATTGAAAGAAGCTAAGAATCAGGCAGGTGTTATTTCTTTGCGGTCGAAAAGAAACGCTTTTTTGCTGAGATGCAGTTCGGCATCAGCCCCCCTGCCCATCAAAGAAATGTCGGCGCCGTCTGGCAGGTAGCCTGTGCTACGCATTGGAGAGGGGCGAGTTTTTAAAGGCAACAAATGAACATACTAACAATGCAGCTACAATGTGCTGCTTTAAGTAACGGAATTACTGTAGCTATTCTTTAATAAAAAATCATAATATGAAATAAACTGAATGAGCGCGACTGTATTGGAAGAAGCTAAGAATCAGACGAGTGTTATTTCTTTGCGGTCGAAAAGAAACGCTTTTTTGCTTAGGCGCAGTTTGGCTTCAGCTCCCCTGTCCAGCAACGGAATGCTGGCGCCGTCTGGCAAGTAGACTGTGCAATGCATGGAAGAGGCGCGCGTTTTTAAAGGCAACAAATGAACATAGTAACAACGCAGCTTCAAGGATGCAGCTTCAAGTATCGGAATTACTGCAGCTATTCTTATATAAAAATCATAATATGAAATAAACTGAATGAGCGCGACTGTATTGGAAGAAGCTAAGAATCAGACGAGTGTTATTTCTTTGCGGTCGAAAAGAAACGCTTTTTTGCTTAGGTGCATTTCGGCTTCAGCTCCCCCGTCCAACAACGGAATGCTGGCGCCGACTGTCAGGTAGACTGCGCAACGCATGCGAGAGGCACTAGATTTAGAGCCAACAAATGAATATACTAACAATGCAGCATCAAGGATGCAGCTTAAAATAACAGTATTACTCCAGCTATTCTTGAATAAAATATCATAATATGAAATAAACTGAATGAGCGCGACTGTACTGAAACTAAGAATGAGACGAGTGTTATTTCTTCGCGGTCGAAAAGAAACGCTTTTGCTGACGTGCTTTTCGGCATCAGCCCCCCTGCCCATCAAAGGAATGTCGGCGCCGTCTGGCAGGTAGCCTGTGCTACGCATTGGAGAGGGGCGAGTTTTTAAAGGCAACAAATGAACATACTAACAATGCAGCTACAATGGTGCTGCTTTAAGTAACAGCATTACTGTAGCTATTCTTGAATAAAAAAATCATATTTATGAAATAAACTGAATGAGCGCGACTGTATTGGAAGAAGCTAAGAATCAGACGAGTGTTATTTCTTTGCGGTCGAAAAGAAACGCTTTTTTGCTTAGGCGCAGTTTGGCTTCAGCTCCCCTGTCCAGCAACGGAATGCTGGCGCCGTCTGGCAAGTAGACTGTGCAATGCATGGAAGAGGCGCGCGTTTTTAAAGGCAACAAATGAACATAGTAACAACGCAGCTTCAAGGATGCAGCTTCAAGTATCGGAATTACTGCAGCTATTCTTATATAAAAATCATAATATGAAATAAACTGAATGAGCGCGACTGTATTGGAAGAAGCTAAGAATCAGACGAGTGTTATTTCTTTGCGGTCGAAAAGAAACGCTTTTTTGCTTAGGTGCATTTCGGCTTCAGCTCCCCCGTCCAACAACGGAATGCTGGCGCCGACTGTCAGGTAGACTGCGCAACGCATGCGAGAGGCACTAGATTTAGAGCCAACAAATGAATATACTAACAATGCAGCATCAAGGATGCAGCTTAAAATAACAGTATTACTCCAGCTATTCTTGAATAAAATATCATAATATGAAATAAACTGAATGAGCGCGACTGTACTGAAACTAAGAATGAGACGAGTGTTATTTCTTCGCGGTCGAAAAGAAACGCTTTTGCTGACGTGCTTTTCGGCATCAGCCCCCCTGCCCATCAAAGGAATGTCGGCGCCGTCTGGCAGGTAGCCTGTGCTACGCATTGGAGAGGGGCGAGTTTTTAAAGGCAACAAATGAACATACTAACAATGCAGCTACAATGGTGCTGCTTTAAGTAACGGAATTACTGTAGCTATTCTTTAATAAAAAATCATAATATGAAATAAACTGAATGAGCGCGACTGTATTGGAAGAAGCTAAGAATCAGACGAGTGTTATTTCTTTGCGGTCGAAAAGAAACGCTTTTTTGCTTAGGCGCAGTTTGGCTTCAGCTCCCCTGTCCAGCAACGCAATGCTGGCGCCGTATGGCAGGTAGTCTGTGCAACGCATGGTATACTACAGCTATTCTTGAATAAAAAATCATAATATGAAATAAACTGAATGAGCGCGACTGTATTGCAAGAAGCTAAGAATCAGTCGAGTGTTATTTATTTGCGGTCGAAAAGAAACGCTTTTTTTGCTGAGGTGCAGTTCAGCTACATCTCCCCTGCACAGAAACGGAATGCTGGCGCCGTTTGGCAGGTAGACTGTGCAATGCATGGGAGAGGCGCGAGTTTTTAAAATCAACAAATCGACATAGTAACAATGCAGCTTCAAGGAAGCAGCTTCAAGTACCGAAATTACTGCAGCTATTCTTGAATAAAAAATCATGATAAGAAATAAACTGAATGAGCGCGACTGTATTGAAAGAAGCTAAGAATCAGGCAGGTGTTATTTTTTTGCGGTCGAAAAGAAACGCTTTTTTGCTTAGGCGCAGTTTGGCTTCAGCTCGCCTGCCCAGCAACGGAATGCTGGCGCTGTCTTGCAGGTAGACTGTGCAATGCAAGGGAGAGGCGCGAGTTTTTAAAGGCAACAAATGAACATAGTAACAACGCATCTTCAAGGATGCAGCTTCAAGGAGGCAGCTTCAAGTATCGGAATTACTGCAGCTATTCTTATATAAAAATCATAATATGAAATAAACTGAATGAGCGCGACTCTATCGAATGAAGTTAAGAATCAGACGAGTGTTATTTTTTTCGGTCGAAAAGAAACGCGTTTTTGCTGAGGTGCAGTTCGGATTCAGCTGCCCTGCCCAGCAACGAAATGCTGCCGCCGACTGTCAGGTAGACTGCGCAACGCATGCGAGAGGCACTAGATTTAGAGCCAACAAATGAATATACTAACAATGCAGCATCAAGGATGCAGCTTAAAATAACAGTATTACTCCAGCTATTCTTGAATAAAATATCATAATATGAAATAAACTGAATGAGCGCGACTGTACTGAAACTAAGAATGAGACGAGTGTTATTTCTTCGCGGTCGAAAAGAAACGCTTTTGCTGACGTGCTTTTCGGCATCAGCCCCCCTGCCCATCAAAGGAATGTCGGCGCCGTCTGGCAGGTAGCCTGTGCTACGCATTGGAGAGGGGCGAGTTTTTAAAGGCAACAAATGAACATACTAACAATGCAGCTACAATGGTGCTGCTTTAAGTAACAGCATTACTGTAGCTATTCTTGAATAAAAAAATCATATTTATGAAATAAACTGAATGAGCGCGACTGTATTGGAAGAAGCTAAGAATCAGACGAGTGTTATTTCTTTGCGGTCGAAAAGAAACGCTTTTTTGCTGAGGTGCAGTTAGGCTTCAGCTCCCCTGCCGAGGAACAGAATGTTGGCGCCGTCTGGCAGGTAGACTGTGCAACGCAAGAGAGAGGCGTGAGTTTTGAAGGGGGGACACGGCTCTTTGGCACAGAAAATTGGCCCCAAAATTAGATTTTCAATCTTTTAATTTTTGTGTTCCTCGCACCATTCCGCATCTGTATGCTAATTTTCATCATTCTACCCCGCGTAATTAAGAAGTTATAGCGATTTAAAAATGCAGTACCACACCCACTGCCCTTTAAATTGTGGACAAACGACACCCAATTTCGATCACCCGGCGCATCGAAACTACGTGCTCTACCGCGGCCATTTTAGTCTCGTTCGAAAGCGCGGGCTTTTGGCTTATTTTTTCTTTCGAGCAGCAACCTGTACATGCCACCTTCACCAAAAAAAACGAAAGAAAAAATAAATAGCGGCGCGCGCTGCTATTGGCCGGTTTAGGCACGTAATCAAAATGACGTCGTCTGGTTGGTTCCGGCAAGCTAGCCATGAAAAGCAGACGCCCGGCGACGCCATTTTGTCTTTCTGCCGACCACACTAGTGCAACGCGAGAACCATGCCAGGAGGCGCGAAGAAGTACCGCTCTGTGCACAAGTTCAGGCGAAAGCGTACAAAAGGAAAAAAACGTGTTAATGACGCGACATTATTTCATACTGTGCAACAAGCAAGCGCCAGTGCTACGGGATTGCGTGACGGTCACGTTGCGGGCGGCGACGCTGCTCCGTCTCCACTAGATAACGGCGGTGTTCTTCGTGCCGACTGTAGTCGCGTACCAATTGACACCGCGCCTGTCACTAACAGTGACATAACTCAAGCGAGTGCCCGTGAGCAGTCTACACTTGATCGACTGGAATCGACGCCGGCGACGGCACGAAAGACCGTGCTGTTGGCCAATGCAAGTGGTGCGTCCGCAGGATCAGAGGCAGACGGAACAGCCTCCTATGCAATAATTGACCTCAGCTTTGCGAACGTCCTATTGGATGCCATGCGGTGCAAAACGTGTCGCGGATGCGTGAGGTTGATTGCCAGCGACCAGAGCTATGGCCTCGCCATGAAACTGATCGTGTTATGTGACAAATGTGGTGAGATTGCGGCCGAGTGGAACTCGCGGAGTGTTGACGGTGAGAAAAAGTGCAATCCTTTCGAGCTCAACATTCTTGCAAGTCGTGCAATGCTGTCGACCGGTAACGCCCAGACAGCAATGAACGATATCTTTTCGGCGATGGGATTGTCGCGATGTGGCATGCACAACAAGACGTTTCAACGGCACTTGAAAAACACATTGCAACCTGCTGCTACTCGAGCAGCCGCGGCAGCTATGGCACAGGCCGCGCAGGCAGTGGCGAAGGTATATGACGACTTGTGTTTTGGACACAGGGGGAACATTGCCGTGTGTTACGACAGCACATGGATGACGCGCGGGCACTCGTCACATATAGGCGTCGGTGCCGTAGTGGAACTCTTCACTGGTTATGTGCTCGATTATGTGGTGCTGTCAAACTTTTGTCTGGGCTGCGAAACTGGCCCAAAGGCGAAAACTGACGGCTATGAACTCTGGAGATCGCGCCACGAGTGCCAAAAGAACACCAACTGCAAGGCTGGCCAAATGGAGGTAGAGGCAGGCAAAATTCTATTTGAGAGGTCTCTACAGCGCCAAAACATGCGCTACACAACGATGTTATGCGATGGGGACAGTCGCACGTTTAATGCCCTTCAAGATGCTAAAATCTATGGCTACATTGAAGTAGCCAAGGAGAATTGCATAAACCATGTGGACAAGCGTATGGGAGCAGCTTTGCGCAACCTCTTGCGGAGGCACAAGGGTGCAGGAAAACAAAGTCTTGGTGGCAGAGGAAGGCTCACAGCTGATCTAGTTATATATATTATGCTAGCTAGCTATATATTATGGCCGAGCGCTAAGGTCAAATGTAGGTAATGTGGATGCCATGCAGCGATCCGTGATGGCGACATATTACCACATCACGTCTACTGATGACTGCCCCAATCACACTTTGTGTCCCACTGGTGAGCAGTCTTGTTGCCGCCACAATGCTGCAAAAGTAAAAGAGGAGCCCGAAACGAAGCATAAGTACAGTCGGCCAAGCGATGTGGCTGAAGCTCTTCTGCCCGTGTACAGTCACTTATCAGAGAAGAGCCTGCTGCAGAGGTGCATTCGGGGGAAGATCCAGAATTCAAACGAGTTTCCACTCGATCATCAGGACCTTGATCTACAAAGAGCGGCATTCGTCACTGTTTGCTGTGGAAGCAGCCACAGCAGAAGCTGTGCTGCACTTCAATGCCGGCTGCAAGCATACAGCAACAGCAATTCTGCAAGAATGCAGCGCGAACGTGCAGCAACTGTCTCCAGGAGAGCTGAAGAAAAGGACTTGCGTCGTAGCACGCGTTCCGCGACGAAGCGGGCGGCTTTGCTTGGCTTTGCTAAAGAGGAAAAAAAAAAGCACCGCGACAGCATGCACCCTGACTAAGCTCCTGGTGCATTTTGAAAGCATGCGAAGGTCTTTGGGGTTTTCTTTCCTGATTAAATATGCTGTGAGGCTTGAGTGCTCCTCACAATCCCCCAATTTTGGTGGTGTTGCATTTTTGAAAGATTAATATCTCCGGTCCTGTTCTTGCTATTGCTATAATTTTTTTATTTGCTAGAAAGGGAACCTCGTGAGTCACATGACACCAAGGTAAATGCAATGACCACAAGAAAAAATTTACTGAAAAAGTTATCTGTCTTGGGTACCAATATGGACCTTTCCTTTCAAAAGTTTCCTATTACATAACTTAGGCTGAAATTGGCATAAGCCATTACTTTTGCTTTAGTTCACTTTCCACTAGTTTCTGATCTTGTTGACATATCAATCATTGACATAATTTACATGTAGATACTGTGAGATGTTTTTTTCTCGTTTTCTCAAAACTGCAATTTTCAGGGTTCTGCCATTTTGGAGGAGCGATATCTCTTAAACTATTTGTGCTATAGCTCTCATTCTTGTTCTGTTAGAAAGAAAAACTCTTGGACAATACATTAGAATTAAAATATGTTCAGTTATTACGCGGCAACATTTACAAAATTAATTATCAATCTTGGGTGCCAACTTGGGCTTTTTGTCACAAAAGTTTGACTAGGTCTAACTTTGGTCGAAATTTTTCTAGCACTATAATTCTTGTCTTGTTGCACTCTATGATCCTTCTAGATCACTCTAGCAGGACTATTCTCATCATGCCACAGAGTGTTTAGTAATTAGCCCACCTCCAAATGAGCAACATGTATTAGGTGAAATTTTGAAAACTATTTCAACTACAAGAAAACTAATCAGATATTTGAAATCAGCATGTAATTATATACAAATGGTGCAAGTGTCAACTAGATCCACTCATAAATAAGGAAAAAAGTTCTAAGAGGGGTGTCCCCCCTGAAGTGACAGCAGAGCACTGTGATGTTGAAGTTTGATAATACAATCTACCGTCAGGTTACTAAATGCATGTAAGCATTTTTTGTACAATGTTGAACACTTACAGCTATGTAGGGGTGTTTGACAGATGGATAGAAGTAATCAATAGTTTGAACCAGAGAATAACCAGAATCTCCAAGGGGCACAACACTGGAATCCATGCCAATGTCTGAATGAAAAAAAAATATGTATATTATTCAGGTTGTTAAGAGTAGCTTCTTGATAAAGGGACATTTTCAGGGAAGTTATCAGAGTTGCTACATTTAAAAACACTGTACAAGGCACCCAAAATGTCTTCAATGAAGTTAAACTGTCCGAACACCATCAGTGTTTGGTTTTGTTCCCCTTATGACTTAAAGAACTATAGACACCTAGCATTAGTTCCATGTTTTCTTCTTTCAAATGATGTGTTAAACATTAGAATACTTATGCCAATATGTGGTATTCACCTATGACCAATAAATAATTTGTATCTGAATTTCTTCTTTCATGCTATTTCACTTTAATCAACCGAACGATGGCTGAGACATGTGGTTCACACTTAGGTAGCATGAGGCCCGAAAAAAAAACCTGCAATATAAATGCTAATACACAGTTTTAATTCACTAAAACTCCTAAACAAGCTTGCTTCAAGAGCTGGAATGACAACAAGCAACATATCAGCAGTTAAATTGCCGTTCTTTTCGTGTCTCATGATACCTACTTGTCACACCCATCATTTAGTTGATGAAATTGAAACTTAAACAGTGCCAAGAAGAAATTTAGTTATAAATTTAGCAGCCACAGGCGAGTACCGGGTGGTGATCCATGTATTCTAATGTCTAAATCATGACTTGAAAGAACAAAAAGTGCAAGCAAAAACTTTATTGTCTATAGTCCTTTAATGTGAGGCTAAATTTGTGCTGAAATGGAAGATTATTCATAATCCAAAACAAATACTATGTTGGGACAGACGAAAAGGAATGAAACATAGTCTACCGGCTTGTACCCGAAAGTGGAATGAGCTTTATATCCGAACACAAGAATAAAGCTGACCATGACACACAACATTAAGTGTTTAGTCAATCTGCTGTACCAGAAGAGAGTGTCGTGCATGTCTTCAGCTACTAAATTCTTTAATTATTAAGTAATCGGTGTGTATTTTAAAACAGAGCGCAGCTACTTGAGCGTCTGTGTTCAGTTTGTAAAACTAAAGTACACTTGGATCTTTATCAACATTAATATCACCTCACTGTCATATTTCAGTCACCGACAGCCATTGTCCCTCCCTCATGCTTTTAGTGCGAAAGCACTATTCCACATGTACCAACCCCTAACAAGAATCTTGTCTTGTGCTCGTACCATCCCGAGCTCGGGTCAGTTTGGAGCAGCATCGCGCCAACTGTAGCCAATGGGAGGAGGGCATCCCACCAACTAGGTCACATAAACTTGTGGCAACATCACAACCTTCGCATTGGATTGTGAGAAAACTGACTGCCGTGGCAGTCAAAATAATGACTGGTCGCAAAAGGTTGCTCGGGAAGAGCAACATGGGTCGCAGGAAAGATAAAGCCACACGTGGCTTAGCGTTACCGATGTAGTAAGCCTCAACTATCTACCGGCAGATTTCTTCCTTGCGTAAACCACTGATGTGTTGTGTAAATTAGGCGTGCGAAGAGATAGGTCGTCCTCAGATTTGCATTCAAAAGATTGAGTGTGCAGTGCCAGATTAGGAAATGCCTTCCCCCCTGTAGATTAAAAGTGCTGAGTCAGGCGCAAATTCAGACATCTGCCTGTCTGCCCATAGCAGTTGCAGCCATAAGGCAGTGGAACGCAATAAACTCCATTACTTTTGCAAGTGGTGAACCTTTTTATATGTGACACTGTCCATTGTGGACGATTACCCATAGTTTTATCAAGCCTTTTTTCAATGGCCGCGCAAAAGCCTCTTATCTTGCACTTAGTTGTTAAGACGACAGCAACATTAAAATTTGCCGCGACTTTCTTGAGACTGTGTGAAATACTGTGGAGGTAAGGTATATCAGCATCGTCTGAGTATGTGTTCCTTTCCCTCGAGTGAGTGAAAATGCGCTCTGACAGGTTGGTGAGATGGGCAAGTGGGAACCCAGCCGCCATTAGCTTGGAAACTTGCTATGAGAATGCGTCCTCAGAAGTGATGGCATGACTTATGTAAAGCTGATGTCATGCACGCGATTGCACACCCATCAAGTGTTTCCATCTTTACTGACCTTAGCCAGAGACAAGTACACCTCTTCACCAACCTTCCCTAGCCACGAGTGGCCCGACTCGTACCTAAAAAGAGGCTTCCCGGATCTTTGGCTATAGCCCCAACAAACATGATCGTCCACAAAGCGCAGGTCTGAACCAAGAAACTGCTAACGGTTCTGCTTGGACAATTCTGAAGTAAAAAACAGGCCTTGACTGCACACCTTAAAGACTTCTAAAACATCTTGTGCCAAATTTTCTGAGCCTTCCATGCCCAGGAAATTTAGGTAGTCATTAACATAACGAAATGCTCCTATGCTGAGGTCTTCCGAACAGGGCTCTAATGCCTTATCTACTTTAGATGAAAAAGTGTTGCTGATCAAAGGTACAACCTGAGTTTAAATACCGCCCTGCCAACTGACAAATCCAGATTTGCAGTAAAAGGACAACAGCCCCATGAAGCTAGCAACGGAAATCACGCAATTGTCTGTAGAAGTATGTTCATTGTCCACCCTGATGCAGTCTTGCACATGCTTCAGAAGTCTATCATGTGACAATGAATTGTATAGCTCCTCCATGTCTATACTCACTGCAGAGCACCTGCCCAGGTTCCTGTCCATAAGAAACTGGAACTCCACAGAACTCCACTTTTGCGAGTTGGCAGGGCGGTATTTACATCAGAGAAAGGCGAATGCAGAGGGTCCCAGGTCGCACCGCTAATCCGCGACATTTTTCTGTACAGAGTCGATACGGCATTAAACCCTTGTTTGGAAGACCTCGGCATAGTAGCATTTCGTTACGGCGATGGCTACCTAATTTTCGTGGACAAGAAGGGCTCAGATAAGTTGGCACAAGACATTTTAGAAATCTTTAAGGCATGCGGTCAAAGCCTATCTTTTACGTCTGACTTTCACTAAGCAGAGTTTGCAGTTTCTTTATTTAGACCTGCGTTTTTTGGATGACCACGGGTGTTGGCACCATAGTCCAAGGTCAGGAAAGCCTCTTAGCTATGAGTCGAACAACTCGAGGCCGGTGAAGGACGGGTTGGCAATCGCATGCATCACGACCGCTTTACGGAAGTCATGCCATCACAGTGTTGAGACGCATTCTCGGAGCAGCTCTCCAAGCCATTGCACCTGGGTTCCCCTTGCCCATCTCGCGCACCTGTCAGTGTGTTTTCACTCGCTTGAGGTAAAGGAACAGCACTGGGATGATGCTGACGTAGTGGAGCGGCACAAAAATGCGGCCTCTATACCTAATCTCCACAGCTTTTCGCACCGTCTCAAGAAAGTCGCACCAAATTTAAGTATGATGTTGCTGTTGTCTTGACAGCTAAAAGCGAGGTAGGAGCCCTTTGCACCAACGTTCAAGCTGGGCTTGATAAAACTACCGGTAATCATCCGCTATGCACAGTGGGAGATAAAAAAGGTTCACCACTTGCAAAAGTAAAAGGGTTTTTGTGTTCCACTGCCTTGTAGGGGCCCTGTCACACTAGCCCAACACGCCGCCGACGCCGACACGACAAAGACACCAAAGATCGGCCAACCCGGTCGGCCGACCTTGTCTGTGGCAGACCGAGCTGTCACACTAGGCCGACTACGACACCAACGCGGCCGACGACCGGATGTCTTCGTAGTGTGACAAGCTTTGACGACCGCGACGCCGACAAAACCAGTCTGCCGACCGTGTCGTCGCGAGATCGGTCGCCGAGCAAAAACATTACCGAAACAAGGCCCTGCTTCCATATCCAGCCTGCGGAGAATAAATTTCGGATACATTTCGGCGCTCACAAAACGTTCAAATTATTATGACAGCCGAATTGACATCGTGTCCACATTGCTTTAACCCTCCTTTGGTCAGGTTTTTAAGCGTGCGCTGGTCATTTCAATCGCCACCTCGCACGAGAATGACTGCTGCAGCATTTTCTTTGGAAGTGGAGACGGAGCTGATCTCCCTAATAGAAGAGCGTCGCCTGATATGGGACGTTAAACATCCCCATTACCACCGCCGCGACTTTAAAGAAGTAGCATACGCGGAGGTATGCGAGGCACTGGGAGGCCAATTCACCGGTACGTACGGGAACATACCACGTTGCGCGGAGTATCGGAGACTATATCTGATGCTGTGGTGTCTGCTGTTTTTTTAGCACTGCTTATGGTTAGTGTGGCGTCGTGACTTCCCGACCGTCGATTGCATTAACTATGTGGCTTGGCGTCGTCCGCACGAGAAGTCAAACAGCAGCCACAAAACTTTATTTGACTGCCACGCTGTACCGATGCTCCCTTTTCTGACGTTACTTTTCAGTTGCCCAAGTGCGCGCGCGGTTCGCTAACTTGCGCACACAATTTATGCGCGAGAGGCGCAAGATCAAGGCCCGCTCCGGCGCAAGCCCGGACGAGCTCTACCAGCCAAAGTGGGCTCATTACAAAAGCCTGATGTTCCTGGATACCTCCTGCTCCTCGCATTCAAGTTTTTCGACACTCCACACGCAGGAAGAAGAGGAGGTATGTTGTGTTTATTCCTTGATTGCTGGCGAGTATGCAGGGGCATTTCTAAATGTGTTGTATTGAAGCTGCATTTTGAGTACAACATCTGTTTTTTGAGCATCCAGGATAAGGTGTTATGTCACCGAATCTTTAAATATTGTTCAAAACTCATTCTGATAAAGCATGTTACAGGATGAAAACTGGCATGCTTTTTGAAATCAACAGTGCATCACATCTTCAATCAAGCTGGCCTGAAGCAAATCGTGGCCTACACAGACAACCGAAATTTGCTGCAGGCCATATTACATTATGTCTACACTGGTGTGCAGTTGTGCCCCATCAATACAATATTCTTTAACATGCGCGGCTCAAGTTATGAGCATTTTCTTAAAAACCCAAATTTTTGCATTCATTTTAACCTTGTTAATGGAAACTCATTGCCCAGACGGTAAACAGGGTGAAAGTACGCACAGCCTCTTGGAAATCTTGTCACATTAAAATTAATAGCACGGAGAACACAATATCGACTTCCCCTTACAAGTATTTCTATTCTTGTGTTTTATTGCTGAACACCACCGCAAAGGAGTAAAAAAGCTAGCATGATGGCCGTTCTTTGGTTTAGAGCTTTCCAGTATCATGGTGCTTGGCCGGAAGGCCCCATCATTTGCCATGTTGCATGAGTTACTGTCCTCTGTGCTGCTTTGTTACATCAAAGCCTCCTTCAGGAGCACATCGAACTGTATCTAAATATTTTAAAAGTAATGGCAACCACAATAACACACTTGGAACTTCCCAGCTTTTGACTAATCACCGCTTCACTGCCGTCCCCTATGCACAGAAACAGATATTGGGCTAATACCCCTGTCACACGGCATTCCTCGAAGGCCTTTCCAGCAAAGGCACCTTTTTTCACCAAAGGAGCGAAAGCTTAAAG
Source organism: Amblyomma americanum (assembly GCF_052857255.1). Classification (NCBI taxonomy): domain Eukaryota; kingdom Metazoa; phylum Arthropoda; class Arachnida; order Ixodida; family Ixodidae; genus Amblyomma; species Amblyomma americanum. The sequence goes on from NC_135497.1 coordinate 511,361,629, forward strand.
GAGCAGTGACGCAGCTACACGGTGCAGCCCAAAGGTGGAACAGCCATTCAGACTTAGCACCCGCTGCTGTGCTCGAGGCGGCTTAAGTGAATGTTTTAAAATTAAAGTGGGGTATTCTGTTCATTCGTTGAGCTCAGGCAATTTTTTTTATTCTGATTGCTTCCTTAAAAGGACTGCAACAGCTACTCTCATCAGCAGCAGCAGGTTTTGTGCATTGCCTTGGCCACCAGGGGCACTCGGTGTTCTGCAACGCTTTCACTGTCTTGAAATCTGGGCATAAAATATAAACACCCGTACAAAAAGCAAAGCCAGACACACCTTTCGTATTTCTTGAAGATGTTTTCGAACATTTTTGGCTGCATCTACGTTCTTTTTTAATTTATTTTACTTTTTCACATTGGATGGCACTGCGATCACAGGTTCTCGAAGGCCGCGCCTTTGGGCTCCAAAGGTCTTGGACGGGCCAAGGCCCTTAGCAGCAAAGGCACAACATTTGTGCCGTGTAGCTGCACTCCTTATGACTTTGGATATAAAGACCTGACTCTCAAAGGCCTTTGCGGTGCCCGTGTGACAGGGTATAAGTCAGCAACAGGGCCTGATAGAGTGAGAAACAGAATGTTGCGTAATTTAGACGACAGGTCTATCTCCAACCTCTCAACATACATGCAGGACTGCTGGGAGAAGGGGACGATACCGCAGGAGTGTAAACTCAGAAACCTTATTTAATTCCCAAGTCAGGGAAGAAACCGGGCTCCGAGAACATCGGACCGATATCGCTAACCTCCTGCATGGGTAAGCTTATGGAGCACATCTTTCAGACTCGGCTAAATAAGTATACAGAGGACAGTGGGCTGTACCCGGACACCATGATCGTTTTCAGACCAAAGCTGTCAGCATGCAACGTGATGCTGCAGCTCAAGGAGCAATTCATAGACAAGCAAACCCGAGACTCGAGTGGTCGTGGTGTTGGATGTGGCAAAGGCATTTGACAATGTGAGGCACGTGTCGGTCTTGGAGAAGTTGAACTCACTTAATGTCGGGAGGAGAGTGAACAACTACATCAAGGACTTTCTTACAAACAGGAAAGCCGCTCTCAAGCTAGGGGAAGACTCCATCGAGGACATTACAGTGGGTGACAGGGGGGGCTCCACAGGGTTCGGTGTTATCACCAACCCTCTTCAACACTGTAATGTTGAGACTCCCCGACCATTTGGCGGAAATTGGAAATCTAAACCACACCAGTTACACAGATGACCTAACATTATGGATAAACAAGATAGGCGACCGGCAAATTGAAAGCTCTCTACAAAATGCAATTGACATCATTGAAGAGTACCTGAAACCTAAAGGAGTTAAATGTTCAGCAGAAAAGCCGGAAGCATTGTTCCTCATGCCCCTCGGAAAATGACGGCTTCACCAAAAGCACGAGGCAGGCATCCGCTTGTATGTCAACGGCGGAGAGATCCTCGCGGTCATCAGTATCCACGTCCTCGGGCTTAGAATTCAGGCGAACAGACGAAACACGAAACGCTTGCTAGGTTAGAAGCCAGCACAAATCAAACACGTCATCTTATCAGATGAATAGCAAACAGGCACGCTGGGATGAAGGAGGCGAATCTCTTGAGACTTGCACAAACCTTCGTATTCAGTTAGATAGTGTATGTGGCAGCCTACTTCAATCTGAACACAGTGGAACGGAACAAGCTAGATGTTATTATCAGGAAAAGCATCAAGGTGGCACTCGGATTCCCCCCGAACAAGTCTACTGACAGACGTGAAGCTAGGGGTCTCGAACACTCTCGTGGAGCTGACTGAGGCTGCCGTTACAGTGCAGCATGAAAGACTACTCGGATCTAAAATGGAGAGGAAAATTTTAGACAGATTGGGGTACGAGCTTAAGCAGTAGCATGTGCACTCAAGAGACATACCGCGACAAATCAAGGACAAGGTTAAAATCGCTCCGCTGCCCAGAAACATGCACCCTGCCTTTCACAAAGGCAGATGTAAAGACTGAACAGATGCATTACAAACTAGGTATACAGGTTGGCAGGATGTCCTGTATACAGACGCTGTAGTATACGAGATCAAAGTGGCATACGCGCCTGTGGAGGAAGACTGAACCCTGGTGGCATGCTGCACAGTTTGTGGCGCTGAGACCGCAGAAGCAGAGGAAGTGGCCATAGCCTTGACCATGAGCTAAGGGGGTTTAGGGTGGTCATCAGTGATTCAAAAAACGTTGTAAATGAATTGGGGACGGTGATGGAGACTGCCGTCCGTATATTAAACAGGGAAGGAGGACCCAGAGAACTGGTTCTGCTGGTTTGGGCACCAGCTCACCAAGGACTTAGAGGAAACGAGGAGGCTCATTTAGTCGCCCGAAGTCTCAATTGCCGGTTGACTCCTGGAACCTCCCAAGTCACCGAAACTATAAACAGCAGAGAGGATATGCGCTCGTACCAGGAAATCGCACTATACTACAGACTAAATCGACAAATTCATCCGCCAGTGGACAGAAAGCTCAATAAGAAAGAGGAGGTTGTGTGGAGAAAATTACAGGCGGGGTTTTTTCCCAACCCAGTACTATACAGCAAGTGGCACCCTGAAGTCTTCAGCTCACAGTGCAAATTTTGCGACAAGGCAGCAACATTGGTCCACATAGTGTGGACGTGTCTGGCTAAGTACGAGAGTTCGCGCACTCTAGAACCCTTGGGAGGCTTTGCTCTGTAGCCCAGACCCTAACTTCCAGCAGGACATCATTGGTCAAGTCTTTGCTGCTGCTGTGTCCCAAGGGATTCCGGCCGACGGCTAGGGGCGATGGACTTCTCTTGGCGTTCATTGGCTAGTGTTCCATTCAATTATGAAAAATTTGCAAAACGTTAAGTTGAACAGAACAAAAAGTGTGCCTTTTAGCATTATTTCTTAAAAAAAGCATCAGAACAGGCATTGCTCAATATGAAAAAAAAGAACTTGAATATTCAACATACTGGTGTTTCTCTACGGCATTACATTCTCAACGAATGTGACCACTTGCACTATGACATTTTCACATGTGTCCAGTGACACTGCAGTAATCATGCCGTGTAGCTATTAAAAGCCTTTGCACTGTGTTTTACCTTTCTGCGCTTGAGTAACGTTAGCGCAAGGTACATCTTTGTTTATTGCAATTATGGTGTACCAGTCACACACATTCCTTAAGATGTACTGATAAGGGTTCCACAGTCTGTAACAGCAATGGGACACTCCATTAAAAACCACAAAGAGAACATTGTGTAAGGAGAACAGCAGATGCTTTTTATATAATCAAGATTGAACAACTACAGTGCACGTCAAAAACAAGATCTCAGCAGAAGAAAAGAAACACAGAAAATATGGATATAACAGTGCATAAAGAAACTTACACCCAAAATAAATGCACAAACAATAGTGAAGGAAACAAGTTTAACAAAGCATAACCAGTCAATACTCAAGAACTCTATGAACTGTAAAAAAGGGTAATGAAATAAAGACATGAACGCATGAGGTGCAACCGAATCTCTTACTGTTTTGCAAAAAATTTATTCATAAATGATTGTTTCAACGCCCGCATCTAACAGACTGTGTCTTGCGTTATACTGTAGCTCACTTCAGAAACAAAAGCCGTACTCCGGGTACATTAAAATAGGTGGCAGAGAGCCAGGTTACTCATAGTAAGAGCTTTTGTCACAAAGGATTACAAATGGATACAAAAGACATTGATGTCTATCAATTATCAACTCATTGTTCCATAGATGGCTTTAATGTTCAACCTTTTTTCTTTACATCGTACAGTTTTTCCATGACTACATCCACAGTATTCATCTCAATATCTTTATCAGTGGCAAATGGCTGCTGAGGCCAATGATGAAGGATCAAGTTCTGGCCACGGCTGCTGCATTTCGGGGAAAGCAGCACATAAAAATGGCAATGTTACTGGGTTATACTAGTGCAGAAGAGCTCGGGTGGTCAAAATTAATTAGTAACCCTGCAATAGACCATTTCTCATAATCGATTTGTGTCACGAATTTCCCCGGAGAACACTCGGACCGAAAGAATGGACTAGGCGACAGCTGTACCCACACAGACGCACATTTAATACACCCTACGTGGCATGCACACTAGCACGCAAAACTAACACAAAACAGACTGTAAATACACACGACCCGGAACCACTGCTACCAGCGTTAACTACTAGCACTCTACTGTTAACGGTCGGCGTTCGTGCTCACTGTTCGTTCTGTCCGGATGCGGCGTTGCATGCGTCCAGTAGCCGGCTTCTAGATGGCGTTCGACGTGCTGAGGCTGGCGTCGGTGTCGTATAAGCTCCCGGTCCAAGCGTCCTTGGAGGTGATGCCAGTGTTGTTGGCGTTGGGGGCACCACCCGAATGGGTGGGTGGCAACAGCGCTGGAGACACACATGGCTGTAGCAGGTGGTAGCGTCCTCAGTTAACTCCCCAGAACGGGCTCAGGAACAGCAGGAAGCCCACGATGCATTGCCGTAGAACGCGAGCTCACCGGAGCAGTAGCCTGCGTCGCACTATTCAAGCCAAAGCGTCCCTGACCCGCCGGAGCCTCCGCTTCTCTGTTCTTCCCCCTTGTGCCTCGCTCTCCGTCGTCCTTTTATAGCCTTGGCGTTAGTCCATGTAAGCCTTGTCGTCTTCTTCTCTTCTCCACCAATCATCTCTCTCCACCTTACCGAATGCTTCATCTTCTATAGTCTTCGGTTAATCCACGTTATCCTTATTGCCAACCTCTTGCCTCCATAATTTTATTTTAAACTGCCTATGAAATGTGACAATGTGCAACTTTGAGCATTGGGGATTACTGTATGGGATAAATTAGTCATTAAATCCTAGTACTGCCATGATGGCTCAGTGGTTAGGGTGCCCGACTGCTGAACCCAAGGATACGGGCTTAATCGCAGCCGCCATGGCCGCTTTTCGATGGAGGCGAAAAGCAAAGCAGCTGTTTACTACAGTGACAGTGTACGTTAAAAAACCCAAGGTCGTAGAAATTTCCGAAGCCCTTCACTGTAGCGTCCCTGAGTCGCCTTGGGAATTTTAATACAAGCATAACTATGTTTCAATTGTGGCCCCATACGTTAAATAAGATACAGTTTAGCCTGTGTAGTTTTGACTTAAGATTTTGTGTCCTTTTGTTTTAGGAGACTGAACGGCAATGCGAGCACTGGAACAACGAATCCGCAGATCAAGAAATGGATTTTCCTTGTTCGTCACAAAATTGGTAGAGCCAAGTCTGCCAGCACAGCAGATTGGAGAGGGGACTTCAAGGCCTGGAAAAAAGAGAAGGCGAAATGATGACGAGACAGAACAAAGGAAAGTTCTGCTGACAACAGCGGTGGAAACATTACAGAGAAGTCAGCAACGCCTGGCGGCCAATGATGAATGCGACGCATTTGGCAGCATGATGGCGCATGCTGTCCGCCAAATACCGCCAGGACCAGACCGTCAGTTGGCCATGCTAAATGCCCATCAGGCAATTGTAAAAATAATTTATCTAGGCACAGTGTTCCAGTGGAAATGTTAAACGTCCTCAACATGCAAGAATAAAAACAGATTTCTATTTCACCTGGACACAAGTTTCCACTGCCAGCTAACTTGGCCTTCATTGCAGAAGTAGCTCTTGAAAACTTCTCTAGTTTCCCGAGCACTCCTGCTGCAGTTCCCGCCAGTTTTTGAGAGCGGCTTCATGGCACCACAAGGGTCTGCCCGGTCGCGCCAGGATCCTTGATGGACATGTCCTGCGCATGAGCAAAGAATGCAATGTACGGCAGCAGCATGAAGCATTTCTTGTAGCATAAGAACACAACACTACCTTAGGCAAGGCTAATAAGAACGTCCACATGATGGTGCATGCTTTGTTTCAAGGGACCCACCTTAAAATATTTTTGCAATACTTAAATAGCAATTTAAGTGCACCAAGTTCATAAAGTGTTTTTATTTCTTTTCCTTTATTAATACCCCCAGGGCCATTTGGCATTACAGAGGGGAATGTTAATGTGACTATTTGCATAACTAATGACATTTCTAACACACGCATAATCTCCATTTTAAATGAAAGCATCATCCTTCTGTCTTTACACATGTTAGGCCATTTGGTCAGAAATACACACTGCTGTTTTTAGAGCTCAGCTCTTAGGTGCCGTTCCTTAACTCCTGCTGTATTTAAAGCGTAGCTCAGGCTTCTTTTTCTAGATTCCTAACAGTGGCCTCACACGCCACCTGCCAGCTGTGGCAGGTAGTAGCAGAGCGAAATGCCACGGCGAGCAGGTGGTAGATTGGAGAGATGGAAATCCCCTCCTTGAATTTGAACCTGGCAGTTTTGGATCCCGAATAAGACATGTAACCCTTAGGTCATGCATGGACATTAGGACAGCTTAGTTAAAGTGGGGCATTATATCTAGGTCAGGTGGTCTTTCACACAGTGCGTTAGTTTACGAGTGTATTCAATGTATGTTTCAGATAATGTGTAAGATGAGAATGAGCGAATTTGAATGCGTAAGCATTTTATGGCTATGCTTGCGGTTTTGTGCCCTCACGAGCTTCTCATCACGATAACGTTCGAACAAATTGAGTTATAAGAAAAAGTGGGCCGGCCACAGCGAAAGTGGCGCCAAATTTGAAAGAGAGGTGACGAGTTGAGTAAACAGAGGCAAGGAGGTGCGAGGAGGAGTCAATGTTTGCGCATTCCTCCAATGCAGGTGCCGCAGTGATCTCATACTTTTTAGAGGGAGTTTAATGGTGTAGTGATTAAGCAGGCAGCAAAGTGCATTAAGGTGAACGTAAATCTGAAAAGAGCCGTAGACAAAAACCATTAACGCGATCACAATGTAAGGACAACTCAAACTTCGCATTACCGAGTATTGTAATCGTCAGTAAATTTCTTTTGAAAAAAAATTCAGACTGTCACACTGCACGGACAGGAATACAGTCAAGCCTTGTTAATGTGAACAATTTGGTTGCTGAGCAAATCTGTTCATAGAGCAGCCAGTCCAGTGAATTGTGAAGGGAAAAAAGCTCAGGAAAAAGAAAACAATTCTATGGTTAAGATCTCCAGATCACCAATTGTAGTAACGAAAGAGCCGTTACACTAAATTAAAGTGGTGCGGTTTGAAGCACCTAGTGGTCCATGAGATGTGTCTCAGAGTGATAATACACCTCCTACTGTGGCTGCTGAGATCTCTCAAACCACTGTGCTCATCTGTACTCAGTCAGTTCACAGCTGCTAAAAGCTAATTTATATGCAGCATATAAAGTAGACAGAGATGTCTTCACAGCCATTCAATGAATATAGCAGACAGTAAGGGGTGTCAACTGGACTCTTGGCACCCTAAAGCATGAAACCACAAAAGAGAAGCCGTGACTAGAAACATTTCCCCTTTCTCACTGCCATTCAATAGTACCTTGTGGTCAAAATATTGGAAAGCTCCAGATTGAACAGTCAACATTCTGCTACAGCAGTGGCTCGTTAATATGGATAGTTCAGTTCTATATTAGCCGGCAAAAGTACATGACCTGCAATGGGCGCTATACTTCCCCCCGTCCATTGCCTGGACGAGCTTCCATATTAACAAGGCACAAAATATACTGAAAAACCTTGGTCCCCAGAAAAGCTGCCCATAGTTTGAATCGTCCAGATTAACTGGGGTCGCATTAATAGGACACAACTGTACTCAACCTACACATTGGCAAAGCTCACACAGCACTTTGAAGACTGGCACTGCTGATCTGACTGCAGAGTAAATGCTTGGCAGTGGCCCTCCTTTCAAGACCTTGCAAAACGAATAAACGTTCCAAAGTAGAGAAGACAGATATAACAAATTCAAATATTGAACGAGGCACTGCACACAGCAGTACACAAGCGGGAGTGATCTGTTGGGTTGAAAGTAGTTGTTCATGACGAACCGAAACACTGAAGCGGAGGGCCGTTCAGATATGCAATCTTGACAAACCAGACCCATGTATGTTGCATAAATAGAAAAAGAAGCTGGAAAAATGTTGCGTGACATTTATTCCAAGTTATAAAATTATTGTAGGCACAGCATTCCTGCTCTTTGTCCTGATCACTTGTAAAAGAAGGAGAGCACTGTATGCAGCCATGATTACAGATATGCACAGGTTTCAACAGAGGTGAACAGGACAGGCTATTGGCCTCCTTGCCTTTTTCACACATGGTCTAAAACTGGCAGGTATCAGATGCATAGCCTGGTAGAGCCTGCTGGTGCTGTATGAAGAGGCGAGCTACGATCACACTTGCAAAAGGGTACAGTGCTCCATTTACTGATGTCTGCCCCTGTGCATACTCTCATGATCAGTATTCCAAATAAATACTTGGAAGCGCATTAATAAACTGCTGCTTATAAGAATGTGTTCTGTCAAGTCATCAACGGCATACACAGTTATACAGACTAGGCAGGCCTTGTGCGTTCCTAGCAGTGCAACAGCTTCAAGACACAAGCCAAGATTGCCACGAATTTCGCAAAGTAGGAGAAAGTGGTGTCTTGCCTGTTAGCACATCTTCCACATCAAGGCTCTCGGGTGGAGTATACAGTTGTCTTGATGCCCCCCTTGACCGAAGATAATTGTGCAAGCACAACTGTGCAACTGTGGCAAGCACAAGTTGCACTGCCTGGAGGGGCTTGTGTCGCATCGGCGCCCTGTATATCTGCCAGCGGCTGGCTAAAATGCCGAAAGCGTTTTCTGCAGTGCGCCTGGCACGAGAGAGCCTGAAATGAATGGGTTCAAGAATGAGGACAAAAGTGAAAAAAAAAACCCTTTCATAGCTGCTTCATCCGTTCATGACACTGTGACTGGGCAGTAAATGCTCCTATTAAGTACATAATATTCCAAAGGAACAGCGGAAGCATGGTTTACTGCATTACAAGATAGTCTGGATGCAAGAAAGTTGGTTACAATGCAAATTAGGTAGGTTGCAAGGCCACCACTCCCGAACTGCACCCGGAAAAATGGAGAATCAGCTGGATGAAAGCAAATTCCGTCATTGTGCAACCCGCACCCTGACCCTCATCATCCTCTGCCCGAGATCCAAACAATTCCCACACCAGGAAGGTACCTTTGCTGCGAAACTACTTTTGAAAATAATTGTACGCCTTCAAAAAATAAACTTAAGTGACCAAAACAGATGCAGGAATGGATATTGTGTACGATTTTACGCAGGCCGCACCTGTAGTTAAAAATCCTCTTCTCGTGCTGCAGCTCGGCGACTGGATATGGCCGCATGAGATATGGCTTGAGGCCAAATCCCTCGTCTCCCACAATTACATAGGGAGCACTGGTACAAGAGTTGGGCAGCTGCTCAGGAGGGGGAAGGCATGTTGGGTCTGACTCGATTCTTAAGCGCAGCTTTGCCTCGGTCCAGACCCCACTGTCATTTAGGCGTCCGTTTTTGCCTACATCAGCAAAGATGAAGTTGAGGTCAGCATCCACAAGTGCCATGAGAACTATACTAAATGTTCCCTTATAGTTCCTGTACGCAGCTCCACTCCCTGGTGGTGGCGTGATGACAACATGCTTGCCATCCAGTGCCCCTATGCAATGTGGGAACTGCCACAGTTCTTGAAAGCCTTGCGCTATTTGTAGCCATTCGTCGTGGCATGTGGGTGCCTGTAGAAGGGAAACAACCAAAAGTGCAACGTTGAGACATGCTTTGCTCAACTGTGTATTAGTGGACGCACACAATTTCACTGTAAAAATTAGTGTACTCTCCATGACAACTTCTTTTAGTGTAGTCCATAATTTATACACCTGCACTTTTTTATTGCTTGTCAAGGAACCTTTGCAAAGCACTGTTTGCGGAAATGAACTTTTCTAGTGCCATACATTTATGTCGAGCAGTATTTTGATTGAATGTGTACATCTGCAGATTGCCTGCAGCATTACATAAACGACAACACTTCAGCATTGGTTTCCATCCTTGATAATGTGTAAAGTGTTGAAAATTACAGTAAAGTGCACATACCTTCAGCACTTTTGGCTTCGGAACTCTGTATATTGCTTGAGACACCTCAGATATAATTCCGGATATGGTATTATGTGCCACATAAAATGCAAACTGCAGCGACATTTCGCTGTTTCCTGAAAGAGAGAATGTGGGCATTAGTGTAATGTGGACAACTACATTTTCTCCAGAAGGGGATTTGAATATGTGGCATACACACACGGCAAAATTATCTGTTAACCCAGCTTGCAAAACACACCAAAAAATGGTTAAAAAACAAACAAACTTCCCAGCTGTCCTTGCAAAGAAGTAGCATTCAATCACTGCACACCAGAGACAACTTTAGGTGCGAGTGCTGGCAGGTGCAGGTGCTGAGATGCCATTTAAAATGTAACCTGCAGAAAACGGCAAAAAAAAAAATGCAGGCAGCAGATGCTTTTAACGCCAAAACTATGTTGCAGTGGTGAGTCCCGATCGAACTGTCAAATTCGTCTGCCTGGCTTGTTTCCCTAAACACAATTCAGCCCTGTTATTTTGTATCTCCCGCCATGATATTCTGCAGTAGGCCCTATAAATGCAGTATATCGCACTGTTTGATTTTTTTTTATTCGCCACAATCGCTTTTGACTTCAATTAACTCACTCAGAAAACGTAATAAAATGCTAGGCTGGTTCACACTAATTAGCATTAACAGCAATAATTAAGATGCTTAAATGCACGTGATGATCACTGTGCGCACTTATTACAGGGAACCGATTGCTGCTGATGCGCAAGTGGAAGCCCTTGAGGAATTTAGACATGACAGCGCTTGAACGGCAGCGATCGAGCAGTATGCTGCAAATCATGTCATTCAAATAAATTTCTTACGCGATTTTAGACATAAAGCGCAAATGGTAACAAACGTCGCCTCCAGCTCCGGCACCTGAATCTCTGCTGAGTTTAAAATGTGCCGGATGTCATAGCGTGCGACGCGCTCGATCGCTCACCTGTTGCAAGGTACCGTAGAGTAATGGCCAGCCGTTCTCCTGCCTGAATAGCTTCCCTGAAAGGCGTATCTTTCTTGGTGATGTGCGGCCTTACTTCACCAAGGAGCTCTTCAAAGGTGGCCGTGTCCATCCGTATCCAGCGGCGATAATTTTCGCTGTCTTCAAGGGCCAGCTCCCGCATCAGATTTTCATAGGCGCCCTGCTGTTTCCTGCGCTGCAGCCACGGCGACACCCAGGAAGTCCGCGGCTTCTTTGCAGGCGGCTCCTCCAACAGCTCCAGTATTACTAGAGCTGCTGTAGCAACAGCAGCCGCCGATTCAGCTTCCATTTCAGACGCGCGGAGATTGCCGGAGTGTGGATGCTTTGGTCGATGCCGAAGCGCAGAATGGCGGCAGCGAGAGCGGAATTCCCCCGGGAAGGTCACGTGACAAACTACCACTGCGGCGCGCCGTTTTCGTGATAACGCGAGAAGAGAGGGCACGGAGTCGGCCGATGGTTTCCGAGCGTTGTCTTGCTAGTGTGACATGGGAGTTTGCAGACCATCGGCCAACACCTGTTTGGCGAGCGAGAGGGAGCCGACGCCGACAGTCGGCCGACTGTTTTCGTCGGCGCAGTGTGACATAGAGCCAGACATCACGACGACATGGTTTTGGCAGACCGAGTCGGCCGACTGTTGGCCTAGTGTGACAGGCCCTTAGCTGAAACTACTACGGGCAGACAGGCAGATGTCTGAATGTGCAGCTGACTGAGAGCCCTTTCACTGTATAGGGGGGAAGACGAATTCTTACCTGGCACTGCACGATCAATCTCGTGCATGCAATCGGAGGACGACCTGTCTCTTTGCATGCCCGATTTTCGCGGTACATCAGTGGTTTATTGAAGTGATAAATCTGTCCGGACATAGCTGAGGCTTACTATATCGGTAAGGCTAAGGACATGTGCGTGGCTAAGCCTTCGATGACCCTTCAGGAATAAGTTTTTTTTAGATGGTTTACTAGTATGGCAGTGCCTTTCGATTGTTTTTCGCCCTCTCACTGCTTTGGGGATTTGTGCGCGTGCATCTCTTTGCAGGTCTTCTTTTGCCGCTTACCTTCAATAAAACTTCAGTTGTTAGACCAGCCTCGTCTTGTGCTCATCTCTTCTCCTGTGTTTTGTCTTCTGGCTGGTTTTAAGATGTAATACTGAATGCCGGAAGACAGCCGTTTTAGTCAAGCGCACTTATAATGGCTGCAGTCAAATGAGTGTTCATTTGTTACAAAAATAGTGCTTACTTAATTCATGCACGAAATAAATGACACTGCATCAAAATAAAAAAGGACTAACCCTCATGGCCACACAGCGAACAAGGTGTCACCGTAAACCTGCCCCCACATCTAAAAGCTTGAACTTGAAGCCAACGCAGAAATCAGGTCAGAATACTTCCCAAACCGCATGACACTGCCATGCAAAGAATGTGACAACCAATATAAAAAAAGCAACAAAAGAGAAACTGTAGGTAGCAGCCAATCTCATGCAGACAAGCTACAAGGTCAGGCCAACCAAGACGTGGAAGGATAAATTTGACTACAGGCCACAACAAGCACATAATTATTACGGTTTTTCACAGCCCACTGAGCCCATTAAATGGCAAATACTTTCCTGAAAAAACATACCAGAAGCAGAAAATTTTTTTCGCCAATCAGTTTTTTTCATGTACTTCACTGTTCTTGAAGCATGGGTAGGTGCAGAGTAGTCCGTTTAATGCATGCATTACTAGCAATGCCATGCCAAAAACTGTACTTACAGAGAAAGCTTGCTTTTCTGAGTGAATACCACTGGCCATTCACAAACTTTCCAGCTTGCTCCCAGTCACTGGCACAAATCGCACCCAACTTGGTGGCTTGCAGAACTTTTAAGCAACCCTTGGTCTTTAGCTGGAAAGAAATTGAGGGATCAGCAAGATATCAAACTTTATATGCATAGCTTTGTTTCAATGACCGACTCAGCAAAAAAAGCAGCGTTTTCCGTGAGCGCAACTATTTTTTCACACCAGCTTTCTACAGTAATTCACGTTTATCGCGACTTCATTAACGCTGACTTGCTGCAAGGTCCCAGCACTACTGTGTATAGTTCTATGGTTTCAAATGCTTGTTAGCTCTGAGCCCTTGGCCTTGCACTGGTTAATGCAGAAAACCTGGAAAAGGGCAATCAGAGCTTCGAGCTTTGAGCCATAGGTGTTTAGAAGCTCGCTGGTCCTTTGGGAGAATGTTTGGGTGGGTTACACAGTAACAAACGCTGCTACAGTTACTTTCACTCCATTGCAAAAAACTCGCACAGCAGAGATCTGTCCTCGACTTTGCAGTGCAGAAACAATCACTGAAATTCCAAGCATGCATACTAAATGCACACCTACCTTCGAACAGAGCTTCATAATTATGGGCATAATTATTGCAATGAAATACCAGTCAGTACTTGTAGTTTTCAATTTATCGTAAAATTATAAGCAACTCTACAACAATAAACATTAAAAGGGAAATAAAATAACCAGAATTGTTAAAAAATCTGTCAGAAGAAATATAGTAGTCGAGCGTTTGACGGAATCCCGTCTGGCGAGGAGGGAACATAATAGCAGAAAAAAAGGAGCACTCGCCAAAAAATAAAAAAGGAAAAACAGACGTTTCAGGGCCCGTACGGGTCCCTTGTTCACAATGGCAGCGGATGGGCGAAGGTGGTTACTTATGTACGGTGCAGGTGACGTAATGAGCATGCGTAGATCTCAGGAAGATTACCCCTCGTTCGGTTTAATACATGTGGTGTCGTTTGGATGTGAAGTGATTCTAAAAGTAAACGGGACGATAAATACTGATAAATACTTCTCCGTCGCGATGACTGAGGCGTTGTTCCAATCGATGGCATGGGATGCAACTTGATAGTGTTCAGCCAAGGCATTTTCTTTTGTGCGGCCTTTGGCGACGTCATTTTGATGTTGTTTTAAGCGCCTGATAAAATTGCCTGATTCGCCGATGTATGCAGCTTTGCAGTCCTTGCAGGGAATCTTGTACACCACTCCGGGGAATCTGTTTCTTTCAACCCGGTCTTTAACTCTGACAAGTTTTTGCTTCAGCTTACTTGGTGGCACGTGGGCGATATGGACATTGTAGTCCTTGAAGACCCTGGCTAAGGCCTCGCTCACTCCTGGAGCGTAGGGGATGCTTGCTCGCTTGCTTTTCTTGGTGGCCGTTGTTTCCGCGTTTCGACGTGAACAGCGGCGTTCTGCAGTGATTATCATATTTTTCGGGTACCCGTTGTTGGCAAGATCCTTCCTCACAATTTTTAGTTCGGATCTGAGTTTCCTCGGGCTTGAACAAAGGCGGAAAGCGCGGCCGAAAAGTGCAGATGCAACGGAGCGTTTATGTGCGACAGGGTCTGCCGAATGAAAACTCAGGTACCGACCAGTGTGAGTGGGCTTGCGGTACACGCTCGTTGCGAGCCCATTGCTTGTTCTTTGCACAAGCACATCCAGGAAGGGAATGGCTCCATTCTGCTGTTCTTCTTTGGTGAATTGAATTGTGAGCTGAAAGGAGTTCAGGTGCTCAAGGAAATGGCTTGCATCCTGTCGGCGAATCACACAAAAACAGTCATCGACGTACCGGAGAAACAGTTTAGGGGCTGGATGGAATGAACCCAGTGCCTCTGCTTCAATGCGTTCAAGAACAATGTTTGCGCACACGACGGAGACGGAAGCACCCATGGCTGTGCCAAAAAGTTGTTTGTAGTGTTGCTTCCTAAATACAAAATACGTGTTGCGCAAGCAGAAATCGAGCAGACGACAATGGTCAACAACCTCAAAAGGCGTACGTGAAGGGAGCGAGGCGTCGTTTTCTAAAAGGCGTTTGCAGGATGAAACTGCGAAGTCTACCGGGACTGACGTAAACATTGACTTCCCGTCGAAAGAGACTAGGACATCCTCGTCGTCTATAGCGAAGTCCTTTAGCTTGTTGACGAAATGGGAGGAGTCTTTTACATACGTCGTTGTTCTTCCAACCAGAGGGCGAATCACTTGATGTAATTATCCGGAGAGCGCGTGCAAAGGAGAGCGCGTAAAGTCTATGATAGGGCGTAGGGGCACGTCCGGCTAGTGCACCATAGGAAGGCCGTAGATAGCAGGTGCCGAACCATTGTGGCACAGCAGCCGAAAATAGAGGTGCTTATTCTCTGGTGGGATGAACTTGAAGACGTCGGAAAGTAGACTTTGAAGTTCTGTCTCTACCTTCTTTGTGGGGTCACGTTTAACTTTTTCGTACATCGCCTCGTCCTGGAGAATCGTCATCATTTTTTGGACGTAGTCCGATTGGTTGAGAACGACGGTTGAATTCCCCTTATCAGCAGGTAGGACGACAATGTCTTCGTTCTCTTGGAGCCTTTTCAAGGCATGCATTTCAGGGGAAGTCAACGTTTCTGTTTTTCTCCCGCAACGCTTCGAAAGGACCCCGATGGCACGGCAACGAGCTTCTTCCCGCTTACCAGAATCTACCTTGCGGACTGCCTGCTCCACAGCGCAGGCCATTCTACGCCCGTTTGGCTGAGCGCCGGTATTGAAATTAAGGCCTCGGCTTAGGAGGCTCAATTCTGCCGGGTCCAGGTGGTGGGAAGATAGGTTGTGTATCCCGAATGCAGCACGAGAAACGACGCTGTTGTCCAGCAACGAACAGAACTTGGCTTCTTGGGCTCTGCTTCTCTCTTGACGGGACATGGCAGTAGCACTGTTGGCGTGAAGCAGGACGCTGGGAAAATCGCTGTTGAGGCAATTGTCCAGCATGCGTTGCGCGAAAAAAACATCATTTTCCAGGCATTTGATGGTGCATCTGGTATCCAAAATACGGGCTTGAAGTAGACGCTTCTCAGCTTGCGCAATCACTTGCCTTCCAAAAGGCGTGCAGACCCGAAGTGGCAGTCTAAGGGACTTGGGAATAAGGCCATGGTTCTTGCAGCGCAAATTGAAGTGAAGATGCCACAGAAAAGATGCCAAACTTGTCTTGAGCGTGACGAAATTACGGATCTTCGTTATCACGGCTTGCCCATATTTTCCGCGGAGAGTCACGTAGTCG
This sequence comes from Amblyomma americanum, assembly GCF_052857255.1. Lineage (NCBI taxonomy): Eukaryota > Metazoa > Arthropoda > Arachnida > Ixodida > Ixodidae > Amblyomma > Amblyomma americanum. The sequence continues at coordinate 511,377,695 of NC_135497.1, forward strand.
AGGGTTTGACGGAATCCCGTCTGGCGAGGAGGAAACATAATAGCAGAAAAAGAGGAGCACTCGCCAAAAAAAAGGAAAAACAAAGACGTTTCGGGGCCCGTACGGGTCCCTTGATCTTAATGGCAGCGGATGGGCGAAGGTGGTTACTTATGTACGGTGCAGGTGACGTAATGAGCATGCGTAGATCTCATGAAGATTGCCCCTCGTTCGGTTTAATACATGAGGTGTCGTTTGGATGTGAAGTGATTCTAGAAGTAAACGGGACGATAAATACTTCTCCGTCGCGATGACTGAGGCGTTGTTCCAATCGATGGCATGGGATGCAACTTGATAGTGTTCAACCAAGGCATTTTGTTTCGTGCGGCCTTTGGCGACGTCATTTTGATGTTGTTTAAAGCGCCTGATAAATTTGCCTGATTCGCCGATGTATGCAGCTTTGCAGTCCTTGCAGGGAATCTTGTACACCACTCCGGGGAATCTGTTTCTTTCAACCCGGTCTTTAACTCTGACAAGTTTTTGCTTCAGCATACTTGGTGGCACGTGGGCGATATGGACATTGTAGTCCTTGAAGACCCTGGCTAAGGCCTCGCTCACTCCTGGAGCATAGGGGATGCTTTCTCGCTTGCTTTTCTTGGTGGCCGTTGTTTCCGCGTTTCGACGTGAACAGCCGCGTTCTGCAGTGATTATCATATTTTTCGGGTACCCGTTGTTGGCAAGATCCTTCCTCACAATTTTTAGTTCGGATCTGAGTTTCCTCGGGCTTGAACAAAGGCGGAAAGTGCGGGCGAAAAGTGCAGATGCAACGGAGCGTTTATGTGCGACAGGGTGTGCCGAATGAAAACTCAGGTACCGACCAGTGTGAGTGGGCTTGCGGTACACGCTCGTTGCGATCCCATTGCTTGTTCTTTGCACAAGCACATCCAGGAAGGGAATGGCTCCATTCCGTTGTTCTTCTTTGGTGAATTGAATTGTCGGCTGAAAGGAGTTCAGGTGCTCAAGGAAATGGCTTGCATCCTGCCGGCGAATCACACAAAAACAGTCATCGACGTCCCGGAGAAACAGTTCCTCAGTTCGGGAACAACGGTTCGGCACCTGCTATCTACGGCCTTCCTAAGGTGCACAGGCCGGACGTGCCACTATGCCCTATCGTAGACTTTTTGCGCTTTCCTTTGCACGCGCTCTCCTGATACTTACATCAAGTGATTCGCCCACTGGTTGGAAGAACAACGACGTATGTAAAGGACTCCTCCCATTTCGTCAACAAGCTAAAGGACGTCACTATAGACGACGAGGATGTCCTAGTCTCTTTCGACGTGAAGTCAATGTTTACGTCAGTCCCGGTAGACTTCGCAGTTTCATCCTGCAAATGCCTTTTAGAAAACGACGCCTCGCTCACTTCACGTACGCCTTTTGAGGTTGTTGACCTTTGTCGTCTGCTTGATTCTGCTTGCGCAACACGTATTTTGTATTTAGGAAGCAACACTACAAACAACGTTTTGGCACAGCCATGGGTGCTTCCGTCTCCGTCGTGTGCGCAAACATTGTTCTTGAATGCATTGAAGCAGAGGCACTGGGTTCATTTCATCCAGCCCCTAAACTGTTTCTCCGGTACGTCGATGACTGTTTTTGTGTGATTCGCCGACAGGATGCAAGCCATTTCCTTGAGCACCTGAACTCCTTTCAGCTGACAATTCAATGCACCAAAGAACAACAACAGAATGGAGCCATTCAATTCCTGGATGTGCTTGTGCAATGAATAAGCAATGGGCTCGCAACGAGCGTGTACCGCAAGCCCACTCACACTGGTCGGTACCTGAGTTTTCATTCGGCAGACCCTGTCGGACATAAACGCTCTGTTGCATCTGCACTTTTCGGCCGCGCTTTCCGCCTTTGTTCAAGCCCGAGGAAACTCAGATCCGAACTAAAAATTGTGAGGAAGGATCTTGCCAACAACGGGTACCCGAAAAATATGATAATCACTGCAGAACGCCGCTGTTCACGTCGAAACGCGGAAACAACGGCCACCAAGAAAAGCAAGCGAGCAAGCATCCCCTACGCTCTAGGAGTGAGCGAGGCCTTAGCCAGGGTCTTCAAGGACTACAATGTCCATATCGCCCACGTGCCACCAAGTAAGCTGAAGCAAAAACTTGTCAGAGTTAAAGACCGGGTTGAAAGAAACAGATTCCCCGGAGTGGTGTACGAGATTCCCTGCAAGGACTGAAAAGCTGCATACATCGGCGAATCAGGCAATTTTATCAGGCGCTTAAAACAACATCAAAATGACGTCGCCAAAGGCCGCACGAAAGAAAATGCCTTGGCTGAACACTATCAAGTTGCATCCCATGCCATCGATTGGAACAACGCCTCAGTCATCACGACGGAGAAGCATTTATCGTCCCGTTTACTTCTAGAATCACTTCACATCCAAACGACACCACACCTATTAAACCGAACAAGGGGCAATCTTCCTGAGATCTACGCATGCTCATTACGTCACCTGCACCGTACATAAGTAACCACCTTCGCCCATCCGCTGCCATTGTGAACAAGGGACCCGTATGGGCCCCGAAACGTCTTTGTTTTTCCTTTTTTCTTTTTTGGCGAGTGCTCCTCTTTTTCTACTATCAGAAGAAATATGTGACATCCACTACACTCCGGCAGTTCTTGAGCATTGTGCACCATGAAACCACACTTTCTTACAGGCACATTTGCACAGAAATTGGGTTGAACCTGGTCTTTAGGATTAATCTTTTTGGGATGCAACAGTAGAGAGAAACCAGGTTTTACCCACAAAAGAAGGGCCCTACACATTGCATCACAAGCCCAGATGGTGCACTTCAGTCTACAGCATCTTCGATAAGTCTCCATTTTCTGTGCCCTCCACAAGCTTCATGATCCCTGCCTGCTACTAGCCAAATTTCACTATTCTACCTGGCTCAGGGCCCCCCACTGCTTTTCTCAATCTTGGAATCCTGCAACCCTAGCAGATCATCAGCTGTTTATTTATTTATATACATTTCTGCAGTGCCACGGAGGTAAAACTGCAGGGGGGATACATACATACACAATCAATCCTACAGCATGTGCCAACCTTTTGTACATGATGGGAAAGAATCTGTGGCAGATGATAAAAAAGAATGTCAACAGCGTATTCACATCAGTCAATTCTTCAGGGAAGGACAAGAGGAAAAGCAAAAAGACAGCAGCTGAGCATGCGTGCACATCACAATTCCGACAACAGTGCTCGGAACTTCGCTTCGGACTGGCATTCAGCAATACACTGAGGCAGCTTACAACATTCATGCGGAAAGAAAAACAGTTTGAAAACATTAGTACCGCATTTTATCTCAAGTATTTTCCAGTCGTGGTTGTGCCTTCTGGATACAAAATGAGGTGGCAGCAAATAAGTTTCGGGGTTAAAAGTAGTTTCCTTGAAATAAATGCGGCAAAGGAATTCTAACCTTATTCGTAACCGGCACTCCACCAGAGTCCTAGTTCAGGTCCTGCTTGATACCGTTACTTTGATAATTAAAAGTATATGTGTTGGTGACAAACCACGCTGCACGATTCTGAACGCGTTCCAGCATATCACAATAGGCTCTGACTAGAGGGTCCCACACAGGATTGGCATACTCCATAATTGGTCTGATGGTAGTGACGTATAAAAGATCCTTAACCTTCTGAGGAGCGTCCGAAAAATTACTTTCCAAAAAATTTAGCAATCTTAATGCCTCTGCCAAAATATATTATCTGCTTTCATTATTCATCTCATTTTAGCACTGCAGTCTCCACAGCAAAACTGCTGGATATTGTACTATCAACACGTTTGTGTGGCATGCAAGTGGCCTGTATCATGACGAATGTGTACATACAGCCTAGCCAATTTTCCATACCACAACTGCAGTTGCAGCCAGATATCATTTTGTGGAGCAGCACAGTGGCCTTCGATTTTACAGCGGCGAAGTGTGCAGCATTTTGTTTCAAACATGAGTGTGAAGGGAAGACTGTTTATGTTGCATGAAAAGAAAGGAATGACACGCATGCTAGAGTTTGCAAAACTGCCCTGTGGACATTCCAAAACACTGCCACCCTTGCTTTTCTTTGCCAGCTAACAAACTCATCTGAGCACAGTGTACTACGCCAAACTTGAGTACATGAATGTCTCACTATATAAGGCATATCTAATTGCAGTGAAGATATGCAGTGTATTCCAGTGAGTCAGTGCACCACAGCAAAAGTTATGAAAACAAATGCAAGTTTATGAGCTCCACAAGAACATAAGCCTGGCCAATCTATTTGTGCATGTAACTGAGAAATTTGCCTTTAAAAGATGTTTACTGCTGCAGATCACAGCTCTTCTATGCCAGGTAGTCCATTACAAATGAAGTCTGCATAGATAGTGTAATAAGTAATTAACTATGGTTGAATATAAAACTGACTATCCTTGAATGAAGAACTTACTATCCAGGCCATAGCTCTTGGATCTAAGCTTCACATCTTTCTGCATAATACAACTAACAAAGCAATAGAGAAAGAGATTTCTGAATGAAATGAAAAACGGAATATTTAGCTGGCATTCAACGCCACTGACCTGCTACTCAGCGAGGAGGGAATAAGAGAGGCAAAGATGAAAGAAAAGAAGTGCAGAAAATTGTTAATGTTTAGAATATAATAATAAATTTAAGGAAATTTTATGAAATGATGTAGCAACTAATTTTGCTTGATTTTATGAGGCTTAAAACCACAATGTGGCGCAGGCTATGCTAGATATTCGAGAAATAGATAAATCTTTAAGTATGATAACATTACAGAGTTCCTGCGCCTCTAGCATTTCGTCTCCATTAAAATGCGACCACTGCAGCTGGAATTGAACCTGCATATTTCGGGTAAGCAGCTGAGTACCATAACTGCGGCTCCCATTTGGGATGACGTGCTTAGTTTGGTTTATTTGGGTTTAAAATCCCAAAGCGACTCAGGCTATGAGGGACGTTGTAGTGAAGGGATGACATGCAACAAAGTGATGACTAACAGACTTTACAAAGTTCACAACAGAGAGGGTGAGCATTGATGAGGTTTTAGATTTCGTCGAGTCTACGAATGCCATATATTTGCGCAGATAATTCATTACAAGTACAAGTGGCCTACGACAGGCTCTGGGACCTAAAGCACAAAGCAATATGTCCATAAAATGAAGGCAAGAGCAGAGTTTCTTGCTGCCAGCAACCACTCCACAACCCAAAAGGACAGTAGGCTTTTAAAAATACATGTCCTGCCTCTGTCTATTCACGATTTAGGCTCAGATTTTGATTTGCATTTATTGCCAATTTTGATTTGCATTTATTGCTCTCTCCTCCATATCTTAGCATTAACCCTGTGTTTTTCTTTCAGTGATTGAATGCACTCTTCGCTATTTTAAACTTCTTAGTGTACCACTTTTTGCGCGAGAGATTTGTAGCAGCAATACAGTTTGAAATTCTTTTTGAGTATACAGCAAGGCGCTGTTCGTAACTTCTGCGTGCGTGCCAAACGCCTTAAACCACAATCTACTCGAAACCATTGCTCTCAAATGCTCTGCACTTGCGCACGACCTGGCTTAGATGTGCGGATGACTTGGCCTAGATGTACTCTTTTACCACTTCCACTACCTCACTACCTATCGTAAAATCTTGTTTCCCGACTGTTTAGTATTCTAGCTCTCTTCATTTGCGCACTGAGTATTTATATCCTCGATCATGAACTACAATTCCTCATCACTGATGCTACACCAATAACATCACGAAATCAAATGCAACTAAGCCGTTCTCCATAAGTCTGCGTTTCACAAACCAATCCATTGCTAGACAAAGAGGGTCACCTCAACTAGCATTTTTGTCACATCTCATTCATTCTATGTGTTCTACACAGTAAGCAACCAATGATTTCAGGTCACTGCTGCCAAAATTACACTTATGACAAACTTCACACGCTAGGACTTAAGAATTCGCTTTCCACAATCATCACATAAACGTACTCACTAGGCTTTCTCGCCACAGATGGAGGCTGGCACTGTAGTGTGGTGTTTATCTCTCATCAGTGTTCTCGCATGAACACACGCACTGAATTTCGTTGCTGTTTCCGCTCGACATACTCACAAATACAAGAGAGGATACTCAGTTTGTTGTGTCGTCGATGACAAGTTTTCGCTGGCCAGCTTTCTGCCCAGGCCTGGCTTGGCGGCTGTCAGAGTTTCGTCGGCATCGCTCGTTACAAAGCCTTTCACACCGATGAATACGTGGCGTTGCAAATGGGTCGCAAGCCCCAAGGGTAGCGTTGGCCTGGCGGCCTGGGGCACAGCTGGAAACATCCGAAGGTCCTGGCAAAGGATGAGTCGACTGCCAACAGAACAACTTGTTTATTCTAGCATCGCAAAAGAGCAGCCGGTCAGGGCGACCACGTTACTCGACGGAAGAAATCGAAGCCTCTCTTTGGCGTCCGGGGCAGCTGCCTTTATACCCTCGGAGTCGAGGGCAAGAAGGAACGGCTCGGGATGAGGCGCACGAGACGGCGACGCACGGACATGTTGAGACGTGACGTGACGCGTCCGCCGGCCCGGCGCCGGTCAGACCTCCTCGCCTCCCAGTTGGGGAGCTCCTCTCACCGGCTGCCGCGCTTTGACAAGCGTGGGCACCAACATGCACACACACACACGCACACACGAAGACTGAAACCTGCCTGGAAGCGCTTGGCGGGAGGCGTTGCGGCAGCGCTGAACGGGCCAAAATGACCGCCTCTTTGAACGAAGCCCCGGCGTCCGTTGCATCCGCGCTGGCTATACCGCGCGTCGTAGGCGAAACGTAACAGACCGCCCCGCCGGGAGAAGGAGATCCCGATGGTCAGGGGACTGCATCCGCTGTCCGGAGGGATGTCGCTCGATGATGCTCGTAATCGAAATCGGTCGTCCCTCGGCGTTGCTTGAGCGCCGCGCACAGAGAAGGCCTCGTTCTCAGGTTCAGGTTCACACAGGGCACTGCAAAGTGACTTCGGGAGAGTTGCCATTTTTGTTCTCGTTCCCAGCAAGCGTTAGAACTACGCCGAAACGCAACCGCTCAGTCAGAAAGCACGACACAACCCTCACTAAGCTCTGCCAGGCTCTTTCTCCTTTTATACTACTGCCAAGTTCCTTACAGTAGTCACGCAGCACTCAGAACGCGTCCACAAATGGGAAACTTGCACTAGAAAGCACGTCATCACTTTGAAACACTAAACAAAAGCAATATGTTAAAAATCCTGCCTCAGGAAGAAAACATCAGTAACAAACAACTTTGAGGCGGATTCCTACGTTAGGGGCCTCGACTTAAGCCATCGGCGTTACCGTTCAGACTCCCCTTTTTGTAACGCACCTCAAAGGAATATTGTTGCAAAGCGAGGCTCCAGCGCAGGAGGCGGCCATTTTTGGGAGAGATGGTCTGCAGCCATTGGAGAGGGCAGTGATCCGTCTCAATGATAAACCTCGAGCCGGCTAGGTAGCACGACAATTTCTGAACGGCCCACACGAGACACGCACACTCTTTCTCGGTGGCGCTGTACGCCTGCTCACGACAGGTCAGCTTACGACTAGCATACAGGACGGGGTGTTCCATTTCTCCATTTTCCCGTTCGCACAGTACGACGCCCATGCCTCGCTCACTAGCATCGCACTGAACAACGAACCCTTTTGTGTAGTCTGGCGATCGTAGCACAGGCTGGCTTGTCAGGGAGCTCTTTAGGGCGCTAAAAGCTTTTTCCTTTGTCTCGCCCCAGACGACTTTTGGGGCTCTGTTTTTCTTAGAGCATCCGTCAGGGGAGCCGCGATATCGGAGTACCTGGGGATGTACCTCTGATAGTAGCCGGCGACACCTAAGAACGACCGAATATCGGTCTTCGTGCGCGGTTGCGGGAAGTCTCGCACAGCGGCCACCTTTATTTCAGAGGGGCGGCGATGACCCTGTCCAATCACGTGACCGAGGTAGACAACCTCGGCCTGTGCTAATTGGCACTTGGGAGCCTTGGCTGTCAAGCCCGCTTCGCGCAGGCAGGTTAGCACTGCGCGCAAGTGTGCCATATGCTCAGACCAGGATGCGGAGAATATCGCTACGTCGTCTAAATACGGTAAAGCGAATTCTTCCTGTCCCCCAACACTTTGTCCATGAGGCTTGAACAGCAGTATGGCGCGTTCTTCAAACCAAAACTCAAAACTTTAGGACGGAATGTTCCCATTGGTGAAATGAACGCCGCATACCTACTAGCCTCTTCTGTAAGTGGAACCTGCCAATAACCCCTGACAAGATCTAGGGTGGAAATAAACTGAGCGCTACTAACTTTCTCAAGGCGCTCCTCGATGTTAGGGATCGGATAAATTTGATCCTTAGTGATGGAATTAAGCCTGTGGTAGTCGACGCAAGGACGAGGTTCCTTTCCCGGTACCTCAACTAAAATCAAAGGGGAGGTATAATCACTCTCACCCGCCTCAGTAACACCGAGCTGTAGCATTTTCTTTACCTCAGACTCCATAATATCGCGCTGCCGGGGTGACACCCGGTACGCCTTGGATCGTACTGGCTCTGGGGAGGTAAGTTCTATTTCATGAGTAAGGACAGAAGTCCTACCAGGCCTCTCAGAGAACTGACCTTGAAACTCTTGTAAGAGTTGGTGTAGCTCGGTTTTCTGCTCAGGCGACAGCGGTGCTTTACTGAGTAAGTCACTAATGACCTGATCGGTGTCTTCCCTGTTCGTCACTGAGCCTAGTCCCGGAAGCTCGACCGGAAGCTCTTCGGGAACGTTTACCATCATACACACCACTGCTTCCCGTTGTCTACAGGGTTTGAGCAGATTACAGTGGTAAACTTGCTGTGCTTTCCGTTTTCCTGGCAGACTCACCACGTAGTTAACGTCAGACAGTTTTTGAACAATCCGTGCTGGGCCCTCCCACTGCACGTCGAGTTTGTTTTTTAGCGATGTGCGCAATATCATTACCTCATCACCCACCTCAAAACGACGGGCCCTGGCTGTCCGATCATAATAAACCTTGGCCCTCTGCTGGGCCTTTGCCATTGCTTCACCTGACAACTCCTGTGCCCTTCTTAAGCGTTCGAGGAGCCTGAGCACGTACTCGACCACGACTGGGTCGTCGCCCCTGCCTTCCCACGAATCTCGAACCATGCGAAGCGGAGACCGCAGCGAGCGACCGTACACCAGCTCAGCTGGCGAAAACCCCGTGGCCGCATGCGGCGCGGTCCTTAATGCAAACATCACCCCAGGCAGACACAGCTCCCAATCACTTTGTTGTTCAAACCACAATGCTCTCAACACGCGCTTCATGACGGAGTGGAGCTTCTCAACGGAATTCCACTGTGGGTGGTACACTGAGCTGTGTAACAGCTTTACCCCACACCTTTCGAGAAAGGCTGTCGTCAAAGCGCTAGTAAACACTGTGCCTTGATCTGACTGGATTTCCGCAGGAAAACCAACTCGCGCAAATATGGACAGTAGTGCATTGGCTATCTCAACTGAGCTGAGTTCTTTAAGCGGCACTGCTTCAGGGAACTTTGTCGCTGGGCAGATCACAGTCAAAATGTGTCTGTACCCCGTGGCTGTTACTCTCAGAGGTCCCACTGTATCCATAACGAGCAGTCTAAAAGGCTCCGTAATGATAGGTACCAACTTCAACGGCGCCCTCGATTTGTCCCCTGGTTTGCCAACCCGCTGACAGGTGTCACATGGCCTCACAAAGTGTTCTGCGTCACGAAAACACCCTGGCCAATAGTACTCTTGCAAGAGACGGTCCTTAGTCTTCTTAACTCCTAGGTGTCCGGACCACGAACCGCCATGCGACAAGTGCAACAGATCCTGACTCTAGCACTGAGGCACGATCAGCTGATCGAACTCCACTCCCCTGCGGTCTAGATACTTCCGGTACTGGACCCCACCTCTTTCCACAAAACGAGCATTTTTCTTGGCGATACCTTCCTTGACATTGCAGCGCATGTTTTCTAGGCTGCCATCCTTTTTTTGCTCGGCTATCAAAGCCGACCGGCGGACTTTTAGCAACTTATTAAGTCCATCTGACGTAGGCGCGATGAGCAAATCTGCAGATAGTTCTTCTAACTTTCCCGTGTCGGGCATTTCCTCTCCAGTACCTGGTGCTTTCTACGCTACAGGCTCAATTTTATTCAGTTCGGATGTGCTCTGAATATCAGCTTGCTGCGCCTCCGACCCTTTCTCATTGTTCGACAACGTCGGCCCCGCAACTACCGCCTTCGCAGCGAGCTCCCGAACTCTCGATCTGGTTAAGGCCTGAACGCTAGCCTCACCAAACAAAAGCCCCTTCTCGCGCAGGAGGTGATCGGACCTGTTCGAAAATAGGTACAGGTACGGGGGGGGGCAGCATAGATGACACTGCAGCCTCCGTCTCAATTGCTCCGAAAGGTCCTTCAATAAGCACTTTTGCTACGGGCAGACACACGCTATGAGCTTCCACGGCTTGCTTGGTCCATGCGCACTCGCCCGTGAATATATCGGGTTCTACGTAAGAGGGGTGAACTACATCCATTGTAGCTGCGGAATCACGAAGCACTCGGCACTCTTTCCCGTTCACGAGGAAGTCTCGCATGTAAGGCTCGAGAAGCTTCATGTTCTCGTCAGTGCTGCATAATGACAAAAACACGACTTTTGTTTTTGTTTCTGGACACTGCGCCGAAAAGTGACCCGGCTTCTGGCACGTATAACACACGCGCGCTTGCCTCGTCTCGAACCGCTTTCTGCGTTCGGCTTCGGCTGCCGCCTTCTCCTTACGTTCGGTCGGACTGCTTTCACTCGCATCCGCACTACGTGTGTCCCCCCTTGCTCTCATGGGTGTGAACTTCGGCCTCTCAGACTTGGAGCCAAATTCACCCTTTTGACCGTCCTTAGCTCCGCGAGCCCGACGCGTCACAAACTCCTCGGCTAGCTCGGCGGCTTTAGCCACTGTACTAACGTCTGGCCTATCCAAGACCCAGTACCGCACGTTCTCAGGTAACCGACTATAAAACTGTTCCAGCCCGAAACACTGCAGAATTTTCTCGTGGTCACGAAACGCTTTCTATTCTTTGAGCCACTCCTGCATGTTTTTCATAAGCCTGTAGGCAAACTCTGTATATGACTCACTTCTGCCTTTTTCATTTTCCCGAAACTTCCGACGGAACGCCTCCGCTGACAGCCTGTACTTTTTTAGCAGACTCAATTTCACTTGGTCGAAATCCTCTGCCTCCTCTCTCTTCAAGCGAGCAACTACGTCGGCCGCCTCGCCGGGTAACAAAGTGAGCAAGCGCTGTGGCCACGTTTCCCGAGAGAACCCATGCTTCTCGCACGTTCGCTCAAAGTTAACCAGGAACAAACCAATGTCCTCTCCAAGCTTAAACGGCCGCATCAGGTCAGTCATTTTGAAGGATACTCGTTCTCCTGCACCGTGCGCCTGACTTCCATTACGAGCGCGTTCCATCTCTACCTCGAGACGCTTCATTTCCAAAGCGTGTTGACGGTCGCGCTCTTCTTTCTCTTTCTCTTTTTGTTCTTTACGTTCGCGCTCGTCTTTCTCTTTTTGCTCTTTACGTTCGCGCTCGTCTTTCTCTTTTTGCTCTTTACGTTCGCGCTCCTGTCTTTTTGCCCTCTCCTCAATGGTCTCAAGGCATTCCGACAGCTCGTCATCCTCAGCCTCTGGTTTTCTGAGTTTGTCTGAGACATCCAGACCCAACTCTCTTGCAAGCTCCAGATATTTCGGTTTGCGCAACGACTTCAAATCCATGGCTGCTCCGAATGCTGCTTTCTCTACTGCCTACTATTGTCTTGCCGCAAACTAACCCAGCAGCAACGACAACCACAATTACCAGCTCTGTTTCTGACCCTAACAAAAGCCTGGCAAAACTCAGAAGAAGAAAGTCCCGCACTCACCAAACCTCGCAGCCAAGAATTCAGCGCAGTCGTTCCGCTGCAGGCAACCAGTCATCACACCGGGCTCGTTGCACTGCTCCCGGATGGTCGTTGTGCTGCTCAGCATACAGTTGACAGCATATCTTCGCTGCTGGCCTCCGTTGTCGCGATCCCACCGCTGGCAACCAGTTGTTGCAAATGGGTCGCAAGCCCCAAGGGTAGCGTTGGCCTGGCGGCCTGGGGCACAGCTGGAAACATCCGAAGGTCCTGGCAAAGGATGAGTCGACTGCCAACAGAACAACTTGTTTATTGTAGCATCGGAAAAGAGCAGCCGGTCAGGGCGACCACGTTACTCGACGGCAGAAATCGAAGCCTCTCTTTGGCGTCCGGGGCAGCTGCCTTTATACCCTCGGAGTCGAGGGCAAGAAGGAACGGCTCGGGATGAGGCGCACGAGACGGCGACGCACGGACATGTTGAGACGTGACGTGACGCGTCCGCCGGGCCGGCGCCGGTCAGACCTCCTCGCCTCCCAGTTGGGGAGCTCCTCTCACCGGCTGCCGCGCTTAGACAAGCGTGGGCACCAACATGCACACACACACACGCACACACGAAGACACGTGGCATTGAAACCTGCCTGGACGTGCTTGGCGGGAGGCGTTGCGGCAGCGCTGAACGGGCCAAAATGACCGCCACTTTGAACAAAGCCCCGGCGTCCGTTGCATCCGCGCAGGCTATACCGCGCGTCGTAGGCGAAACGTAACACTGGCCATAGTTAGTGCTGCTGTAGTCATTCTATAGTGGTCACAGATGTTTTATGTGCGTGACCGAGCGGACTATGCCAACAAGTTCTGCTAACTAGCCCACAGGACCGCATCAGCATCACTAGCAAGCAGCGACTGTTGAGAGGTGATATCAGTGACGTACCAAAATTTGAGGCTGCGCCCCTTGTTTTCAATTCAAAGGTGAAAGGTTGAAGTGACTTCTAGGTCGGCCAATATTATGTTGCACTCAGTACCTGTGATTGAAACTTGCTAGAATGTTCCTGTTTACGACCAGTAAAAAAATCAAAATTGTTGGTGTTTAAAATTCTGTACCCCTGCCCTCTAAACAGCAAGACACCAGCTGCTTATGCAAGAAACAGGAACCGAGGTAGCTTGAATAATCGAAAAAAGAGGATGTGCAATGCATGTGTAATGCAAAGAAGATATAAGCAATACCGCACTACAAAACTGGGAGGATTTCAAGAATAAAGAGTAGGTGAATGCATGAATGGGTGGCAATCAGGTGGCCAAAGAAGATTAGGAAATTTGAGGAAAAAGGGTGGTAGCAGGTGGCGCAGGGTACAGTTACCCGAGATCAACTGGAGAACCATTGTTCTGCAGTAATTTTAACGGCAGATTCACACGACAGACAAATTTACCAACTCAAGGAACGGACAGCGCATCATGCGACTCAATGTCAATCACCATTGCAAATGGCACCAGCACTGCGGACTGGACATGAGGAAAAGGAGACATATTTTTGCTCTCAATTTTGAGCGGCAGTCAGCTGCACTTTTAAGACCAAAGCTCTAAAGTACGGCAACATTGGCACCTTTTGTTGACTGATCTGAGGGTCCTCGTGAGTGTGCAAGCCTCAAGTTTGTTTTGCACCAAATGTGTTAATTGCGTGGTATGTTTAACTAAAGAGGGGGCATCTAACAAGGGCGTCATCCCTCTGCTGTGACACCTCTTCTATAATTACCTCCTACATCACTCTCTTACATCAAGGTTCAAGCGTCCACCAAAATGTGAGGCAGTTACTGTGATATTTTCTTCAATTCTCTTTCAACTAATTTTAAATTTTTCAAGGATGCAGTTTTAAGAAGGCAGAGGTACAAACTGTGTCGTATAACCATATGCCTGACAATAAACTAGCAATAAATCTGTGCCGACAGCAGCTTGGCCAGGGCATTGCAAGGATGCTATGCCATACAAGGATTGGTGTCGTCGTGCAATGTTATATTACTGACTGACATTTTGGTCTCTGTATCAGAAATACTGGTAAACCATTATTGTAGAGCACAATGTTTTTATAGGAATAAATGAACATATAGGGCCTTTTCGAGGACACGTGCACATAACAGGCAACAGGTGTGCAATGTCAAAGCACCTGAAGCAGGCTCAACTCCTTTATGTTAACAGCAGCTGCATCAAGTGCTATATGAGCGAATATATTTTGTACAAGTCTACAGTTCCTGTAATTATAAGCTGAGATACTGCTGTGATGTGCATGTAGAGTTTGCATGCATTCCTAAACCTAGCTGCAAGCTAGGTTTGAAAATATTTTTCTAAATAGGCAGGTAAGATATGTATCACTGAAAAAGAATAACTACCATGAACAGCTCAGGAGGGATGGCACAGACGAGGGCAGGAAGCACGCATGGCCCAATAGATGCTGGCAGCTGGCAACTGCAAATAAATACATCCAGAGCAACAACTCTCAGTGGCTGTAGCAATGTCATGAATGGCAAGAGAGGAAATTATCTACTGCTTTAGAAACTAAAATTAGATGTAATGTAAGTAAATAAAAAAGCGATGAGCTAGCCCATGACAAAAGAAATGAACAGATTTTATGTAATGCACCTACATACATTCTCTGAGGAGAGTGAGGATGATTGTCATAATCACACTGAAAGATGAGCTGGCTGAAATACCACACACCAATTTGAATATAGGAGGCACGGGCTATCATTCCCATCATGGTGCCTTGCACCAACATGTAGGTATTAAATTGAACATTGCGACCAGTCTGCCTTGGATAAATCAGAAGAGAGAATGGAAAAAAGCATGCCTTCACTAGCAAGAAGCCTGATATCTCACATCACAGCTTAGCATCATACAACAATTGGTAGCGCATTTAAAAATCTGCATACAATTAAAAACTGCACAAATTTGTTTACTGGCAATGCAAGTAAGCGCAAGAGAAACAAAAAATACCAAAGAACACTGGTGAGTGCGGTCAAGGGAGGTCTGTGGGTAGGATCCCGTGCCTGGGAAGAATTCCGAGCTCGGAGAATCGCCGACAGCACAGCTGATGGTGCGCAACTAGGAATAAATAAAAAAGTGGAAATCAGTGACAAAAAAAACCATCGACAATGGCAAACGACTTGAATACGTGCCGCACAAGCGAGGGATAAGGCAAAAAGCTAGAAATCCTGAATAAGTGTGCAGTTGCATCCCTGACAGCTCGCAGTGCTCAGGAGAGGAAGCATCGACGCTTAAAGCTCAGGAGTGACGTAAGATTGATCGAACTGTGACATAACACTGCCTCAAATCCTGTTCCATTAGGGAACATATACCTATATGCGTTTACTGCCGTATGCACCCTGTGAAAATGTTCCGAAGGCAGGCGCTGCACTACACAGACAAAGACAATGTACTGAATGCAAAACAATAAAACACTTATCTACGGTCACCTGTAAAGGAAGTGTTTCATCGCGGAATGCGGCAGCGTTCTGTGCATATGCTCCCCGGGGGAGCATATACAGCAACACGAGTCGCTGCCGTGGAAGTCGCCATGTTGGATTGAGGCGATTGAGGTTGGATTCGGTTGGATGAAATTTTCAGATGCTTTGCTGACGCACGACTCTCACGCACGAACAGCAGCTCACGAAATCATATCAGTAGTTTATATAGTCTAACTTTTTGTATAAAACTTTACTCTTGTTTTCTTGTCGTGTTATTGCATACAGTGTTACAGCATATCATCATCACCATGTGTATGCCGTCTGCTCGATATGGTCAATGTATTGTGTTGGTGCTCTTCAGTGAACTCGTGCTGTTAAAATAAGAACATTAGTGAACGTTCTTCACTGCATGCTTATCTTCAGCTAGGTAAGAAGACCCCGCGCACACCATCACGGCAATCCCTATCCAATGCCTCCTGAATAACATGCCCGAAGCGTCAGGGGTTTTTCTGTCCAAGAACTACTGAACAAGAGACCTGCACACTTGGCACTGCTCCAGCGCGCACCTTCTAGTTCATACCTTTTGCCGCTATGGAAGGGTAGCTACGGGCGGCGTGGCGCTAGATTTAACTTGTTGAGCAAGATGGTGGCTGTTATTTTACTTCAAGGATGTAATTGTTTTGTCATTTGCCTATGTTTTGAGTATTCATCATTCATCCATTGCCTTAGCAAAGATGCCAGAAAGTCTCACGCATGCATGCGAGCAAACAGAATATTCACCGCTAGGATTTAAAGAACTGTCATATTCGCATCGTTCATTACTAGGGTGCGAAATAATAAGACATGACAAATGCACAAGGAGGCAGTGAAAGGAGAGAAATCATTTGTGAGAAGCAGACGATGATGATGATCATGAAAAACAAACAGGTCAACCGAGCGCCCTCAACGACCATAAAGTTAACGAAAGTTGGCGCACGCCATAGAGCTACTACTGCGCATGCAGTCCCGTAGGACCCCGCCAAGTATGCACTTTATTTCAGTACTTCTTGTTTCTGCCCGCCGTAGAGCGCGCGTCCGCCGTATGGCGGCGCTGTCAGATGACCCTTAATAGTGTTCCTGTATATGCTCATATACAGGAACACTAACCCTTAATAGTGTTCCTGTATGGACCTCCTTCACCCCGCGACGTCACGAAGATGCGGTGGCGCTGATGTTAGCAGCGACTTTCGCATGGTAGGCAAAACAGGTTCCGCTTGCCCGTGCCCACCGCAGCTGCCCCAGCTACCGGCGGCTGCTTCAAGCCTGTGCACTGCAGAAGCAACATGTATTGACCAGCTGCGTCACTGTTGGATCCGCGTAGTAGCATAAAAAATATTAAATTAGCCTCGATAGGTTTCTCGCGCATAAATGCCGCATTCGGAAACTGGCTAACAGGCATTGGGCCACTGTAGTAAAGCGCGAAGTCTGGGAGTCGATAGGCACTGCCACTCAATGCACTTAATAGCATGCAAGTTACTGCGTTCAATCACCTGAACTTCAGGATAGTAGGCTGATAATTGCTCAAGGAAAAAAAAAGACATATGCAGCTGCACACGTACTTATCACCTTGAGCCGGAGTGCACGGGGCGCCGACAGGTTAACTCGCCCCCAAGGAATGCGTTCTTTTGGTAATAGCACACCATGTTTTAATGGCGCGTTTTATGACATTTATTATTTACTTGAAACTGTCTCTTGATATGACGACGTAATTATTTCATTCGAGTAGAAAAAAGTCTGGTAAGTTGTGTCAATCTTGCGCGGTCGCGTTGGTGTGCTTAGAATAGCGTACCTTAAGTGTGCTAAACGCCATATGCTTTTTCACTGCATCATGCATGTGTCATGTTTCATGAGGTAGTACATGATCGCGAAGCTTGTTTGGAAAGAAGCCGCCCCAGGCGTGCTACTAACAGACACGTGGCGAGATTGAGAGGGGACGCGGCAATGAAAAGTGTTTTCGTTATTCATGAGTGCGATATGCAAATAAACTTGGTGCAAATATGAAATTCCTACGCTAGTTTCAGTAATTCCTTTTATTTATAGCTATACCTGGTGCAGTTCTGGGTAAATATAATTAACACCGTCGTCAAGTCCCGCCGAGGTCTGAATAATTGAGTAGATAGTGCGCAGTTTTTTATGCCAGCATGTACATAAAACCCTGTTCTGTACGATGACGCGATTAGTTAATTTTCTATATGATCAGTATTTATGCATGCATAGTTACATGAAAACGTTTCTTACAAGACATAACTAACACAGTACTGCACGTGTAGGGAATAAAATCGAGAGATTTATTACGCTCCCCAACGTCTCAGGAATAGTTTGCGACAAATGGAATCATTTTATTTTCATGCGAATTACGAAGGTGAGTGATCCAGTCGCAGAAAATGTGAGAGGTCGCAAAACGAACCTTAAAGTTTATTCCCCCGTTTATGGCATCTTCGCTTTCGCTTTGGTCAAAGAAATGCGGCACCGAAATCAAAGAAATTACCTCACAATTTTTGACGACCACACTTCTAAAAAGCGTAATTTATACAGTATTGTGCGTTTTTATCGCTGACACTTTCAAAAATTTCCCCGCCTCAACCGCTGGCTCGTTTGCGGTGAAACTGCACACAGAGATTGCGTATTATAGTAACGTTTGTATCGTAGCAAGTTTGACAATGGTACTTACTTAGTTCAGGCGCACATGATGCGAAAACGTAAGCGTCTACGAGAGATCGGCGAGCCAAAACCAGCAGACGACGGTTTTTCGCTGAGAAGCGGCAGTGGCGCCATCTGTTTTCGGCAGCGGAAAGCGTCTCGACTAGGCCGCCGAGGCGAGCATTGCAAACAATATTCTTTAAAAGGTAAAGCCTCGTTAAATCATTTGTTCTGATATTTTTCCGCTTAATTAGTCGAAAATGTTGTAAGCGCTTCAGAAGAAGCAGACGAAACGACAGGAACGGCTATTCAAACGGCCCGCGCTCCTTGCAACGCTCTCCTCGACGGCCTTGTCGTGACGCTTTGTGCTACCGCAAACAGATGACGCCCCTGCCGCCCTTCAGCGAAAAAGCGTCGTCTGCGGGTTTCGGTTGCCGATCTCTACGTAGACGATTATGTTTTCGCATCATGCACGGCTCAACTAAGTAAGTACCGTTGTCAAACTTCCAACGATACAAAAGTTACCATAATACGCAAGCTCTGTGTGCAGTTTCGCCGCAAATGAGCCAGCGGTTGAGGCGGGGAGATTTTTGAATGTGTCAGCGATAAAAACGCACAATACTGTATATTTGTACTCAATATTTTGCTATAATTTTTCGTCACGAAACTATACTTCAGGGATATGGGAAAGAAAATAATTCTAGAAATCAACAATTTTCACCAAATCGACCAGCTTAACAAGAGGACAAGTTGGCCTGGCTGGTGCGTGGTCATGCGGCTAAAAACAGCGCTAAGCGAGACAGATCAGGGACACGACGCTGTCCCCACTTTTCGCACAGCGCGACACGTACGTATGTCAGCAGACGATGAGCGCATGTCTGCTCCGACGAAACAAGGCCAGCACTTCCTCTCACTATTGACCCGAAGTAAAATCATTCCGGCTAGTGCAGAGTGTCAAAACTTGTTTTATTCAATGCCTAGCGCATAAATAAACGGCAGGAATGCTTTCTACATGTTTACTACTAACCATATATACAATACAGTGCAAACTATTTCTCTTTATAGGCAGCACGTGGCCAACGCGAGCTCGTGTACTTCAACAAATTACTAAGTTGGAAGCATCGACCATTGCTATGATTCGCAGAAACTGGAAACGCGCCTACAAGCCTTGAAAACCCGCGCTCAACACCTATCCGCGACGCCACTCCACGACCTTTTGCCTACTACGAGCTCGCTAGCGACTGCAGCGCCACCTCGTTTGTTTACAAACATGCAGGAGGTCTATATGCTCCCGCAGGGAGAAGAGTTGCGCGAAGGTCCGCCATTTTGTTTCAACACTCTAAGAAAAAAAGGAGTGGTCTTAGTCCTTTGAGGGGGTAAAGCCACTGACGCTGTGGCGACCCCCTTTTGGTGTAACGTTACACCTTCGTCGGGGGCCTAAGTGCGCACAGTGTAATGTTTAGGCTGTTACCGGGGTAATGTCATTCCGTCTGGCCAAGTGTAAGTATAACCCTTTGATGACTAACGTTACCCCTCCTCAGAAAGACTAACGCTTAGGCCATGAAAGTGTAAACATATGCTTCACTTTCTGGTGCATGTTTGCGCCCACTCAGACTAAGCTTATGCTCAATCCCAGGGCGCAAACTTATACTCGCAAGGGCTACAGTTAATCCTGTCTAATGAGCTTATTACAACCCTCCTACAGAGCAACTTTGCACCTTATCAATGAGCGTAACATTGCTCTGCAAGAGCATATGGGTTCCTCTTTTAGGTGCACCTTTACGCCATGTTAGGAAGGGTAACGTAAGCGCAAGCTTACCCTCGCAGGGGCTATTGTTACTTAATGAGTTTTTACAACGCTTCTATGGTGCAACTTTGCACCACTTCAGTGGGCATAACATTGCTCTGAAAGTGTGTGTTTTGCTCTTTTAGGTGCATCCTTACGTCTCTTTTGGACGGGTAACGTTACCGTCCAGAGGAATGTATCCCATATTACAGTGTATTGTTACAACTTCTCGAATGTAGGGCACAGGCACTTTCGCTTTTATACTAGGCATCCACTGTTATTAAAATAAGATCGTTTTTGGGCCTGTAAAGCAAACCACTTCACTTTGTAGGTGTCGGTAATGGTGCATCTACATTAATGTATTACACACATCAAAACCAAACGCAGCATTACAATACACCTACAGAACAAAGCTGCTTGCTGAAAAGGCATGATAAGCACCTCACTGCCATCAAGTTCACAGATGTTTTTCTCTCCCACATTCCTGGTTATGTTCGTGTTAGTGCGATAAGATTGTAGCGTGCCGTGCTGCACTTCAGAGTGCAGTTTCGGACTCCAGTGATTGTACACCAGTATGCACGACAGGGTTTATTTCTTATGGAATTTAAAACGGCAGCATAACTCAGCAGTTTTCTGTCAACGTCATGATGGCATCCATTCTCCAAGCGAACCTGTGTGACAAAAAGAAATCCTTGAAACATGAGGGGAAGTACACATAATTAACGCATAAATTGAAATCATGAGATCAAAATTTAATCTGCCACAATTTGGTCTGAAGCGCGAAGGCTTATGTGCGGTGTTTTCCAAGCGAGCATGCTGTACAGGCCAATAAATAAGTAACAGAATGAACAACACAAGCTCTGGATGCAAAATCATTGCATAATCGTTCATGGCACTGATTGAAGAACATGCATGCCCCACCAGCTAGACCAAACTAGAAGGCTCCTACATTTGGTGTGCAGTACACATATCTCACATGCAGTGGAAGTATAGAGCGCAGCTCCCACTTCCGTAAATGGCCTAGTTTTTTTTAATTACAGCGTTCTTTCGGCGTTGATTCAAAGGGGCCCGATTTTGCAGCTGAAATCTACAAGACATAAGAAACCGTTCCGCAGTATATTTGTCGCTTGTAAAATGATAAGCAGGGCGTCTTCACTCACCCCGTTGCTTTCGTGCATGCAGTGGTGCTACCATTTAGTTAGAGTCAGTGTATGACCATGAAACATTTTTTTTGCAAACAAAAATGACCTGAAGTGAGCTCTTGTTCAGCTGTTGTCCAGTTATGCTTTTGGCGCTAGCTAGCAAAATTGTGGCTGAATTTTTGCCCCCTGCGCGCAACAAAAGCGTATGTGCACTGAGATAGTGCGTTTCTTTCTGCAACAACTTGGAATATTATATAAGTCAGCTTCTTCAAAAGGATGTCTTCCGACCAAAAGTACTCGTTTACAGACAGCAGTCTCGCATTTTCAGAAAAATGTTGGCTTCCCCTTAATCTATTTCGGGACCGACTAACCCATCTCCCCTTTCGTGGCAAGAACAGGAAGTGATAACGAAGAGTGGTAAATGTCTCGAACCCAGAGGACACACTCACATTCTTCGAGCGAATGAAAACTCCGGATGGCCGCCCACTGCCTGCAGCAGAGTGTAGGCAGAAAAAGGAGGGATACCGTCCTTCGTCACAGAGCAGTGGGAAGTGGGTTGTTCCTTGTACTGGCTAGGAGTGCGCGGGGGAGGGGGAAGGGAAGGAAGTTAGCGCGACGGTGTTGTTCAGTAGAAAAGTTTTAGAAAGTTTAGCGTGAGGTAGCTCACTACTTCCGGCGCACAGGAACAAAGGCCCATTCCCTTCTATTTCCTGCCTAGCCTCTACTGCAGTGCTACCGAAGGTTGACTGCATGAGTACAATTGTACTCTTGATGGCTCTCTCCAGGCCACTTTGAAGTAAACTGGCGACATTCCCGAGCTTACTCAGAAGAGGGAACTTCACTCTTTTTGTTTCCACAAAAAATGCGAGAGTGTCGTCCGGGAACGAGACCTTTTGGTTGGAAAAAAAGCCTTGCGGAGAAGCTGACTTACACATTTCTGCAAATGGCCTATTTTGCAAGTTGTCAACTCTCGTCAGGATTAAGTGACTTGAAATAGCGATAGAAAAAAGTTTGGTGAAGATTAAACAGGACCATAGCAGCATAGAGCTAATGCTCGAGTTCGGGGGAAAAAACAGGCCCTTTTTCTGCATTAAAAAGAAGAGAAAATCCTGACCGCGCCACTCAGCTGCATCTGGAAAAAAGATGCAATATGGTTTTGGGCCTCATCATAAAAAAAGGTTTGTACTCCAGTTCAATCAATTTTTAAACTTCAACCACTCAGAGCAATCATCAAGGTTCTGAAAGAAAGTAGGACTCACTTTCTGAAGCTCAAAGGCCACATTAGCTGCACTCATGCTTGAGGTCGCATGCATTTGGAAGCGTACACCAGCCGCCAAGAGTTCAAGAAAGGCGACTGTGCCGAAAACAGCTAATTGCTTCGTATCCACAACTTATTGCTGGGGATATAAGGGTGCATTCACAATTTGGACCATGACAATTAATATCTCTTCTAAGATCCACGAACTGGCGAGGGCGAAATTGAGTTGTTTTACTAAAAGTGTACATGAGCGTAATTTCCCACCGCCACCCCGCCCTCTACAAAATACAAGCAGATAAACAGTCGACCGTACTTACCAGGACTGATACGGCGTCATCGCAAAGTTAGCCTGTTGGCAGGCTATCGAAACGCGTTATTCGCTCAGCGACTGCACACCACAGGTACAGAGTCGGACAGCAGATAGCATGACAGACTCTGTCCAGAGACGCGAAGTGCAAACTGCGCCCTGGAGCAGCTGCCAGTATCAGGCAGTGCCATGACAGGTCGCGCTTCCCTCCTCCTGCGGGCAGATTTTTTCTTCTCTTCTTTTTGTTCCCCGGACCGGATTCCGCGTGTCCCCCGCGTATGCTTTCTTGGTAGAGGGATTTAGCATACCGGAGACATACTACCGGCTTTAGGTACGCTTGTTGTGCACGTGCAGCGGCCCTTCCCGGCCGGGTGCTTGCTTCTGCGCATATGTAAAAAATTCCTTGGTTAACGGTCCGAACAGAAAATCGCCTGTTTTCTTGACGGCTGAATACTAAAAAAAGTGTGCGGTAGGAAATATCGCGAATGTACATATGCTCTGCGCTTCTCGTCTCTAAAATGGCAGCCACTATGAAGGTGGTGCAAGCGTGCTTTATTATAAGTTATTTGAAATATTGCGTATAAGTTAGAAAATGAGCAAGTGCACGCACTTAGGCGGAAAAAGCCTTTTTTCGGATTCTGTTTCTGCTAATTCTTACATGTACGACAATCGCTACTATACTATTGCTAGAAAGAAAACTAAAAGTTGACACAGCTCCGTTATATATCATTCTTCAACACCTTACAGAAAATAAGTAACCGAGTACAATTGAAATGACTCCATCAGAAATGTATATGAATACCGGGGTGAATTACAGCCTCAGGAAAGTAACGTAACAATTACTGAAAACATGGCTGTTACTCTTCCGTTACTTTCCTCCCAACATTTATAGTTCCATGACAAAAATTTACTCAGACTGCAGTGAACTGCAGCAGCTTGCTTGATGATTTGTTCTTTTAATAAACTGCACATCTCCAACCAAAAATTTTAATTTTAACCCAACGTTTCCAGGCTGACTCGGCTCCTTCGTCAGGGGTGACTGAGGGCTGTAGCTAGTGTCTTTAAAGTATGGAGGGGAGGAGGGGGTCAAATGAATGACAGCGGTGATGCGAAAGGCATGGTGGAGGGAGAGAGGGTGTTAAGGCTGTTAGTCACGTTGTCGCACTGTGGAGAGGCGGTCAATGGCGATTTTTTTTTTGTTGAGTTGAAGAGCGAAGTCCCTGGGCATATACTGGGGGCAGGTTTCCTTTTGTGCGGTTGATGTTCGGGGTGGTTTGAATGTGCCAGGATTCCAGAAGGAGCCTTTTGTGGTAATTTGTTTCGGTTCCCAGGATGCGGGTTTCTTCAAAGTTGATTCTATGGTCGGAGTCCTCGGAATGTTCCTACCAAAAATTAAAATTTTTATTTGGAGATGTGCAGTTTATTACAAGTCTTCAAACCCAACCAGACAGACAAATCTGTCAAAATGTTTAGTTTTCAATGATTTGTTCTACGCTGTTAATTTCCGAGGGCAATTGTTTTTCGAAGCTGCGGTCAAAAACGTTCCTACGTTTACTCGCGAAGCGATTAGCGGCCGCACTGATCACTTTTAGAACACCTTGCGTCGATTTTGGGTGTAATGAGAGGTAAGCTGCGGCGCCATCTTACAAGACAAGGGGGGGGGGGCTACAGAGCGGTCACGTGATACCTCTCGGGAGGAGAACTCCCACAGAAGACGGCGTTGACCCGGTTGTGGTGCGGACATGATCGTGCGCGATGCTTTTCGGCAACCGGTCTGTTGTCGCTCGGTCACAAAAAAAACTGCTTGCCGTCAGGAAAGCAGTACCTTCGGCTCCAGCTTATTTTTTGGAGAAAAGGAACTGATTACCTGTAATCAACTACAGAAAAAGTAATTGAATTGCCTGGAACTTTGCCGTTTGAAAAAAAAAGTAACAAATTAATCACAAAATTGCAAGAAAGTGCAGCTGATTACAAGTAATCAATTACATGTAATGCGTTACGTACAACTCTGGTACGTATCGTCATATCTTCTATACTTTAAAGCCGCCGTGGTGGCTCAGTCGTTATGGCGCTCAGCTGTTGACCAGAAAGACGCGGGTTCGATCCCGGCCGCGGCGGTCGAATTTGTGTGGATGCGAAGCTCCAGAGGCCCGTGTACTGTGCGCTGTCAGCAGACGTTAAAGATCCCCAGGTGGTCGCAATTTCCGGAGCACTTCACTACGGCATCCTTCACAGCCTGAGTCGCTTTGGGATGTTAAACCCTCATAAACCATGAACCATCCATACCTTTAAAGATCTTCCAAGCGTTATTATTAAATAACGGCCAAGACAATGCGCCAGATATCAAAATCAAGCAAATGTAAGCTTGTAGTTGTCACAGGAGAGCAAATCAAGCCAATGTACACTAAAAATACAGGTACTAAGTTTACTCATATTTACGGAGCCTTAGACACACACACCCATATATAATCGATAAAATGTGCATGTAGAGATGGTCCACAAGATGTAGGACACAAATTTGTGCGCTGGCCTGAACGTAGTGAAATTTGCTCAGTCAAAAAGCATTCTTAATAAGAAATAAGTTTCACAACGCTCTTGCAGTGTTCACACGTGTGTCTAGGATTCACGCTCACTTGCGCTCGCATTAGTAAATCAGTCGAAAAGCTTCTAATGCGGGATAACTTCAAACCCTTGAGTGTACTCCTGTGAGCAGGAAGTCAACGCTGTGCATAGCATGGACAGCACGGTGAGGGGGTTAGCGTGGCTACCGAGCTGCGCGTCCGCTGCTCTATCCCGCCTTCGGTTAGTCATCCGCCGGGTCACTGAACGTAGACCCTGTATGTAAGAGGGGACAAGTATTCCTAGGGAGTGTTAACATTGCCTCGCGTCTGAATGATCATTCAAGAGCTTTCTGCGCTGGAGCACAATAGCGCTCGGCGTCGTACATCTGCGAGACCAGGAACTTCGCCGAAAGAATGAAGCAGCACAAAGCGGATTAAAAATCTGGAGAAGCGGACTCGCGACAAAAAACTTTTTGGACTAATTGCTGCAGTGACACGAGGCCAAAGGCGCCTTACTTTTCCCCTTTCCTGTCCAGCCCTTGCTACAGGAATTTGGGAGTGTGCATGAGAAATGTGAGCTTTAACAAAGTTTGAGCACTCTTTTATTGATTACACCTTAATTATTTATTACAAGCACGTTTCCTGCTTTCTGTTTTTCTCTTGGCGTATAGCATTCAAAAGTCATTTTCAAATTTAATTGAGAAATAAACAAAAAATTCCATTGCCAGGGAGGAGGAGAAAGCGTCAGAGGACCCAAGACTCCTTCCCAGAAATCAGTAGGTTCACCTGCGTATGCGCCACTCAGCATTTCCCTATTTCTGCTCCTTTGTAAAAGATTACCTTGGGCTCACCCCCAGCCCTGTTAACAGCAAGGCTGTTGAGGGCAAATTGCATTTGCGTTATCCCTCGTAACATAAAATGAAATATTATGTAAAGCACGAATGTCCTACAGACGAGAGTGAGCTTATGGTGCAAGTTTAATCATGATACTAAATCAGGGCCCGCCGATCTTGCCATTACGTGCATCTGAGCATGAGGAGGAAATATGCACTGCTTGAAACGGACACAGCTTAAATGCGCATAGAACGTGAGCGTTGGAGCTGATCGCCGCATCATGTCAAATTAAAGCATGGAATGTTTTTAGTCGTACTAGAAACAGCCTATATGGAAAAAAGGTGTAAGCATTTGAATTCCGTTTTGAGCGTAGACTGCTAAGCTTAATCTTTTTACTTGATGTATTTGCCACACAACAGAAATCGACCATTATATAAATTCTTTCCCGCCCCTCTATGAAGTCGGCACGCGCATCGAGGCACTTCACACAAAATTCTCCACGAGCGCCCCATCGCGGCATGCGAGCAAGGTATAATCACCCCGCTGTTTTGGGGGCAAGAAAGGACGCGCAGTTATCAACACTGGTAGAGAGCGTAAGTAGGGTGTAAGTTTTCTAAAAGGGGGTAAGTGATCAGTAGCGTGCTTTTAACGGGTGCAAAGTTATTCCTAGGGTCCTCTAAAGGGGGTAAAAGTCCTTTTTACCCCTTTCTCATACCCTTTTTTCTTAGAGTGATGCTGTGCGGGAAAGCAGCTCCTCGAGCGCACAGACGCTGGGTTTATGACGGGGCTGGCGTTGTAGAGCATTTCGCTTTTTTTTAAAAGCTTACAAACGGCGCTCGATTGCGGGCATCCTTTTTTCCTTTTACTGTCTCAGTGCTCAGGGACCGATGCTAAGCCCATCATACTTCGTTGAAAAAAATGTCGGAAAATAATCTGATTTTCCGAAAATTTCATACAGCATGACAGAAAGATCGCGGATTGACACCGATAGCTCACAGTAGGGACAATAATGGCGCATAAATGCTTGAAAATGAAAAACCTGCGTGAGTTGTGCGCTGAAGAGAAGTGCGGTAATGCATCTCCCTGCAGAACCACATTTAAATACATTATTCTATAGGGTTACGACCGCCGATGTGGTACGAAGCTTGTGAAACCACGCTGCATACGATGTGAATGCGGGCAGTCTAAAGCTATGCATTTTGCACGCAAGTAAATCTAACCCACCAAAGGCACAGATATCGCAAACTCGCGCGCTTATCTTTCACAAAATATACGTATCATTTGTCGCTCTGACTTCGAGCCCTCCACTGCATTTTTCCTATGCCATGGTAATCTTTTCAAGCCAAACACATCATGTGCCGTACTTCTTTATTATCCAAAAGTTAGAGAAGCCTGCCTTAAGTCACTGCAGCTGAATTGTGGTATACGAGTTTCCAAGGATCTCGAAAAGTGATATCTCTTTCTGGTGCTGTTATTTAATTGCTCGTTATTCCCTAAGCACTATTGCGTTTTCTCTTGACCTACTTGAATTATATGTACCTTCACTGCATTCTGAAATATCTTTGTTTTGGACTGCTCTATGCTTTTACTTAAGGAAAAATAATTATCTGAATACCCAATTTTGCTTTTTCAAGTATTTCATGCTATTTTTGTTCCCCTCACCTCCAGTGTTAACATCCTTGTCAGTGGAACCTTAGGGGTATTCTTAACAAATAAAATAGTTAAAAAGTCTAGACAAAGCTTGTTCTCATGTTGAGAGACTGGCCTCCCACTTCTGCGTAGTAAACTGGGACTAGAACAAAATTTCACATATCGTTTGCTTGTCAAACATTCTTCATTTCACAAAACAAACCATTTCTGCAAAATGTTGGTGGTGGCAGCAGAATAAGCAGACGGGCTGGCAGCAGCTGCACATGAGAAATGCTCTGTCACGTGCAGACAGGTTAGGAACAGAACCTTTGTTCACTTTTTCATTTGGAACTTGTAGCTTTGCAGGAAAAATGAAGATAATTTGTTGATGGCAAACATGAGTCGCCGCATGGAGTTTGAGCGTGCCTGTTGAACAATTTATAATTTATATTGAACTGTAATTTTTATCAGAATACGTACGCACATAGGCAAATGATGGTTGCAACGCCGGAGGGAGGTATGAGACAATGGAGGTTATGTGGCTAAGTGAGTCATGCAAATACGGAAAATAATGCTGTTTATTCTATTATCTCGCATAGTCGAGTTCCTTTCGGAGATGCTTTCACGCGTCCCATACACAAAAGCCAGCGCAACCGCTGACGTACGACTGACCGTCCGGACGGCACTGCATAAAAAGCTTTGCCGCTTTCGGTACGGTTCTTGCAGTTTGCCGCACTGCAGCCCGTCCCGTCATAGTTGGAGGCTGCTGTCACTTCACACTATCAAAATATATACAACTGGAGCGCACGGAAAAGGCGGGAACACACCGCACCGGACGCGTCCGATCACGATGGCAGCCGAGAGGGTACTGGGGCTGGCGAGGAACCGGCGTTGCGCCTGGGAAGTCGGCTCTTCCACTTTAAAATGGAACAAACGTTGTCTGCAGAATCACGTGACTGCCGCTTGGCGAATGGCGTCCAGAGCGGCGCGAGGAAAACAGTCGCGCAACTCTCCTCCCTGCGGTAGCATAAACAGGAACACTAACCCTTAAGAGAGAAAGATGGCACTCAAGAAAAAATTGCCAAGGACGTTGTGGCTGTTAGTCGGGAGATAAGGAAGTTAAGCCAGGGGAAAGGCTTTGAAGGGACAGACATAAACAGGGAAGTGCATAGAGCAGGCTTTGGCGGAGGCTTTACACAAGATGGCATCCACTTAAATGGAAGGCTAGGAGCCGAGATCGGGTGGCGCCTGGCAGGCCGGGCAGTAGCTTTTTTAGGGGGTCCACTGCGGCTCAGGGTATAAGAGTAGGTAGAAGCAAAGTAGAAAGTGTAGCAATGAAAACTGACGCCAATAAAATGGCCACTAGGAGGTCCAGGAAGAAAACTACAAAAAAAAAATTTAACACCAGGATCAGGTACATAAACAAGCAAGGCGGTAGAATGAGAGCGAAGTGGTTAGAGATAGAACAACAGTTGAAGGATGAAGAAGTAGGTGTATACGCGCTATGCGAGAGACATCTCAGGGATCTAGAAGACCCACCGTTTATTGATGGCTACGTCTGGGAAGGAAGCAACAGAACAACAACGAAGAGGAACGGAGGAGGAGTAGGTATGCTGATACATCAAGGAACAAATTGGCAAAGAATAAAGTCAACTTGCAAAGAACATGTCTTGGTATCGGGTACAATTGCCGGTAAAAGGGCATGGCTAGGAGTAGTTTATTTAGGGACAGGGGACAAATGCAGGCAAGAGAACACCGATCTAGATAAGTGCCTCAATGACGATATAAAGCAGTTTGGAGAAGGCGCCGATATTATTCTGTTATGGGGCATGAATGGCCACATAGAGGATCTGGATGGATACACAGATTGTAACGGGAAGTTGATGCTAGTCTTCTGTGAGCGATGAGCAGGGCTCCAAACTGTAGACTAATACTCTTATGATCACTACCGAGGCTGTACTTTCCATCTTCGTCTATTTCCATTATTGCGAGCTTGCTATACATCCCCTGCGAGATTAAGCAGTGTTCAATGGTTGTTTGCATGTTATAGGACTCCCACGTGATTTTTCCCTCACACTTAGTTTCTCTATTTACAATAACTACAGAACCTATAACAGTGCCATCTTTCGCACATGCATATCATGTCTGTTGTGGCAAGTAACCTGTGCACATACAAGGGCAAAGCATGTTTTTTGACATTTTCACGGGTTACTCCTTGTATCTCCTATTTTTGTGCTCTAATGTTCGCCAGAACACCATCTAGTCAGGATGAAGCATTCTAATAAGAGGAAGCTTGGTTCTTAGGCTAAGTCAAAATCAAACAAAATTGACACTTTTGGTTCTGCAAAGAACCCTTTCATGTCGAAATCTCTTTGGGAAAAGAGCAGCATGTATATATGTAGCTTTCAGCATCTGTCATAATGTGTTCGGTATATATATGACGAAGCACGCCTGGAGTCCTGTTCATTCTGTCAGGCATTGTTAGGATGCTCAAATACCCGAGATGCAGTGTATGCAGTGCAATGGTCTCTGCTCTGATGCCTGTAATGACTTGACCCGAGTTTATTTGGTTCTGTATTAGTCCGACAATTTCTTGCATTTATTTTTTGCTGTGAACTTCTTTGTTCAGAGTCTAACCATGCGGAACATGCCTTCAAACCAGTCTTGGTTGCTTCGGTTTCATATTTGCATTGTTGATTTACCATTTCTCAGGGCAAAGTTCTCAACAGGCTTCTTGAGTGAGGCACTGCGCTCCACTTTTCCACACCCATGGAACCTTACATTCTTAATGACTTTATGATTAAATGGCGTAAATCTTCTGTGTCACCAACGAACAGAATGGTTGCTAGCCATAGCAGGTGAGTTGTGATCATTTAGAGCAAGTTCGCTTCTCCTAGACTGCTCATTAACTAGGTCAGGTGCACTGTGGTCATTTTCATCAGTAAAGGAAAGACTCCTGATATCTCCTGCTTTTCCAGTGCATTAGCTTTTTTATGACTTTTGATAGAGCTTCATTGCTATGTATTGAAGCTCCATACTGATCCCAGGAGCTCTAGTCATGAACATAGTTCCATCAAACATGCTGATTTCTGGTCTAAAAAAAATTGGCTATTGGCCTCGTTTCTCTCTGAAGCGTCCTGGGAGCTTAAATAGCGAACTGATGCAGGTGCATTTTAGTAGGTAGCATGTTGCAGTTCTGCATTCCTTCGCATCACATTAATCTATAACAGATGGAGACGCAGCTTCCAGCTGCTTTTGGAGCTTGGCTCCTAGCTCCCAGTCATCAGGCGCTCTTTGTTTTCATATTCCGCATTGGGTGGGGATGCCTCTATAAAAAGAATGGTCAGATTAACATGCAGCTCAACTACGGATTTGGATAGGGAGGATGGCGGGTTGCCAAGATTTCAATAACTGTTGCAATGCCAGCTGAGTGCCGTGCACGACAAAGCTTTTCAAGTTGAAGAGAAAAGTGCACAGGTAATGCTGGTACGAAATACCGTCAGTGCTCGGTGTTTCTGTCGCTCTAGTGCAGAAACTGGTTGTCTCCTTCTTCAAGGATGTTGGATCCTGGCTGCAGGCAGTGTAAAGTTCTACACTTTCAGTGCTCTCGGCAGCAGCTTCTGTGGTGGTCTTCAGCTCTCCATTCATACCTGCAGAGTTCTGGATTTTTGGTACCGTCCTTCTGGGAAGTGACCATAGTTCAAGACCCACAAGGGACACCAAGGCAGAGCTATTAACTGGAACCTTAAATGGCTACTGAAGAAAGATGATAGGGTACGTTAGAAGTGCTAGCTGCAACGAGAGCTTCACCTCTTCTGTGATGATAAGTTCATCGGTACCAATTTCCAACTAAGCTCTCTGCAGTGAGTGCCTTCGCAACTGGGGCCATATGATGTACCATTTTCTGCCGTGTCGGCGCCGTGCCCACCTCTCTTCCTCTCTCGGTGCTTCTCTGTTCTCTCCAACAATTGTTTCTTTTGTAAATAAATTAGTCTGCACAGATCCTTCGATTTGTCAGCAAAGTTTTCCCCTCTTGGCTGGATCAAGCTTAACTGCCAGCTGGTACATCTGGTCATATTTCAATCAACTTTATTCAGCATTTTTTGTCCTGAAGAAGAGAAAAAAATGCTAGGGTAGGAGCAAAAAGCCACAAACTCAGTAGCTTGACGAGGCTCCCACCCCTAATTGACAAGGCCAACAGACTGTCACGTTATTACATATATATACACACACACACATACACACACACACACACACACACACATATATATATATATATATATATATATATATATATATATATATATATATATATATATATATATATATATATATATATATACACGCAGGACTTAGAACCAGCGAAAGAAAAAAAAGTATGCAATGGAATGTGCAGTAAGACAGGTGCTATATCTGAAATAGTTTTGATGTGAGAAATGAACATGTATCTGTGTTAACTCGTCGCAGACTATTTATACATATGAAGATTACAATTCAACGCACAGAAAATGAAAGAAACATATCTAGCAGGAAAACAAAAAAAAATCGCGTCAACAGCTTTAAAGGGTCAAATATAATCGGGTGTACAGAAGTTCACCTAATAGAAGCAGGAAAATAGACGATGATAAAAAGATACAATACATCCGCAACACAAAAGCAGTTTTTTGTCGGAGAAACATAAACTCATATGTCTTCAAGAATAAGGTATTTCTGCCACTTGTATTTGCTAAGGTTATGTATATCTATATTTTTATTTTGTAGGAAATTCAAATATGTAGGCATGTGGTACTGCAGCATGTGCCGACCCTGATTAGTGCGGGAAGAAGGTATAGCCCAGTGTTCTCTGTTTCTGAATATGTAGGGCACTTCTAAAGGTCGATGTAAATTACATAAGTTGAGGAAAGTTTCGTTGTTAGTTTGAACACTGTGTTTGTACTTCATAATGAGGTTAAGTTTATGTATGTGGTGTATGGGGAGTACATTAAACGAAGCAAAAAGTTCTCTTCTATGGGCGTCATATGAGGCATTTGCTACATGACGAATTGCTTTCTTTTGTAATAGCATCAATTTGGTAAGGTTGGATTGAGTTGTGTCCGTCCATACAAGACTGCAGTAGTTAATATGGGGAGCGAAAATTGAATTATAAAGGATTAACTTAATTTTAGTCGGAAGCATCATTCTAAACTTACACAGTACGCCACAAGCTCTTGCCAGGTTTCCCGCCACGCGTTCCACGTGGGCATTCCAGTTTAGATGTTGATTGAACGTCACACCCAATGTTTTTATTTCTTTAACGACTTTTATTTGTTCAGAACCGAGTTTTATGTCGATATCCCGACTGATAACCTTCTGTACAGGAGTAAATAATATGGCTCTTGTTTTAGCAACGTTAATTTGTAAAATATTTATTTGAGTCCATTGAGAGAATTTTTCAAGTGTAACATTTGCGAAATCAGTGAGTTCTTCAATACTGGCTGACTGGAAAAAAATGCTTGTGTCGTCTGCATAAATGATGTAAGATGCAAGTGTGCTGGTGTTTACTATATCATTTATGTAAATATTAAATAAAACCGGTCCGAGTATACTGCCTTGCGGCACACCTGAAGTGACATTTAATAGGGAAGAGTGAGCTTTGTTAATCACGACGCATTGTTTACGGTGGTTTATATATGACTTGAGAAGGTTACCAGAAACTCCTCGAAATCCATAATGCTCTAACTTTGTAGATAAAATTTTGTGGTCAATTCTGTCAAATGCTTTCGAGAAATCGATCGGAATACCTAGGGTCATTTTGTTATTTTCAAACCCTCTAAGTATTAATTCCTTCTGCGTCAACAAAGCTAATTCAGTGGACATACCTCGACGGAACCCGAATTGCTGTGGAGATAAAAGCTTGTGCTTATCACAGAAACTGGTGACTCGCTTGCATATTATTTTTTCTAGACCTTTGGAAAAAACGGGTAACACTGAGATCGGTCGATAATTTGAAAAGTTATTTTGATCGCCTGATTTATATATCACTCCTACTCTTGCACACTGCATAATATCTGGAAAGGTACCAGTATGTAAACACGTATTGTAAATGTGACAAAGAGCTGGAGTCAGCAGGTCTAAGACGTATTTAACGGGTTTAATTTCAAGATCATCAATGTCCCGGGCTTTACTATTCTTTAAGGACATAAAGGTAGAGTAAATTTCTTCATCAGTAGTCGGTTCAAAAAAGGCACATAACCATGGATCCAGATTGTTCAGGGTTATGAACCAACCCCATTACAAGTTTTGGGGGAATGTATAGTATGTGGATAAAAATGGCCACTATTTGTTTGAGCAAGCATGATGGGCGCATTTCGAGCACATTTGATTATTGTAGTTGGCTCAGAATTGCGCGTTTACTGTGCAGGACGTGGATGAAAAATTGGCTCGGGATTCTCTCCAAATTCGGCTAGCTGGCACCGAACCAGAGCTGGTGCAAGCAGTGCTTGCACTGGGCAAGGTGAGTGCACTGTGTCAGCTATGTTACATGCATTGCATTAAATAGTTGTCACTGATTTCATTTTTAATTGTTGTCACTGTTTGCCTACTCACCTTTGCTTTGCTGTTTCTGTATAAAAGCATAACAGAAAACATGCTAACCGCAGTTTATTATGAATGGCACATGCACTGGAAGTAGTGTGAGGAATAAGTCTGACAGCATGTTGGCAAAACAGTAAAAAAAGAAATGTTTCTGTAATTCAAATCCTACTTTCTTTTTATTTGTTTGTGCCTCTTCCCCTACTTAATACTGTGTTGTAGCCCCTCGGTTCAGGTTCTTTGATTTTGGCTGCATGGTGGTAGAACTAGCCAGGAAATACAATTACAACCCATCTGTAATTTTCATCCTTTGGGTAATGTTTCAGTCGTGACTGCACGCCAGTTGGCCTGTGGGATCCTTTTGCAGTTTCTTTCAATCTGCAGTGGTTCTTTGTTTCAGGATCTCTGCAAGTTTCTGGAGCAAGGAGTTGTCCTTGGCACCTTGAGGCGCCTCCTGTTTGAGCCGACAGAGCAGAGCAAGAAATGGTGTGTGCAGAATGTCCCCTCTCTGCTCCTAGCACGCGTGTATTCGTATAATTGTCCTGCTTTTAATCGACGCATGACATTTGCTGGTTTGCATATTTTTCTTTTTTCTCTGGTTCCTTTCACATTTTTTTCTTTTCCATGAGGTGTTGTGAGAATGGCATCATACACGTTCATTCGATTGGGGATGATTGTGATTGAGCCTTAGCGTAAGGCATAACTTATGTCAGTTTAAGTTTTTTCACAGGCTTTGTCTTGTGATGTGTTTGATGCCTGAGGTATGCACGTAGGTGGAGTTTCAAATATGATACATTCACCCCACTTCTTCACGAATGGGGGAGAAGGAGATTGAAAGAAAGCAAGGAGAAAGTTAATCGAAGTGGCTCACATAACTGACCAGTCAAAGCCCATTTTTTGAAGTAGCCATTCTTTTTTTTCAACAACTGCCAACGTGCTTGTTGTAGGTTTTACCTGCGGACTGGTGTTTGTGTGCGATGACCTGTGCTCGCCACTGGATGAGGGGCAACTTCTTGCAACGGTGCTTCCATTCTTGATGCCGACGTAGGCCTCGGAGGTGTCTCTTGCTCGACTGGCGTACGCAAGCACGGCCTTGCAGCGGTTCCCAGAGCTCAGCAACATCGCTGCTGACAGTGAGTGCAAGTGCTTTACATTGCCACGGCTACGAACCTGCGAGGTCTTGATTATCACCTGTAGTAGTTGTTGATGTGTGTAACGAAGAGCTCCAAGAACTGGGGTAAAACTTTTGAGGTTTCTTGGTTCTTGGCAGTGCTTCCATCTTCCCATGACGGGTACACTGTGTGATGCCTTGCTGCATTTGCCGAGCTTTTATGCTTCTGCTTGTGCATTTTGTTGAGTGCAACATGTTTGGCTCATATTTGGCACCTAGCACAGTCTACTAATGTGCCAAACTGTACGACTTTGAACATAGCACTTAACAGGAGGCAACAGAAGGAAGGAAATGCCCTCTGGTTTGCAGCGCAAGCTCATTAACATTGTTCCTTCATTCAGAGAAGGATCATTTCCAAGGAAGCTGCACCTGCCATTTCATTTCTGAGTCTTGTTGCAGAAAAGATAACGGCCGCTTTGGAGACTGAGGATGGGGACACCATCACGGAGTTGCTTCTTGCTGATCTTGCCGAGGCTGCTGAAAAGATTGACCAACCTCTTACTGTCGTGAGCTAACAATTTTTTCCCAAGTACAGTAAAAACTCGTTGATTTGGCCTCCTTTAATTCGGAAATCCGGATGATTCAAACTGACGGCTCGGTCCCAGCGAGTGTCGGATGCTCGCTATTTCAGACGCTATGGATCTCACATCGGTTAATTCAAATGGACTTCCGAATGGAGGCTGTGTCCAGGTACGAATGGTGTGGCAGGAGATCGTCGAAATAGCTTTACTCAAACCTGAATTTCATGCTGCATAGTCGCTTGCTTACCTCTGACGGAGTGCAATGGCAGGCGGGACGATGAACGGGTGGCCTCATATCTGAGAACATTTTGGCAGCATAAGGTCTCTTTGATTTGGCTGCACTAGTTTCATGGAGTTCTGCAATGTTGCTGCCAGCATGTAGCATCAGCTCCAAGTGTAGCTTGCCACTGGCTGCTTCCAGAACGAGTGATAGAGTGCAGGCCTGGTTGTCTGGTAGCCTCGGTGTTGCCTTCAAATTACAGCCAGCTGCAAGCTGGCAACATCAACGGTCACCGTAATCTCATACCACATGACGAATTTTCAAGCGGCAAAACACAGCGCAGTGTTGCATGTAACCAGGCCCAGGAAATCTTCGTTTTAAAAAAGTTGTTGCATGTACAGTCGAGCCCACATATAGCATTTACAGTCGAGCCCACTTAAGACGAACTTTCGGTTATAACGATCGAGACCTGCGCAACCGTCAAAATATACATTTTTTCAGTAGCACAAAATCACATGTATAACAAACATCATTAAGCCCTGCTGATTGGTCACAGCGAACGGACGGTGTAAACCCGGCGCTACAATGCGAGATAACCTGCCTCCAACCCCTTTGTGCTCTTGGCGTGCGGTATGTTTTCCCAAGCCTCATTGCGAGCAAACTGCCCTCCCCGTTTCGTGCCGCACTCCAGCGAGCTACCCTTTCGCCGCCGATGCGACTTCCAAGATCGCCCTCCTGCCCCTCCTCATAACTCCACTCCTTTACCCTCACCCTCTTCCAAATCCACGCGTGGCCTCTGCGATCAACCACACTGCTTCTTTTGCCGATCGCTGAGGCCACGCTCTGTGAAGCAGGCTTTCCGTAGGAGCCAAGAGGTGGCTGCACTGACACTCACGGACGCCTCTCATTGGTCTCACCGCTGGCGCTGTGCGTGCATATCTTTAGCTTGATTGGCTTGATTGCCGCCTGTGCATGCTGCACGCCCACCCCATCGCGCGCTTTTGTCACTCTTGTTGCGGTGCGGACGTTTCGTTGGCTTAATTCAAATCTCGGGCCCAGGTTGTAATTCGGGATGGCGGACAGGAACACCGAGCCCACTTCCATTGTGTTCAGCGGTAGAGAATATAAAAGCGGCCTGTGCGGAGGTGACGGCCTCTGGCGAGAAAAACTGCTTCCGCAAGGGTTGCTTCGTCGACACAGTGTCTGCTGCCGATCCTGATTCTTCGGACATGGGGGTCATGACATTGGTTGGAATGATTTTATTTATGTTGATGACGTTGCAACACCACGGAACCGTGCACAAAAGAGGGCATCGTTTCTGAAGTGCGGGATGAGGGTGACGCGGAGGAATCAGATGAGGATAAAACTTCGGAGCCAGCACCCATAAGCGCACCTGTAGCAATGAGCTACATAGAGAGCCTCAGACAACTCGTCTTTGCCAAGGGCCTCGGCGATAGCACGCTTCTGCTTAAAATAATCTCGAAACCTTCCTCATCGGATCTGCGCTGCAAAAACAGATGTCCATCGCGGACTTTTTAGCAAAGAAAAGTTTTTCTTTTGACAAGCAACTGTTTTTAAAGCTGTGGTCCACTTACTACGAACTTTGGGATATAACGAGCGGGTGCTGTGTGACGCTCATGTTCGTTATAAGCGGTATCGACTGCATAACACAGATGATTTACAAGATGCGCTGAAATGCTGCCCATGGGACTCGACTTGACCACTTAGGTTTACAGTTGTGATGCCACTATCAGCTACTTACCTCCTGCTTTCTAGACAGAACTGTCATTAATTCACTATAATGACATAAGCCATCCTTTGTTGTCATTAAAGTTGCCACGGTGGCTTAGTGGTTGTGGTGCTCGGCTGCTGATCCAAAAGGTGTGGGTTCGATCCCAGCTGCCGCTGTCAAATTTCGATGGAGGCAGAAAGCTTGAGGCCCGTGTCCCATGGGATGTCAGTGCACATTAAAGAACCCCAGATAGTCAAAATTATCCGAAGCCCTGTCCTTTATTGTCTGAGTCACTTTGGAAAGTGATCGAAAACAAGCATACTGCTTCACAGCTGCTGCCTCTGCTTTGATGTGCAAGTGTTTGTTAGTTACTGTTAACTTTTGTGTATGACGTGCGCTGCACCATTTTTATTTGAAACCTTGCAGAAAGCCCCATGTGGATTCTAAGGCAACAAGACGATGCCATCTGCGCTACTTTGGACCTTCTTGTCACCATATTTGGAACAGTTGTGGAGCACTCGGTCAGAAAGGGGAGCAGCCGATCACAGTTTCGGCAGCTGATGCAGTAGTTCTTCAAGGTGCATTCCTAGCCTTCTTCCTTGCATGTGTGCGTGCATGCTTGTGTGCTTGCGTGTATGCTTGTGTGTATGTGCCCTCATTTTACATAGAAACACACTCATGATATGAAATGCCAGTGTTCAATTACTTAGGGTTTCAGTGGCTGCTTTAGCCAGTTTTGGGAACTGTGGGTACATAAAGCCTAATACAGGGTCATGTGTGGCTGTTCGCACAAATGAAAGAATGGAGGCGTTGCAGAATAAAAAAAGGCGCGCAATTTGCAGTTAGGGAGCTATGTGTCATCCCATGGGAAACGTGTTAGTCTGGTCATCCAAACCGGTGTTAACGAGCTTGATTTAAACAAATTCTTTAAGTTTTGTAGTTCAAATAGGATTCAGAATTTGCCTTCATGATTGCTGGGGCGACGTGCAGGTGAGCATGAAGGAATTCCGAAAAGTCGAACAGCAAGTTGTGGCGCATGTGAAATTTCAGTCGTAATTTACTGCAATGTCTCACAGAGGTTCAGAGAAGTCAGAAAAATCAAATGCATTCCAAATCTTAAAGTCTGAAGGATTGGTTAACAGTGGTATTGCAGAATAAGCTTTCAAGTTAGTTTCGTTTTGTGAATGCTTCTTTGAAGCAGAACCCGCATTTCAGAAATCGTTCATTTGTGGGAAAATTTGTTGCATTATATTGTACAGTTACCTGAGAGGGAGTTGGAAGTACTGTATACATGTGGGTAAGGACCACATTTTTTTTCCACCATTTTGGCAGATTCCGGCCTTTACCTGAAAGCAAAATTTTACTGTTTCGTCATCTGACTATAGTCTGGGGTCTTATAAGAAGTTTGTTTTAGCAGATGTGCCACTATAAAAGGCATATGTGAGAATGCTAAGTGTATCCAAATATATGTTACATGAAAGATTGAATAAAGGGGCCATGCAATGAGAGGACAATTGCAAATGGAACATTTATTGTGGTTCCCCAGGGCCGCCGGGTACCCACCGGAGATAAAATGGGTACAAGTTTTCCGCTGGTATGGTGCTCAGCTTCTTTAGGGTGAAATGCTTGGGAAATGGGTCTTTGACCCCACCGTGAGTAGAAGAAATATAAAACCTTGTTCCGTGGCGCTCTTTGGCCACAGCTGTCCTTGCGCCATAAAAATTCATTCACGCAACATTTAGTGTGGGATCAAGTGAGCAGATGAGTGAGGGCATGAAACAAGCTCAGATAATTGCTTACATTCAAAGCGCAAAGACAAACACGGACTTGAATTGTACTTGATAATTTTACTTGAAAATGGCACCGGTCTAATTTTATTTTTGTGGCATCTCTTCCTCTCTCTTCCGCAGCGACTGATATTTTGCCTTTTTTGTTTTTGATTTCCCTCTAGCTCTGAGCAATCAAAAGCACAACTGCATGATTAGGCATGCACATGTGTCTGACATCTCAATCCTTCCCTAGTTGTACAGCTAATTTTATGAGCAGGTGCACCACATGCCTTTCCGTCCGGCTCAGGCAATGCCCAGGTGATGCCGATAGTATCTGGTCACCTCAGCACCTTGATAATGTGTGTTGGGGCTCCGCATCAGTTGAAATAAAGTTGACGTAAATAAAGTCCATGACGTAAATAAAGTTGTTCCTCCTCCTCCTCCTCCTCTCAACTGTTTCAGCCCTGAATAAATGAGCAGCTCCACTTTGTACCTACACGCCTTTTAGTCAGCAGGGACGCAGCTTGCGGCATGTGGCTTGTCCGATGCCAAGCTCTGGCCGTATCAGATCCCTGCGCCGTGCTCAGGCAGGAGTGGAGGTACTGCACAGAAGCTACGTTGTAGAGTTGCGCTTTTTGGCGGGGAAAATTTTTTTTCGCTCCTAGGAGGTTTTGCGCGGACATTCCGTGAGTAGTATTGTGCAGAATCGCTGTGGTTCACAGTTGCTGTGAAACTATTTTTTTATTTAACTGAAGGACATGCACAACGGTTCGTCTTATGCGGATTTCTTTTGCATTGGATCCTAAGGGACACCAACCAAATGATCACACATTGTTCACCTCATCTGAGAAATTCATCTCAACTGAGTTTGTTTCAAGAGGAGTTAACTGTAGTTCATTGAACTGAAAATTTTGCTATTTCAGTGTTGGCAATACTCCTTGTAATATGATGCAATTAGGTCATTGTGATGCCTTTGCCTTTCTCCCTTCTTTTTTTTTGGAAGGGGGGTAGGGCATTTTGTGACGTAAGCACAACTATGTTCACCACTCATGGTGTGTAGCTTCTGCATACGATTGCAATACCCCTGTTTTTTGCACATAGAAAGTTTTCTCCAAGAAAAGTAAAAGGAAAAGCACCACCCTTCGACAAAGGTTTGCTCTGACAGGTTTACACCAACAGACATCTGATAAGGGAAGTGGGAAGTGGAGTACTTATGATGTATTCCATTTTATTCTGTAATGCTCTACGTCCCTGAGTGTAAATAAATAAACAGATAAAAAATTTATATGTAAATGTTTACTTCAAATGAATAATTGAACAAAGAAACAGGTATGTTGCTTAAAGGCCATGCTGGCATTCGTGATTATTCTGAGTCGAAAACAAATATAGTACTATATCTCTAAAAGCTTAACTGAGTCATTTAGTTGGTCATTAATATTTGACTTCCGTTTGTTTGAACTGTTTCAAATCAGGTAACAGAGACTCTCCACTCAACTATTGCCCCATTTCCCTGAGTAGCATCCCTTGTAAACTCATGGAGCACGTCATCTACTCCCAGATAACGCAGCATCTAGGCTCTAGAAATTTTTTCACTCCATCCCAACATGGATTTAAAAAAGCCTTATCGTGCGAGACACACCTTGCCATCTTCGCGATCTTCATTCCAACTTTGACACTAACTTACAAACTGACGACATCTTTTTAGACTTCGCCAAAGCATTCTATAAGGTACCTCATCGACATCTACTCTTAAAACTTTCCAGACTAAACTTGCATCTAGAAATTATTGCATGGTTAAAAGAATTTCCTCACACATCGTTCACAGTTCGTTACTATTAACCACTACTACTCTAACCGTCTACCGGTAACATCGGGCGTTCCTCAGGGAACTGTCCTTGGCCCCCTTCTATTCTTAATTTATATTAACGATCTGCCCGAAAATTTATCATGTCGTGTCCGCTGTTCGCAGACAATTGTGTTATTAATGCCCCGATTACTAATGCGGCTGATCAAGAATCCCTCCAGGACAATCTTAACCGCATTTAATTATGGTGCAATCGCTGGTTGATGATTCTTAACCCCAATAAGTGCAAGCTCATGTCTTTTCATCGTCGCCGCAACCCGCATTTATTTACTTATTAGATTTCTTATTCTCCTGTCGAACTTGTCCCGTCCTATACTTACCTCGGCATCACTATCAGTAATGACTTATCATGGCGCGAGCACGTAACAAAGCTAATATCATCTGCGAATAAAAAACTACGGTTTCTTAAACGTCATCTTCACGGCGCCTCTCAAAATGTAAAGCTACTTGCTTACAAATCATTAATCAGGCCAAAACTTGAGTATGCATCCGCCATCTGAAATCCACACCAAGCTTACTTCATTGATTCATTAGAAGCCGTGCAAAACAGAGCCGCCCGTTTCATTCATCGCTCATACTCATCCTATATTAGTGTTTAATCTCTCAAGCTACAGTCCCAATTATAGTCTTTCCCTCCGTCGCCGTATTTCTAGCCTGTGCCTATTTCACAAATTTTATTATTCCTCATGCCCTCTCCCGCGTGCGAGCTTCAAGCAGTCTCTCGCGCAGCGATGCTGGTGCCCTCTCTTGCCAGTTAATGGAACTGACAAGGGAATGTGTTCCTCCTCGAGGTGAGGCTGCTGCTGCACAGTGCATTGCGGGAAAGCAAACACAGGGGCTGCAGGGCAGGTCCCCACAACATTAACATTGTCTTTCTCAGCTAAAGATGAATATCTGTTCGGCGGCGATACCCTGAATTCGTCTATTTCCCCTGTTACTGCTAACTCGTTATTGGACTTCCTCTTCAATATAGCTTCCTCCGTTTCCTCTTCAAGTCTAAGCTAATTCGATTATGGCTGCTTATGAACACTGAATGTCAGCAGCGACGGCGGACCCTTCTGTGCAAGGGCATCTGAGCGAAAGGTGAAGGAACAGTGACACATTGCCTAATAATCAGAGAGATTAAACTGTGGATAAAAGAGAATGGGTCCTTGCTTTTTGTGTATATATCCTTAGTGCATGAAAAGAACCTCAGCATCGTGAGGGAACTTCTCATTTGATGTTTGTGTACCGATGCGAAGCTGGTCGATAGCAATGCCAGAAAAGGTACTGTTTTTATATTTAACGGTTATATTACGTATTGACTGATATGTGCGGGTTATTACCATCGCGCTGCCTTTGAATCGCGAATAGGCAAAATGTTTAATATAATGTACTATTCTATTGGTATCCTATGGGCACAGGGTAAGGTAAAATTAGAAAAAAATTGTTTTTTTTCTTTTGGAATTTTAGAAGTTCAATTCTTTCTACACATGTTCCTGATCGCACTTTCCTACAAAGCCATATTTACGGCTGAAAAACGCTTTTTCCGAAACCAAGTAGTGAGCGGCCACGCCCCCTTTCAGGATTAACGTCAATTTTTTCAACCAAAACGTCCACCACCTGATTTCAAAACTTGTCTAAAATCAGCTACATATAAAAAATTGTCTGGAAACTATTGTACAGCTGCTCTTTTTTAGCCAAGACAATCCTGAGACGCTTTGCACGTTTTTTCCACGTTTCTGCAACCTTCATGCAGCTGCGTCCGAGTGCTATCCCTTTCGATCAGTATTGTAAATTGTGCCGGTGTTGGTTGCTGCTGATAAGTTGAGATGCCCAGGGCAAAGAAGGCCTTCGTCAGGCGTGAATTTCACGGCAACCGCTACGCTCATCTTGAAAAAGCAAAAGGATGTCCACGACCGAATGAGATCCCGAACGCCGAACGCGCCAGCTCCTCGACATCGAAGCTTTCAAGATTTTCTCTGTGCTTCCAGGAAGAGGATGTGCTACAGAGCAGCAGCCAATATGCCTTAATGGACATGGACGGCATTTGTGCCGCAATTACACAGATTTGTGTGTGCAGAGAGTGCGGTGGAAGTGTTGAGCTCATCGAAATTGTGACAAAACGGGTAGGTGTTGCAAGCGTTTACAGTTTGAACTGTGAAGAGTGTAGTGCCGTACAACGATTTGAGACGCCGAAGAAAACTACTTCTGGCCTCTATGAAGCCAACCTCAGGTTAGTGTATGCCTTGAGGTCCATTGGTAAGGGAAAGGCTGCAGGAAATATAATCTGTGCTATGCTAAACCTTCCTAAGCCGCCGACAAAGTTTGCGAAATACAATCAAGAGCTTCTAGGTCACATCGAAGCTGCTGCTCAGGAGTCGATGAAAAGGGCAGCTGACGAAGCTGTGCTGCTGAATGAGGGGGATAAAGACATCGCAGTTGCTCTTGATGGAAGCTGGCAGAAGCGAGGTCATACTTCCAATAAC
This sequence comes from Amblyomma americanum, assembly GCF_052857255.1. NCBI lineage: Eukaryota > Metazoa > Arthropoda > Arachnida > Ixodida > Ixodidae > Amblyomma > Amblyomma americanum. The sequence goes on from NC_135497.1 coordinate 511,421,577, forward strand.
GGCATAGTCTCTGCGACCAGTGTAGACTCTGGGAAAGTGCTGGATGTGGAGGTTTTGTCTAAACGTTGTCCAAAGTCCAGCATCAAGGGTACAAACAGTGACCCCCTTCATAGAGAGGTGTGCCAAAGCAACTACCAAGGCACCAGCGGTGGAATGGAAGTCGCAGGAGCACTGAAAATTTTCGGCAGGAGTGAGGAGCTTCACGGCATTCGATACGTCAAATACCTTGGGGATGGTGACAGCAAGGCTTTTATGGCTGTGAAGGCACAAATGCCATATGGTGATTCCGTTGAAATATCCAAGGTTGAGTGCATAGGGCACGTACAAAAAAGGATGGGCACAAAGTTACGAAGGCTAAAAAAAGGAAACAAAGCAGGAAAACTCTCTGATGGAAAGAGCCTCTCGGGCCGAGGCCGACTGACTGATGCAGTAATAGACAAGCTCCAGACGTACTATGGTTTGGCCATCAGAAGAAATGTAGGAAACCTGGATGAAATGCGAAAGGCCGTTTGGGCAACCTTCTTCCACTTATCGGCCACAGACGATGACCCATGCCATGGACTTTGCCCAAAGGGACCTGATACGTGGTGTGCCTTCAACAGAAGTCAGTCAGAGGGCAAGCCATTTTTCCACAAGGAGAGTTTGCCTGCATCTGTCTTGGAGGCTATCAAACCCATTTATAGGGAGCTATCGAAGGCTGAGCTCCTAGAGAAGTGCCTGCATTGGCGAACTCAAAATGCAGATGACTCGTTCAACCATGTTGTTTGGGAACGCGCGCCAAAGAATGTGTTTGTTAGGCTTCGGACCCTACGGATGGCAACACTGGATGCTGTTCTTTCATTTAATGATGATAGCATCGCACGGGCCAACGTTTTGAAGGCGTGTGGATTGAACCCAGGGAGCAACACCATCAAGTGGCTGAGGGAAGCTGACCATAAGCGCATGTACTTTGCGGAGCGAGCAACACGACAGCTTACAAAAGAGGCCCGACAGTCAAAACGACAAGCCGAAAAGCGAAACAATGACGGCGACAGTGACTACGAAGCAGGGGCCTATTAAACCAATTACTATGGAGGCGTTTCTGCGAATAAAAAATGCTTTTTCACATCTTTTTTCTCTTTACGCTCTATTATCTCAAAACAGTGTTTTTTTCTTACAAAGGTACCATTATTTCCAATGCCTTTCAAGACAGACGGCTGATTTTTTTTGCAATCATCTACATAAGTGTTGCCAACTACTCAACTAGAATTAAGCAATTTCACTGAGCAGTTATTCTGTTATGAATTTTGGAATGCGCAAAGAAAGGCCAGATTTGTGTACTACCGCAAGAACTTTTAATAAAAATTGATTTTTAAACACATTTCAAATATTCTAGTTCAGTAAAAAGAGCACAACATTTGGCAAACAATGATATATGGATTATTAGGCTACTGTTATTAGTTAGAGAGAAACATGTACCTCAACATGGCCTAAAATGCATGGGAAGTATAGGGCTTACCCTGTGCCCTTAAGGAGACTACCATGCATGCAATTGATACTAATTGGAACTGATGTTAAAAAGTACTACCACTGGCCTTTTCCTCTGTGCCCCGGTACACATTAAGAGCACTGGATTCTCTGGGCGGTTCTTCACTCTACATGTGCTCACTCGCTCCTCCCACTGCTCGGTTCTTTTTCAGAGGACGTCAATATCATTCCCTTGCACAGCCTGTTTCTCGCCTGTGAGAAGTGCGGCGACCTCTTCACTACGCCGCGCTACATGGAAACGCATACCCGGAGGAAACACTGGCATAGCACGCAAGGAATCTGCCGCGGCACGCATTGCACCAACTGGAGCAGTCGCAAGTAGGCCATAAACCGTTTTATGGCCCCGTTCTTTGCTTGACGCTATCGTGCCTAGTTAACTGGTGAATTAGCCTTTCGGCTGCCGAGCCACCTTTTCAAGCCGTAAATGTGTTAAAAAGCACAAATCGTGAAGTCGCCGTACAAATACACAATGAACGCTTGAATGCCACGATTTTCGGACACAGCACAACGCAGTCATTAGCATGACTAGTAGCAGCAGCGCACTCAAAAGTGTCCCTTCGCGCTTGTTGTAAGCGGTTTATGTTCGTTTCCCAGCAAGAAACGTTGCGCGGTTTTTTACAAAATAACAATTACAGACCAAACGAGCCTGACGGTCACACAGATTGCGTTCGTTGTATCGAAAGTTTGTAGTAAGTGAACTTCTAATAATACAACAAAGTTATACAATCAGAAAAACAATACATATTTTTTATGAAGTGAGTTTGGGAATTATGTGAGTCTGATACTTTAAAGCAAGCCCTATCAAGGTTCTTTACAGGCTGTCCACGGTGGTCATCTGCTCCCCGCCGAGAACATTGCCGCCAACAATCTGCTTTAGGAACGCGACATAACTAATTAAGGTTGGAGCGTTAAAGGCACGTGGCAATAGGTCGGCCTCTGCGTTGTGCAATTCATAACGTTCCTAGCAGTCTGGGAGTGCTCGTACTTTGCCTACAATGCTTCATCAATTCGTGGCTCAGTGGTGTCGGTGTTGACGAAGTCACCCGTGCCGGCCAGCTGCGCAATAAAGACACGTTGCCACAAACACCACGTGCGTCACCGTCGTCTTCCACGCCTGGGTCCATGCGGCTGTGAAGCTGGCACAAGTATGCATACAACGTATCAATTGCACAGCCTGTCTGGGCGTCGTCTACTCAGGGTGGCAGCGCAGAATGTGGAGAGCCGATTAGGCTGGTGACGCTTGCCACTTGACCGGCTGGCCAAGCCAGGAATGTCACGTGACAAATATTCAAACTTCTTGAATCGCTACCATTGGTTGATCGCCGACCCCGCTGTATTCTCACTTGCACTTTTGAGGCTTTGCCCAGCCGGCACACCCTTACGCAGTGATCAGCGCTGTATGCCCTAATCGTTCAGTGCGTGCTTCGCCGGCGGGTTTTCGTAGTTTTAATGCTGCCTTTTGTTGCTTTTTTGGGTCTCGAAGTTCTCTTCAGAATGATATCATCGGGGTTGGATGGCGCTGTTCGCCATTCGTGGTCACGGGAAGCTCGAGTTTTTAGACAGCGGGGTCGAGTTCAAAACACCTCCTTGTTCGTCATAAGTGAGATGCAAGGCCGCAGTCGTTCGTTATATCTGAGACGCGACGCCATTCCTCTTATACACATTTTTACGGTAGCGCCACCTTGTTTCGTAATAAGCGAGTGTTCTTTATAATCGCAGTCATTATTTGCTGCCTGCTCTGTATAGAAATTCGTGGTCTGAAGCCGCTATTGCGGTGTTAGAATTGAGCGAATCTCCTGTGTACGAAATGGCCCTGCTGGTGCTTTTGGTAGCGGCCTCTCACGAGGCCTGGCGCAAGTGTACGAGCCGCCCTCAAAATCTGGTCGCCTCGTGGCCAGCCCCTCGTAAGCGCTGACCTTTACTGGACGCTAAAGAATTTAGTGTGACATTGTGCGTGTGTGTTTCAGTACTCGCAGAGCTGAAGTGAGCTGTGGTACTTCAGGCCCTCCTCAATAAGCCTGATTAGCATTACTGCTGAGTCGCACACATTACAACTGAAGTACGTGTCTACCGAGGTTCACTTAGCAAGGACATAGGATGGAAACGTCAACAGCAGCGTAAAGAGAATAAGCGCGAGACGTTCGCTCATGCGGAAGAGCTGCGTCAGAAAAAGGAGAAGATGCGCCTAACACTAGCGGCAGTGATATAGATGGAAGGCGCGAACGTCATTGGCGAAATCATAACCATGAAAGAGATGTGCAGACATAACTAGGCACCTCTAGCCTACCGTGCACAGCGTTACCGTTACTGAAGTACCGAAGACCGCCCACCGACGGTGAGCGCGCGCTGATTTGACCTGATGCTGCATGCGCACGCGCAGCCGCCGGGTACCTGGTGCCATCTGGCAACGTCAGGGTGATGTGCGAATGTGCATTGGTGGCGCGAGCTCCTGGTACTGCAGTATGGTACCGATAATGGTAACATGGTACATGATATGCTTAAAGTGCCTACTAACGCAGGCATCCGGAGCAGATATTCGTAGTCGTGTGGTAATTCTGCTTATCTTTACTCTTCATGTACACAGGGCTGATATCATCAGGCACGAGCGTACCCATGTTGACAGGCGGAACTCCGTGCGCCATTTGTGTCAGAAGAGGTTCTCCCGGCCGGATAATCTCAAGGTTCACTTGATCCACACTGGTGATAAGCCCTACGAGTGCGGCCAGTGTGGCAAGAGGTTCAGGAAACACGCCCTTGCAAGGAGGCACGAGGAGGTCACACACTTCCACCAGTACCCGCTGCACTACCCACGATGCGGTGCTGGTGCCCAGGACGTCACCAGGCTGAGGCACCACACGTGCAATTCGCTGGGCTCGATGGAGGGTAAAGAAGGATTGAAGCGGGGCAGAGTACACCCACGCTTAAGGGCAGACGGAAGTGCGCCACAGGCACGACCGCGGAACACAACGGAGGGTACGCCGCTGCAAGAAGTGAAGCGGGGCCAAGATCGACAAGATGTGTCAACGTCGAGACCGCAGAAGGCTACGGGAGTTGCACTACCGCAGCGTAAGGAGTGAAGCAACGACGAGGCTGACCACGTAAAGAGGTAACAGGAGGTGTTTCCATGGGAGTTGCACTTACGGTGGTTAAGTGCAAAAATATTCATGCAGATAAGAAAGCCGAGGCCTTTCAAAACTGATTGAAAGGAGGGCCACGATTACGTGTTTTCATAAAGAGGAGCGGACTGCTCTATCTAAAGCCGACCAGTGCCATGAACTTAAGTACATGCGTTTGTTCAATAAACAATGCCTTGTAGCTTTCTGTACTGAATAAATAACGTTTTTTTCACATGCACTTTACGTCTCCTGTCCTCAAGTGAAAAGCAAAAAGAACTCAAACATTAATGCAAAGGACGAAGCCGTAGACAAGGCCCGGAATGTGATAGCACCTGACGACAGCCTCTCTTGACAATGCAGGGAAGGATATATGTGGAGCCTCCGTAAGTTTCTCACCCCATTAAATAATTCGGCCATAGGACAGTGCGCCCGGTCGCCTGGCCTGTTTCTGCGCTTTTATGCTCGATAGCTACAGCCCGCCGATGGGGTAGCTGGCGTCATCTACCGAAGCATCTTGACTCGAGACCTGCCTAGCGAATTCGTTTTAATAAAAAAAGTTTTTTTTCCTGACTTTCTAAAGTTCAAGGTTGGCGGTTGTGTTACACATATGCCTTCTAGAAAGGACTATATTACACCGCGTAAGAAGAAAGTTCGGGTTTCAAATTCGTAACTTCCGCTCCACTGGAAAAGAAAGCTGGGCGGATTCTAGCGATACCTCCGCGGACCTAGACGTGGAGGTGAAACTAGCCACGAAAGCGGCCTACGCTTTCATAGAATCTGAGCCATTCCAGAGAAATTCAGCCCATTCGCCGAAATTAGCGTAGCTGCCAACAGTTGACATTTCTTGTCTTACATCTGCAACTGACTCTCTCTCTACCATAAGCTTTTCGTCCCAGTTAGCTCAGTTGTTAGGTGTTGGTGGTGGTGGAAACATTTATTGCCAAATACAGAGAGAGGCAAACCCCCTAATATGGCACGAGGGAACATTTAGGAAGCTGCCCTTAGAGGGCAAAGGACAGCCCTTGGAGGGCTATCCGCTTCAGGTAGAGCAACTGCTCCCGTGAAGCGGTGGTCCCGGGTTCGAACCCCCTACCGAAAAAACTTAACTGAGAAGCTTCTGAGAAAGTTGTGCAGTAGCCTTCCTTTATAGCCGTATGGGTACTCTTGGGTGGAGTAATTACTCCGTTATTACCAACCTAAGAGGCATGGGAATCGATTTTATGCCATACATTGAACCGTATCGCATTGTAAATAATGAACAAAGGTCCCGCTGAGGCGTCGTCGTCACGGGCATTCTACACGGCGAGAATGAGTGTGGGTTGATTAGTGTTAATTGTACAGAGAATTGTGCTGGACTGTTTGCAATACGATGAATACATGAACAGACAATTATTGTTAATTTGTGCAGTCTTCATTTTTAAGAAGTTTAGACGCATCCCCTGTACAACAATGTGCATTCTCTCTACGTGACGGTAAACTGTGACACCCGAATGAACGCGGCACACTTTCCATCCAGGCAGGCAGTATGTGGTGGTACGCATTAGGAATGGGCGAGGATGCCACTCGCTAAATTTCAGGGCGAAAAGAAACAGTAAAACTGCGTCTTCCTGCCCCACTCAGGCATAACAGTATAAATCAGACATATTAAAACAAAAGGATTCAACAGAAAGAGCAGAATATACCTCTTCACATAGGGGCGAAAATTAAAAAAAAAATCGGCGAATGCTTCTTTCACTCCAAAGGCCAGAATCTACCAGGTAATCTATAAACATAGGTGAAAAAAACTGAAGGCTGCTATTACTCAAATGGACCAGAATCTACGAGGTCATCAGCAGTCCAGAATCTACACTGTATCATGAGCGCATTAGCATCGTCGTCATTGCCGTGTAAGCCAATTCGCCTTGAAGCCAAGCCAAAGTCTACATCCGCAACGCCGGTAGTTCACTGTAACGCCGGCTCAAGCAAGCGACTCACACCTGCGCGTTGTGACACGATGGATGATCCTCAGAAAAGTGAGTGATGCCTTTGTAGATTTGCACAAGGCCAGCTGAAAATCAAGCGCAGAAATTTCTCCGCACAAGGAAAAGATGCGTTGACGTTAACCTGCAGCTGGCTGCATATGAAAAAGCTGGTGCTGATCCAATGGCAATGTCAAAACAGTGCAACCGGCTACAGTGTAATGTGCTTTGAACTGAACGTTTTGTGCCCAACACTGCGGGTGTGCCGAGCCCTGGCCACAGGAGTGAAGACACTGAACCAGGTACCTCATCGGTTTTTGAAAATTTAACAGCTGACTGACAAAATCAGGACCCTTGTCCTCAGATTCAGCGTCGTCATCATCAATAGCCTGACTAAACCCACTGCAGCGCAAAGGCCTCTCCCATGTCTCTTCAATTAACCCTGTCATTTGCCAGGTGCATCCACCCTTTGCTTGCCCACTCACTCACTGCCTGCCATCCGCCTACCTAACCTTCTGCCGACCCCTGCTACGCTTACGTCCTCTTGGAATCCACTCCGTTACCCCTGAGGACCAGCAGTTATCTTGTCTTCGCATTACATGCCCTGCGCTAGCGCATTTCTTCCGCTCGATTTCGACTGGAATGTGATTAACCCGCGTTTGTTCCCTCACTCACTCTACCCGCTTCCGGTCTGTTAACGTTATACCTATCATTTTTCTTTCTGTGGCTCACTGCGTCGTCCTTAACTTAAGCTTAACCCTTTTCATGAGCCTCTGCGTGTCTGCCCCGCAGTTAAGTACCAGTAAGATACAGGTGTTGTACACTTTTCTCATTGTAAAGCCAATCACAAAAGTGATGACGCGGACATAGCAACTTTTCGGCCCCAGCTTCAAACGTGGGCAGTAGAAACTGGGTCTTCGGATGCTGCGGTCATGTCGCTCTTGGAAGTTCTCCGCAGCCACAGATGTTTTTCTTCCCGACGTTGGACTGAGCTGGAGCCTATGCACAATCGAGACCGAATTTGAATTGTTTGGTATGCGGCCTGATATCATGTGCGAATGCCAGCCCAAGTAAGAACCAATCACTTTGAGACCTCTGTCCAACCATCCACCTACATTGCCCGGTAACCGATGGCAAGCTGTATTAATGCGCCTTTGTTTTGGATTCCTCTCCTTACTCTTATAAACTTGAGAGCTTCGCGGGGAATATTAACCAGCCTTTACACACTCGCCTCCAATGTCCTGCAGCTAGCTCATAGCCCGCTCGATATTGAATGTAAATTAAATCCAGCAAGCCATGAGCCAGCTGGAAGTCACTGGAGGCGGGTGTAGTAACTGCTTAGTATTCGCCCCGAATCTTTGCCGATTGCTTGAGTGCATAGGCACTGCAAAAAAGCAAGAACCATGCAGGGCGAGCGCCTTTATAACCATAAAAAGTGTTAATGCATGAAGAATGCATTACTCTTAAGCCCTGCTTTTATTTCTGCAGGTAATGAACTAATAATGGCAGCAGTTTTTGACTCCATCACTTCGTTCACTCTGCACAACTTTAAAGTATGATTTATCGCACCGAACAATAAGAATTAGACTTTGTACATGAAGATCGAAAGCGATCAAGACAGAGCAATGTGAAGGAGCAGGCGCACGCGACCGCGCCGACCTAGTTTATACCTTGTCTGCAGCAGACTAGTAGGAGAAATTGCTATATATATACAGAAACCCAGTAAAACCACCCAAAGGCTTCTGCAAAGATGCTTCACACATTGCACGCTGTTGTAGCAAGGGGAGAATGCTCTTCGGCCAATCGAAAACATCGGGAAAGCTGACATAGGAGTGCCCACGTGTTCAATCTCCAACGCTTCTGAAAACTTTTGAGTAAACAGCTCGGTGCAGATTCGAAGTGGAGGCCAAGATGACCATTAATATTTTTGTTTTGCTGTATCACTGATCTTTTAAACTAGTTTTACTGTCCGCACTTTGTTAACACCTGCCTTGCAGCAGGATAACTAAACGGCGTAAAGCTCAACAAATTTTAAAAACCTGTAATGGTGCTGCTTGACAGACAGATTGTGCAATGGTAAGCCTGACTAGTCCAGACATTCATTGGCAAGCCCCTGTGGAGCGTAAAATTGTGATCTAACGACGGCTTCTTAGCCCCTTTCTTTTTCAAAAGCAGCGAAGTAGCGCCAATGTGCAGAATTGCTCATTCCCGAGCACCTTTTCCGCTGTGAAGAAAAGTTGCCGTATAGACATGCGCAGCCTCTGGAGGAACCTGGCCATTGTAGTCACCACATGTGAGTTAAAAACAAAACATAAGATGGACGGCAAATCGAGTTTACTGCCCTGAAACTGCATGAGGGCTTTGTGTCATGGTGCAGCGGAGGGCTTCGGATTAGTTTGGATAAACTGTGGTACTGCATGTAGGCTGTGTGCGATGCAGAAATCGACAGCTCCTGGTTAGCTTAGACTACCTCTGGTTGTTTAACATGAAAAATGACTTGCACAGTACACGATTGCTTATGTATTTCACCGCTAAGAAGGCGCCAGGACTCACCTCGTATGGCAGCCTTGACGGAGATATTAGATCAAATATAAGAAGAGGAAGAGGGTGTCACTTTCTTCACAGACGATTCGTTATTCAAATTTTCATCGCAAGCCACGCTGTCAGTTACGACGCGGGATGTGCTCGTAACCTGCGCCCCCATCGAGACGTCATTTCCGGATCCGGAGGTGGCAGAAGAGGCAGCGATAGCGCTAGCACTCGCGCAGCCGAAAGTTGAAAGAATTGTCACTTACCCGCAAAAGTCGTTAACAGCTGCAGAAAGGGATGGATTTGCGACACTAGGTATTCTCAAGAGTAAGCGCGACGTACCCGAGAGGAAAGTCGAGTTTATATTGTCACCGACAAACGTAGGGCGACACAAAATGGGCTTTTATTCGGATGGCCAAGAAGACTAGCAACACGCGCGTGAGAGGAAACGGTGTCTTCATCGCTCCCACACGAGTCCAGTCATGCCGCTCGGCCGCATGGCGGCGCTCGCAGAATGTGAGCAGTGTGGCATTGCCCTTCTCTTGATTCCTTTCAAGAGGCATCGCCTCGATGTCTCCGGCGGGAGAAAAACAGTATGGAGGCACCGAAAGTGCGAAGGTGCGTTTGGCGTCCGCACTGACGGTGAACACCGGCATTGGCTAACGGGCGTAATACGGTTTCATGCGGGACACGTGGACGACTTCAGACTTAACCGGTTGAGAAGAGTGGACAACTCCTTGCGTGAACACTTAATAGTTCACATCGCTGTTGACGTAGCACCTCGTAGGGGCCGAATTAGCAGCGCAGAAGCTTTTCAGAGCGCCCGGGCAAACGTATAGGGATCCATACCCAGACGTACTCGTCGGGTTTGTAAATCACCTCCCTGTGGCGGAGGTTTTAACGCCGGGCGTCAATTGTCTGCTGGTGGTGAATCTGTTGTCTAGCAAGGTGACGACCGGCTTCTGCATCACGATCGAATTGGTCAGCGCCTGTGACAGACGAGGGGGCTCAATCCGGGAGCAGCATGGCGTCTAGCATGGTCAGGGCGTCCCGGCCGTACACCAGACGGAAGGGAGTGAAGCGCATCCTTTCTTGGAAGGCGGTGTTATACGCAAACGTGATGTAAGGGAGTATTTAGTCCCAGTTACGGTGGTCAGCGTCGACATACATAGACATTATATCTGCAATGGTGTTGTTCTGCCTCTCAGTCAGGCCATTCGTTTGAGGATGGTAAGCAGTCGTTTTTCTATGACTGGTGCCACTGAGACGCAGGACCTCATGTGTAAGAGCCGATGTAAACGCGGTTCCCCGGTCAGTTAATACCACCGCGGGGGGCGCCTTGGCGAAGCAGAATGTGGTGAACAAAGAACTGCAATATCAGCCGCGGTGCCACGGGGAAAAGTCTTGGTTTCCCAGTAGCGGCTGACGTAGTCCGTGGCAACAACAATATACCGGTTGCCCATGGAGGACACTGGGAATGGGCCCAGTAAGTCCATGCCTACTTGCTGAAATGGAATTTGCGGTGGATGAATTGGCTTCAGAAGGCCGGCCGGTTTCTTCGGCGGTATCTTCTGTCGTTGACACTCACGACAGCTTCTACGTAGCGTTGGACGCCCGCAGCAAGCCGAGGCTAGTAGTAGTTGTGGCGGAGGCGTCCCAATGTCCTGGAAAATCCGAGGTGGCCAGAAAGGTCGTCGTGGCATGCAGCTAGAACTTCCTGACGAAGCGCGGTTGGGACAACGAGGAGATAGGCAGTTTCGGTCGGGCCATAGTTTTTCCTGTACAGGACTCCATCTATTTAGCAAAACGACGAAAGTCCACGTGAGAAGAGTCTGGGCGGAGACAGAGCGGGTCTTTCGAGGTACTCGATTAGAGGCAGCAGTTCGCAGTCGGCCCACTGGTGGCGGGCAAGGTCGGACGTGGTGACAGCGCCGAGGGAAAAGAACATATAAGAGGAAGAAAAAGAACGGAGATGACGCTGCGGAAAGGGCGCCCCGAGGCGTGAGGTCAACCACGACGCGAAAAAAAAATAATGTAGCGCGGCTGCCCACCCACTCGTCGCAGGTACCCTCGTTCTAAGGCGAGCCATAATCTGTTCTGGCCCGCAACCTGGCCACCATTTCCTGCAGTATGGGTCAGGATGCTGCACCCGCGGGATGCAGGGAAACGCTCGCATCCCGCCTTCGGGCATTCCGCGCACGCAACCACCGCGTCTCCAGCGCGAACGGCACACGTCTCAGCCAGGTGGGCCTCGGCACACTTCGTGCAGACCGCTCTGTCACCTTGAGCGGCCTGACGACATCCCAACGCGAGTGGCCGTTGGAGGCGCAGAAAGTACACATCGGCACATGAGTGTCCTCAGCCACGAAGGCTGAGGACCAGCCGATGGTCACCCTGTCCCTAGCAACGAGGCGCCAGAAGGCGTCGGGGGCCAGGGACAGGATGTGTGTCTTCGCACCGTCCCGCTGTGTGAGAGTACAGCGACGCGTAGTGGTACGCGTATCTAGGTCCAAGCCCGGATTCTTGATGTTGAGCTGGCGTACGACCTCGTCGTTCGGGACGTCATAATCCGCGAAATAAATCGTGACGTGTGGCTGGCGGCGCTCGGCTACGCGGACGTTCATGACAGTGCGCGTGGTCTCGTTTGACCGCACTGCGGCACACAACTTGTCGACTGTCGCGGGATCCTTCGCAAACACTGTAACACCAGCGGGCGTCAGCCCAGACAACACAAATACATCCTCAGTACGTCCTGACGATTATTTTTTGAGGAGGTTTTGTTGTCCTGAGGACGTCCTCTAATAATCCTCAATAAGTCTTCACAGAGTCCTGTTGTCCGGCCTCAGTATGTCCTAAGGACATCCTCAAAATTCCTCTCAAGGACCTTCTTAGTATGTTTCCAGGACGTCAGATGACGATTTTTTCCCCGTGAATTTGGGTCATATATCGCTTAATTACTGTGGGGAGTGTGCACGGAGCTGTGAAAGAGCCTTCTTTTTGCTTCATTTGTCTTAACTCTAGAAAACAAATTATGCAAACGTTTTGCTTGCTCAACACTGGTTCGTTTCCCGCATTTCTTGGCACATGCAGGTTGTTCTTCATGCAATATTTTCATAAAGCGGTGACTATAGACAACTCTTTGCATAGTTTAACTCTGCCACCTCGATCCGTACAAAAGCTACTTGGACTAATGGCCCTGAAATCTAAACAGTTCAACCCTATCAGAAGCATGCAGCACATAACAACATGTTTAAAAGCTAAAATACCTGAAATATCTTTCCAAAGCATAGGGTTTTTTCAGTCAGAATGGATTCCATCGTTACATTTCTATTGTACACAAGTATCTTTTAGTAAACCAGTGGTTCAAGTAATAATGAAAGCTGAATGCGAGAGATAAAGCTTGTTTTATCACGGTTCAATGCCACAACATTGTCCTGTGATACGACATTTGTTGCACAATTTGGAAACTTTCATCCTCGCGTCGTGCAGCAAAGTACAAATTCTGAGGACATTTTCATGAGGACATTTGGACGTGACTCACTCAAAAGTACTCAGAATGCCCTGTTAGGAATGAGGATGTTCTAACCATTTGAGGACGTCCTCAGGACGTTTTATGTTGTCTGGGGGGCGTAGGACAACAGGGTCTTTGCCCGCGTCCTCAGGGGCAATGTTATGTTTTGGAGTTGAAATTAAATCGCGCGGAGAAACGTTTGCCACAGACGCAGATGTTAAATGTGCAACATGGTCTGGTTTGACTTGCCGCAGTGTGGACACGGCCTCCGCAGGTGGTAGTGCGGGAGGCAGCGGCGCCGAGCCCCGGAGGACTTCGGCAAATGTGGGAGGCCACGGAGCCGCAGCCGGTGTGGGCCGCGAGATGGGCGTGGCGGCCACTTCGAGTCGCGCCTCCGCGTTGGAGGCCCGGGCCCTGGCATTCGAGGATTCCTGGCGCTCCGCCGACCACATGGTGCGAACAACCTCTGCACGGCCCCCGGCGTGGAACGCCAGTGCGCGATATTCTGCGCAACGAAGCACGACCTCGCCGAACATGTGCGAGATCTGTGTGCGGGCCTGAACTGAGATCTTACTGTTATCTGTGTTCAGGAACGCAGTTAGGCGCTCCTGAAGTCTGGTGACGTCAGCAAAATCGGGCATCGCAGTGAAGGCCAGGTCAAGCCTGGCCTCGAGGTCTGTAGGGCCCACGGTAGGGACGTCCAGCAGACCACGCACAGAACCCGGGTTGTCAGCGTCCGAGCGGGGGACCGGTGGTAAGGGTTAGTCAACCGAGAACAACTCACAAACAGGTGAGCCATGGGAACCCGGTGCGGTCCTCGGAGTCGTCTCGGTCCGCTCCATATTCTTCCTAGTTCCTTTTCTTGGTTGCTTGCTGTCTACACTGAACGAAACTCTGTACAGGTTAAATTAGGAAATAAATACGCAGTGGTGGCTCACTGCGAAACCACGGGAAATTTGGAAACTCATTAAAAAAAGTGCCATTTAATTAGCCGCGCAACGTCGCGATCGTGCTGAATCACTATGTGCGTCGTAACCCGCACGTAGATAAGTCTAATTTTACTGCCTTCAAGGCAGGTAAACCGGAAACCCCAGTAAAGGAGCTCTGCGCTGCCGAGTGTTCACCAGTGCTAAATTAAATATCAGTGTGCGACACAAAGAGTTTTGAAGTGGCGGAGTTCACAATTTATTCGAGTCAGGAGACAACAGAGGCTCTACCATTTACAAATTTGGACAAAGAGTCGGGGCCTGCCTAAGCTTCCTCGAGAGCCTCGGCAGTTTTTTGTTATATTGGTTTATAGGGGTTTAACTTTCCAAAGCGACTCAGGCTATTAGGGACGCCATAGTGAAGGGTTACGGAATAATTTCGACCACCTGCGGTTCCTGTATCCAGCAATTAACCGCCTGTGTCTTGGCCACTCCCCCGTAGTGGGTATGTGCCAGCAACGTCTGAGGCCTTCCTTCCTTCCTTCCTTCCTTCCTTCCTTCCTTCCTTCCTTCCTTCCTTCCTTCCTTCCTTCCTTCCTTCCTTCCTTCCTTCCTTCCTTCCTTCCTTCCTTCCTTCCTTCCTTCCTTCCTTAACGTGCCCTCACATCGCACAGTACACGCGCTTCTAGAATTTCGCCTCAATCGAAATTCGACCGCCGCGGTCGGGATTGGACACGCGTTTCTTGTCAGACTTGATTCCCTTAGCTCGAGTTCAGCAAAGAGATTCGATAGCATGCAGTGGCCATTGCCAATCCATCTTCATGAGCGGTGGCCGTTGAGGATTGGCGGATGGTCCTTCCAAAAATAGAGAGCTGCACACGAAGTCTAGCGTTTTGGCCTCCTCGCAGGTGTGTTGTCTTCGGCGGAAGGTCTTCAAATATATAAGTTTCTGGACGTTCTTGCATGACGCTATATATAGCCGTGTGGATGCAGGCGCTTGTGAGGAGCTGACGGGGCTTCTTTTCGAATTCTGATGCTTTGCAGTTTGACCCTTCACTATTAGAGCTTAAAGCCAAATTCTCAGCCAAACTAAGAATGAATAGGGCAGTGGAATTACTGTCCCAAAAATTAAAGAAACAGTTTTGAAGTTGCTCATAGATATGCTTCCGCAAAGCGATAAACAAATATATATCTGCTCGTCTTTGATAGGCGTATATGTCAGTCGTATTTTCAACATTCCCGTTTGTATTTGTCAGTGAAGATGCACACACTAATGATGAAATAAGCTACATCATGCACGAATCACTGTAGTGGTGAAATTTTCGCCGCACTTCACTTATGACGGGAAAAGTTATGGGTCATCGCCCAGGTCTTCCTAGTAGTCGTACTGACTAAAGCAGCGGAGCCAGAAACCAGAATATCTTACAGCGAAGACGTCTCAAAAGCGGCTGGAACTTGAGATTTATCATGAGGTATCAAAATCTTGCATAATTTTCGCGCACTACACGCATTGTAAGTCGGAACTGTCTCTTTGAAGTGGTAATAAGCGTACATATTGCCACTGCATCGAAGACGACGGCGCCGAGAACACGAGGCTTAAGGATAAAAAATGAAAGCGCAACACAGGGCTGTTGGCAGTCGCCGCATTACGCGCCTTTTCAGTCAGCCCTGCCCTGAGGATATTCCTTGCACAAGTGACAATATGCATTAATCGATCCCGAATTTTTAAAGGAATTTGGAGAATTTCCGAGCAGTAAGCTTTAACTAATTATTCACCACGCTTTAATAAGAAACCCGAACGTTTTAATATTTTACATGTTCGACCATGGACAAATTTCAACCAAACAAAATTCAAGCAGCTAAGCCATTGTACGAGGTCACAAAAAAAGACGCACTGTTGTCAACAGTATAGTTTTGTGGAAATAAGTGTAAAAATATATTGCCCATTTTATATGCCAAAGTCGAGCAGCTAAGCGGCATGACATAGTGGAAGACTTCGGACAAATTTCAACCACCTGTCAGTCATTGTGCACCAAAACCTCGGCGCATGAGTGTTTTTCATTTCGCCTCCATTCAAATTCAGCCTCCGCGGCTGAGATCGAACTCGCGACCTCGTGCTCAGCAGCCAATCACAACCATTGAGCCATTGCGCATTCTGGTCTAAGAGATTGTTCCAAGTGCAGAGCAGCAAAAGATTGATGGAGGAGCTTCAAGCGATCTGACGGCGAAAATTCTAAGCATGAAAACATTGCAACGTGACCTCGTTCATTCCAACCTACCTATAGTTTGGTGGTGTCTGCAAATGCTGGTTGCTAAGATATAGACGGACTTAAGCCGTTGCAATCGAGTGCCATGGGACGCTGTCGCGCGAAGCGTGCGCATGCAATCGCAACCTACCGTTTCACGTCCTCACCCTCTTCTTTCCTAGCCAAGTAGCGAATTCCCAAATCGTTAGCAACAGAGAACTCTATTTGCAAGAACGTGTATACCGGCGCAAAAGTCTGATACAATTCAAGAAAGATGTGGTGTCAGAGGAAACCCCCCAACCAGTGGCGTCGACCTGCCGTAACGTCGCGGACAACCGCCTTGCACATACTAGCGTGCACAAGTTAGTGGTTGTGGCAGGTGCAGCATGATTGACCGTGTCGACGTAACCATAATTCGACCCCACTGGATTAAGGGCCTAAAGGACGTCTTGAGTTCTATCCGGCTACATACAGGACAAAGCAGGAATCACCTCCTAAAACCGACAGAGCTGCGGAGCGCCACCAGAGGTCCAAGCTCAAGAGCGGTGGGCAACCAACTTCTACCTCTAATAATGCGTGCATCACGGCCCCCTTTCTGTGTAACACCGGCATGATTCGGCGTGGTCTAGCTGAAATGGAAGTTTGTCATACTGTCTGTAGCAATATGGGTTCATCCGAACCACTAGCACGACTTCAGTACGGTTCAACCGTGACGATTTGCCAGCGGCTGCTGCAAATGCGTACGTCACGTCACAGGCGGCGGACAACTTCGCAGGACCAATATTTGCGCAACAACAGTTCCGAAAGTCCGCAACGAACAACAGATGTCTTAACCCACATGATGACGCCTAGCGCGCAACTAACGAACCTTCGTCCAAGGTTACACCTTGCACTCTTGACGGTAGAAAAAATTTCCGCATCGAGATCAGTGTGTGTCGCAGTAAGGATCAACGGGCAACACAGCCTCAAACGGAGTGGTAAATTGACGTCCGAAGACAAGCTGAAAAGGGGTCACGGGTAGCGTCTCCTGAAGGGCCGTGCTGTACGCAGACGTGACATACTGAAAAATTTGGTCCCATGTCCTGTGCTCTACATCAACATACATAGAAGGAATGCGGCCAGTGTTCGTTTGAGTCGCTCCACCAACCCGTTTGCCTGCGGGTGATAAGACGTCGCACGTCAGTGGCTGGAGAGTCACCACAGAAGGGGTTTAGCGTACCGTGAAAGCTGTCCGAGGGTCAGTAACAACGGTGGGGGCGCCATGACGCAATGCATTGTTGTGGACGCAAATCCGTGCTACTTCAGCAGCAGCGTCTTTGACAAGAGACGCGCTCTCAGCGTACACAGCTAAGTAGTCGGCCGCGACGACTATGGAAAGTTTTCTTGATAAAGACGTCGGGAAAGGACCAAGTAGGTCCATGCCCGCTACCTAGTTGTAAGGGGATATTCGGTGGGTCTAAGGAGGAAAGTATTCCTGCAGGTTTCAATGGCGGAGACTTGCGACGTTGGCGGTCCCCGCTTGTTCTTACGTAGGCCCGCGCCGATGGGAGTGACCTAGCTAGGCTAATAGTACTTTTGTCTAATCCGCGCGAGTGTACGGCCGACTCTCAGGTGGCCGGCGGATGGTGCATCATGACAAGCACTCAAGATAATGGAGCGCAACTGGGATGGCACAGCAAGGAGATCCGTTTCTTTGTTGGCAAATTTCGCTTGTCGAGAACATTACATTGCAGAGTGAAGGTTATGAGCACACGAAGAAAAGCAGACGGAACTAGAGCGTCTATGGCTCCAAGGTAACCGATGAGGGAAGCTAACTCTGAGTCCGTCCTCGAAGCTGCCCCATCTCGGAAGTACTCACAACGCCAAGGAAAGGAAAATAATCGGTGGTTTCTTCAGGATCCATTGCGACAGGTACGCTACAGACAGTCCGAATCCTGATGCTTACACCCCGTTTTGTAGACGAGTGTTAAGCCATACACATGCAAGCGAAGGGTCCATCGAGCCAATCAACCTGAAGGGTCTTTGAGGCCCACCAGTCAGGTTAAGGAGTGGTGGTCGCTGACAACACAGAAGAGTCTCCCATAGAGGTACGGTTGGAGCTTACTGATGGCCCATATTACTGCGAGACATTCTTTCTCAGCCGTATAATAGTTGGTCTAGGAACGCGTGAGTGTTCGGCTCGCGTAACTGATGAGCCGTTCTGCACCGTCTTGCCACTTTATCAGTACCGCACCGAGACCAACATTGCTGATACCAGTGTGGACTTCCGCTGCAACGCGTTCATTGAAGTGACCGAATGTCCGAGTACTTTGTAGACGGCTGCGAAACTCGAGAAAGCGGGCTCTTGTTCGCTTTCTCCAGGAAGGACGTGTCGTCCTGAGTCAGCGAGGCTAACGGTTCAGCAATTCTCGACAAATCTTGAAGACAGCGTCTCTAATAAGAGCACAGACCAGAAAATCGCCGAACGGCCTTCGTGTCAGTAGATCGCAGAAAACCAGAGACTGCAGCGGTCTATTCAGGGTCCGGCCGAACACCCTGGGCGCTGACAACGTGACCGAGAGAGCGCACTTACACAAAGCCGAAATGACATTTCTCTGCTTTGTGAGCTCTGCGCCTTTGACAGCCTGTAGCGAAATACGGAAACCCTCCAAGTATTGGTGACAGGTGGTACAAAATATATCGACATCGTCCAGGTAGGCCCTACAAGACTGCCCCATAGAACGCTATCCGCCAAACGTTGGAACGTGGCCGGCGCTGAGCACAGGCCAAAAGGGAACGCCTTAAACTCGTACAGGCCATCTTCGACGAAAGCCACGAAAGCCGTCTTCTCTCGGTCTCTCTCGTCCACCTCTGTTAGCCAGTATGCACTTTTGAGATCTAGTGACGGCAAGTATCGGGCATCCCCCTGTCGGTCAAGTGTGTCGTTGATTCTGGGCAGCGGGTAAACGTCCTCATTGGTCAAGCGATTACATTTCTTGTAATCTAAACAGAAAAGCAGGGTTTTGTCCTTTTTCTCAATAGCCACTGGCGATGCCTACGTGCTTGCAGACGGCTGAATGACATCTTCGGGAAGCACTTCAGCAACCATATTCTTAAAGGCTGCTTGTCTCGTCGGGGAAGCACGGCATGGGCGGTGGAAGGCGAGTCGCGTAGCCTCATCGGTGCTTATAGGGTGCTTTAGAACGACCTTAAAGAAAGGGTGAAGCAGTCTGCAAAATCTTCTAACAGGTCCGACAAAATAGCCTTCTAAACTATTAGAAAGTGGGGGTTTATTTTGACGGACTGAACAAAGTAGCGTGGACCAGCATCGGCGTGAGGGGTTCCTCCCACGGCGCATGAGCCAGGGAATTAACAAGTGTCTTGAAAGGAGGTGACAGCTATGCATTTCACGAAGCCCTGAAATTCGTTTGTAAAGATTATGAGGAGGAAGTTGGTGGAGCCATCACGTAGTTGGAGGAGGCCTCCGGCAAGTGAAAGTCCCCTCTCATGCTGCAGCGGAATAGGGCCGCCCGACATGCCATCGTAGTCGCGGAATAAGTCGGTCCGCCCAAGTACAAGGATCTGCATCGTGGTGACACCGTGACGTCGTTCTCGACAATACACAGAGCGTTGCTGCTGGGATATCAGGTGTCAAAGCGCGCCACGGCCCGTTTGGTCGTGAACGCCACTCGCACGTCCTGAAAATCAATTATAGCGCCGTCTGCCTGCAGCAAGTCATTCTCCAGGGTCAAGTCTCTGGAACACTCAGCAATTACGACAAAGTCGCCGACGTACTTGGAAACTCCGGATGCCGACTTACGCTGTGCACTTGCCCAAAGGGCAAAGTACGTAGCGCCAAACAGTGCAAATGTGGATCCCTGTACCCGGTATCAGAACCCTTTTAAGTTCTCAGGCGAATGCACTGCTCATTACGCAATAACTAGCACCGTTATCAAGAAGCGCGTTCACCTCAGCACTGATTATTTCCAGAAGCAAATCGGACGCAGCGTATCGGATACTTTCCTTGCCGGACTTCATCACGGTATCGCCAACTCGGAGGTTTCCCGATGGAGGATCTTGGCCTGTCCCGATGTCAGCGGCCTTGCCTCTAGAGGTCGCGGGTGTGTTTTCAAAGCGGGAGATCGAGAAGCCATGGCCTGTGGAGCTGTTCGGGCGGCCGGGCTTAGCGAACGTAACGGAGTGGCGAAGGCAAACAGGACACGCGGAGCCCGGAGTAGACAGGGTTTTAGCGCAACCAGAGATGCTGTTCAGCCTCACGTGGCCGCTTGCCGTTCCAGGGAAAGGAACAGGGTGCGCCGGGTCGTAAACAGCGAAGGTGACCGACCTCCTCCAATTGGTACCAATGGGGTCTGCGTTTCTGTCTGCGCGACAAATCAGTTCTAAGGTGTCGTGAAACACCGGGAGCAGGTGCGTGATAGGGAACGATTGGCCTCATGGCAGGCGTCCGGTTAGTAGGACCATAGCCAGGCGTCTGACGTGCAACAGTGTCGAGTCTATCGACCAGCGGGGGCTCATCGGGAACAGGTTGTTCTTGTGCAGCCTGGCGCACTTTGTCCTTGACACGGAGCAAGATTATATAGGAGATGAAACTCCCATTAGGAGGTGAAACTCCCGTCAGCGCGGGCAAGCGCAGGCGACCAGATAAAGTCACAATTCTATGCGCCGACGGGGTCGCATGCAGTGGCGGCGCCATGCGGCGCCTCGTAGGAGCAGCAGAGAAAAAAATATAAAAAATACATCCCCCGGGCAGGCGGCACCGGCGGCGTGCGCTCAGAGCAGACGACGAACAGACGACACGGGCATTTGCTTCAGCGGGCACGCCGTTACGTTGAATTTCAGTAGTTTCTTTCCAGGCCGCCAGGCGCCGCCAGCAGGATAGTGGCGCCGCGGGCTTGTGATCTTTTCTGGTCGCCGCAGACGGGGGAGTTTCCACTCCCATATAGTCTTCCTCCGTGGTCCTTGACGACTTTGGCCAGATATGCACGAGGCAGAACTTGGGGCAGAGGGAACCGTTGGAGTTCCTCCCGAACAATGGACCGAATAAGTTCGCGCAAGCCGCCTAGGCGCGAAGCTGGTGACATCCTGATTGTAGTGCAGGGCCTGTCGTTGGAGCGTTGTCTCCATGGTGGTCGCCTCCGTGAGGAATTCCGCGGTGGTCGCCTCCGTGAGGAATTCCGCAACAGTGCGCGATGGGCTGCGCACGGGGCCCGCGAAGAACTCCTGCTTATCTAATCCGCGCACAAGGTTTCGAAGATTCTCTGTCGTGTTGGGGTCGTCGCACTAGAAAAGACGAGCCATGTCTTCAAAGTACATGCGCGCACTTTTGCTTGTCCGCTGGATCCTGAAGGGCAGTGCAGATCCAGTTATCTCCCGGCGATCGGCGTTAGGGAAGGTGCATGGCCAGGAGATTGCGGCAAAACGTTGCTCCTTCGTGATTTTCAGGCCACATCCGGGCACTCTTCAAGCACAAAGTAAACTTTATTGAGCTTACACTCGCCACTCCAGCCGCTGCAGCGGGCAACCCGTTCGAAGGTCTCCAGCCATGTGCAGCGTCTTCAAACACGTCGCCGTGAAAAGATGGTGGTGTTCGAGGCGGGTGGCAGAGAACAGTGCCCGGAGCTGTGGTATCAGTGGTCAAGTCAGTTGGACTCAACAGCCAAGGCAGCGTCGTCCTTGTGGGGGCGGGAAGGGGCCCGAATACAGGATATTTTCCGCGGAGGTGGCGCCTGGGTCTCTGGTCCCTGTTGAATGCTGCAAGGTGTGCGAAGGTAGGGAACCGTACACAGCACTACTCTACCAGAACGTAATTACGTAGAGGAAAAAATACGAATCACTTAAACAGACAAAACAGTGGAGTACCCCAGAGGTCATTGTTGTTATTGCTACCTTAAGGAATAAGTGGCGCGTAGCCACTGCGGGGGATTGGCCAAGACACAGGCGGCGAATAATAGATGCTCAAAAATGTTAAAAGAAAGATTTGCAGATTGTGATCCAAGGTTTTCTTGTCATACAAGAATGCATTAAATATCAACAGCTTCGTCTCACCATGTCAGCGAATTATTTATTCGCCCATCTGTCCGCACCACTAGAGAACTCTCGAAAATAAAACATGAATTAGTCGCACCCACCACAGGAAGCGTATATGCTGTCTCCGCAACGTAACACTGCTCGTATTTTCACTTGCAAAACTGTGTTGTCTGCGATGAGCGTACAAAAGGAATGGCTTCAACGCAGAAAAAAACAAAAAAAAATAAAACGAACCTAAGAGACACAGGGTTGACGCCGCATGAACCACGAAAAAGTTAGTTAGCCGTATCGGAAAAAGCAGAAAAAGTTGTCAAGAAAAAAAAAGAACAATGACAAAAAACGCTCATCCACTTTCTTCTTTCGTCTATTGCGGCGTCTTGCCTATATAACGAAAATAAGTTATTTGAGGCAACATTTCTTGCAAAACCCTTCCTTTTCGCACTTCCTACTGCGAGGTTTGGGGAAGACAGGAACACTAAAACTAAGTTAATACAATAGATATCGCGGAGTAGAGTCTTTTGGGCTATGTATGACTCGCAACACGTTTCTCATTGTTTTATTACCGTATCTTTACATGCGAAAGCTGGAGATCTGTTATCGGCATGGTGCAGAGAAATTAAGTTCAGATTATTTTGACCATCTGGCTTCTTTGACGTGCGCCAAGGTGTCAGTACAGCAATAAATTCGAATGTTTAACGGCCAAAGGAAAGGGGCACTGATTCTCGCACTCTCAATGGATGCCTGAAACAAATCGTGAGAAAAGGGTTTATAATAAATAGCTCGGAAGAAAAGAAAGGCGCATTAACTGCCTCCTTCAGGGTGAACACCTAAACCGTGCCATGAGGAAGGAATAAGGAAGAAGGAATAATCAGCCTAGCCAAAGTAAACAAATTGGTAATAGTGGGAGACTTTAACGCCAGAGACACAAGCCTGGGCTATGGCAGAGCAGACAAAAAAGGCAAGAATATAAAAGAAGCGGCGGAAGCCTCGGGGTGTCAATTGATAACGGACCCATGTACCCCCATTAGGACCGGGAACAGAGACACCTGTCCAGACCTGACGTACGTCAAAAGAACATGGCAAACGTCGTGGGGGAAACCTTAATGAATATTTAGGCAGCGACCACTATATTATCAGCACGCAGATTCAGGTGGAGAATTCACACTGCCAAAGTACGTATTGAGATGTGTTCAGGCAGGCATGTAAAGAAAGCCCAACCGAGGAAATAGACTCGACTGAGGCATGGGGGAACATGCTAAAAGACAAACAACGCAGCTACACCAGGGAGATAGACAGGACAGAGCCGACCCCCGAGGTGGACCCCAAACTCTTTAAGCTATGGGATGCACGCAAGGGGCTCACCAAGCGGTGGAAAAAGCAAAGATACAATAGGAAGCTAAAACTGAAAATTGCGGAAGTAACAAAGAGGGCAGAGGAGTACGCGGGAGAACTAGCGAGAACAAATTGGCAGCAATTCAGCAACTCGCTATGCGGTATTCTAAGTACAGCCAGAGCGTGGCACATACTCAGAGCCCTCCTAGTTTTAACTAAAACCAATAACGAAAACAATAAGGCGATCCACAGCTCGTCCATCAATTTCAAGGTCCAGATTCGGAATTAATAGAAAAAGTTAGGCAGAAATGCTTCGGCAACAGCGACCCAGCAGCGTACACCGAAGACTACCGAGGACAGGAAAACCAAGAATTAGATAAACCCATAACTAGGGAAGAAGTCTACGCAGCAATTAGAAGCACAACAAGAAATACAGCCTCAGGGGCGGACAAAATTACAAATGCACTCATCCGTAATTTAAGCGACGGAATGATTGAAGAGCTGGCCGAACACTAATAAGCTAGGGGAATCAAGGACTGGTCTAAAAAAGTGGAAGCACGCGGAAATAGTAATGATTCCCAAACCAGGTAAACCATTGCAGTTAGAGAACGTCAGGCCGACATCTTTAACCTCGTGCCTGGGGAAATTATACGAAAGAATTATAACCAGACGGGCGCAAGATTGCATGGAGGAAAACGAGCTATAGTCCCATAGCATGTTTGGATTTAGGACAAAACTGTCCACGCAAGACGTCCTGCTGCAGATCAAGGAAGAAATATTAACCAACGTACTCAGATGCCGCGAACGCATAATCATGGCCCTAGACATAAAGGGGGCTTTTGATAACGTTAGCCACAAAGCCATACTAACAGGCCTGAACGATTTGAACTGTGCGAAAAGAATCTACGGATACGTAAGAGCTTTCCTCACAAATAGAATGGCTACAATAGGGCTCGGGGAAATCAGGTCCAAGTCCTTTCAAACACCCAATAAGGGAACGCCGCAAGGGTCAGTGATTTCACCCATACTCTTTAACATAGCAATGGTTAAGCTGGCTAGACAGCAAGAAACCATACAAGGCATAAGGCATGCAATGTACGCGGACGACATCACTGCGTGGGTCACGGAGGGCTCACTCAGCGAAAAGGAAGCGAAACTGCAGGCTGCCGCAACGTGCGCAGAAAATTATGTTAGAGACAGGGGCTTGGATAGCTCGACGGAAAAATCAGAACTACTAAGAGTCTGGCGAGGCAAACTCAACCGATCCGTACCGGAAACAAATAACTAAAACTAAATGTTTATCTAGAAGGGCAACTCATACCGGAAAAAACAACCATCAGAATATTAGGGATGTGGATTCAATCCAACCAAAGGTGCACGCAGGCGCTCAGACCAATACAGAACTCGGCGACACAGGTCGCCCGCATGATAACCAGGGTCTCTAGGAAAACACGGCATGCGGGCGAGCGACACGCTTGAGCTTGTAAAAAGCCTAGTGGTTAGCCGAATTACATACAGCATACCGTACTACAATTGCAACAAAGCATAAATAAAGCTAGCGGACACGATACTTAGGAGAGCATACGAAACAGCGCTACACCTACCGTAATCAACCTCGACGGAGAAGATAATGGCTCTAGGTCTGCATAACACCTTAGAGGAGCTAAGGGAGGCCCAACTAGTAGCTCAGCTCCAGAGGCTAAAAAAGACCAAAAAGGGACAGAGCTGCTCAAAAGATGCGGCTACGAGGGTGCAATGTCAGATAAAAAGATCGAAACGAATACCCGATGAACTGCGGCAAACAATTAGGGTAACACCAGTTCCCAAAATGTGGGTCCGAACCTGCACAAAGGGCGACGGGAGGCTAGGGCACAGTATGTGCAACAGAACCTAGCCAATAAAGAAAACATTACGTACACGGATGCGGCTGCATACGGAAGAACTAGACAACACAACAGAAATAGAGCGGTTGCAACGGCAATTAACCATGAGCTCAAAAAAATAGCCAGCGCAACTATCACGGATGGCACGATTATAGTGCCTAGAATATCCTACTAGTGTGTCGAGCGGAGCGCTCTCCCAATGGAAGAGGGTGGCAGCGCGCGCGATGCATTCCAACTTTGTGCGCGAAGGGCCCTGCTCGTCGTAAAGGTGCCGTCGCTGCCGGACATGCCGCAGTCGCTGCAGTTGCATTGGTCGTGCGTGGTGCAGATTATACCATTTTGGTCACATCTAAGCTTTTTTCTGTCGTTTTTTCCGTGCTGTTCCAGGTGAGGGAAAACCACACCGACTAATTATGGTAAAGTCGAAGCACCAAGGCCGGGAAAAAAACATGTTTCGTGCCGCTCTGTCGGAGTGGCTACCGGTCGAATCCGGGCAAGGCTTCCATGTTTCGTATGTTGTCGGACCCAACACGGCTTGCGGAGTGGGAGCGGCTGATCAAAACACAGGACCGCAAGTTGACTCCAGCATGTGTTGTCTGTGAGAAACATTTTGGAGTCTGCCACATCGAGAGACGGTGAACGGTGTCGTCAACAAGCTCGCCAGGGATAGACCACGTCTCATGCTCGATTTCATGCCAGCAGTATTCGACAACTATCCGAAATACGTTCTGCCTAAGGAGACATCGAAAAGAAAAGTGAGGAACCTGTGTGACCAACCTGCCGCTAAAGGGCAAACGCGCAGTGCCAGTGCAGGCGTCAGCCATAGACCGTCAAGCGCGCTCGACGATGTTTCCGACTAGCCGGCAGCAACAGAGCAGCCGAATGAGAACTCATGCCCGCAGCAGCAGATGGGTTGTATTGCTATTGAAGATCAGCATCCGTTGGACTCAGTTTGTATCCCTGCAACCTAGACCAAAATATCTGAAGCACCTGCTGGCTCTGTAGCTAGCTATACGCACGTTATGGAGCGGAGAAAAACAACTTTGCCACTTTGTAATAGAAAGGATGGTAACATTTGGAAGCTTGATGCCAGAACGCAGCCTTGTGGTCGCTACAGTGTATTTTCTCGCAAATCAACAAAGCAAGTACATGCTTACAACAAGCTCTGATTTTGATCTGTTTTTACTGTATTCCAGATTTGTAAATAAGAATCAAAGGTACAATCACCATTTTCTTTTCTTCCGTTACAAAGGGAAGCACAAGCTCATACACACCTGCACAAGTTGTATGAAGCAAGCTTTGATTTGCAAATAAAACACATCAGTATATAGTGAGACCTATTCCAACTGCTTGTGTTGATCTCGCATATGCGATCTTTCTAGACGGAACCCGTAGTGGGAAAGAGCGACAGTGTCCTCCTTTTCTTTTACCTATATGCGGCGTCATTCCGGGCTAGATGTTCTGCTCGCCATTGAGAATGAGGGCCACGACTCGGTCTTTCCACCTAGACAGAGCTAGCCGAGCGCTCACTCAGCATGAAGGTGTTTACGATATCCTTCACCCGCGATCGCGATGCGTGGATCGCAACCGACTGGCCTGTAGTCGAATAAAATCTCTATTGGAAGTTTCCATGTAGCAACAAATCATGAGTCCGGACCATACTCCATCGTTCAATCACAAAACGTAATGCGGCCAACGCATCAACTTTCGTTGCTTATTTTCAAGTTGGGTACCTCGCTGAACATTAGGCAGTCAATATGACTTCTGCTTAACTGTACGAACACACTGGCGGCAAAGCACGCGCGGCACGCCGCCGGTGGCAAGAACGGCGCGCGGCAGAGAGGCCACATTGGTTGTGCGCGCGACGGCCGCCGCGGAGTCACGTGACAGCGCTGATCTCGCCTTGTCTCGAACTGCGCGAGCATAGGCGCGATTTCGCGGTTTTCGCGCGCTTTTTCCTCTCGGTAAACAGACTACATACCAGCTCCTCGTCCCTCGTCATCTACCGCGCTGATCGCGTTGACTTCTGCAATGGCAGGTGCAGACGACGATGTTCTGACGACGATGAGTGTTTTTGTCATTGTGTGTTCCCTGCTGTTGCGACGGCGGCGCGCGCAAAAGGCACGCAGACGAAGGTTTTGGGTGCACCCCTGCTGGCGCTACCGAGACGTTGTAGGGCAAGCGAATGCTTTGCTTCACCGGCTGCGCGCCCGAGATGAAGGCTTCTTCCGAGAGTGAGTGATTACAACCTTTTTAAACGCGTAGTGTGCCGCGTGTGTGACGTGATAGTGATGTTGTCTTTGATTCTTGATTATAGCTTCCTTCGGATGCCGCCGAGCCCGTTCGACACACTGCTCCACCTAGTTCGGCCTGTGATTTAGCGGCAGGACACCCTGTTCAGGCGGTCGATATCTGCACACGATCGACTTGCCATGACAGTAACGTAAGTCCGAAAGTCCGTCACCCGGTACTGTCCAGTCACAGTGCCTGATCAGCAGTCCCTCGGAAAATATTGTGTAAAACATACCACATGAGCACTGTGATGCAACTCACCCCCTCCTCCTCATTTATACTTTGAGACGTATGTGATGAGCATACGCTTTTCAGATTTCTCGCAAACGGCGACACAATGAGAAGTTTGCAGTTCAACTTCCTGACAGGACGATCAACGGCTGGAATGATCGTAACACAAACTTGTGCTGCATTATGGTAAATACTTCAGCCAATCTATGTAAGATTTCCACAAAGAGCTCAAGAATGGAAAAAAAGTAAGTGCACTGCAGTCCGTTTTGTTACTGCGGAGAGGGTTTATAGTGTTGACAAGCGTCCAGCTTGCCTTTCTTTACCTCATTTGTAATGCCACTGACTTTCCCAAAGCCCCCTGCGTACCGACTTTTCAAATGTGTTTAACTCCTGCATCTCATAACGCATAAGACAACTAAAGGTTGCCTTATGCATTACTACAGTATTGCTTTGTCACAGTCTCATACTATATTGCCTCCCGATCACTCTTTTAGATTGCCACGGACATGCTTGTCGAGAGGAATTTTCCCAACTGCATTGGATGTATTGATGGAAAGCATGTGAACATTGAATGTCCTGCAAATTCAGGGTCACGAAACTTGAATTACAAGAAGTCATTCAGCACAGTCCTCATGACAACATGCGATGCACATTATAGGTATGGTGCATTCATGGCAGAACATAACTTTTGTTAAACTACTCCTTAATGGTGCATTTTTCTTGTGAATCATGAAAACAGTGTATTATATTCATTGAAAGAGAGTGCTATTGTATGCACTGAAAGAAAAGAGAACAGTTCAGTGGTGTAAGTTACATGACGAATTAAGGAGCAAGCGTAGACAGGTGTATGATTGCAATAGTTTTCTCATGCAGGTTGACAGTAAACATATTTGGTTCTGCACAAATAGCAGCATATGTTAAAATGGTAATCTCTGAATTGTGATTATGTGTGGCATGTATATTTAGTAAAACTATAATGCAGCACAGAAATCACTTTACCAGACTTGAACGCAGTAGTGACTTCAGAAGGAGCAAGGAGAAAGTCATGTGCTACATCAGATGCTAAATGGGCTACGCTGAAACTTCTTGCTTTATTTCAAATTTGTGTATGTGGTCGTTGGCCACTACGGGGGAGAAAGCAATGGAAGAGTTTTGTTAAGAACGAAGTTGATGCACATATTGGGCGAGTGCAGATTTGGGATCCCCCCAGCAGCAACAGTGGGCTCAGCGGGACTGATATCATAGTTGATCGTGGGCGACGAGGCCTTTTCATTGAAGTCTTACCTCATGCGGCCTTATCCTCGACGTGGCAAGTTGCTTCAATTACTTTTAACGCTGATATCTTCCTCTGATTGCCGAGATGAAATATCAATGCAGCTGTACTGTGTTTGCTGCAATTTTAATGCCCTGACCTTTTGTTTTCTCTAGCTCTTCTTGCCTACAGGGTCGCCAGTACAGCGAGTACTTGAAGAGGGCAGTGTTTAATTACCGGCTGAGTCGTGCAAGGAGGCTCATAAAAAACACTTTTGGTATCCTGGCTAGTAGGTGGCGAATACTGAAGAGACCCTTTCGAGCATCAGAAGAAACCACTGAGAACATTGTAAGGGCATGTGTGGCGCTCCACAATTTTCTAATGAAAGATTTAGTGTTTTCAAGGACAACGTACAACCATCCTGGATTTGTTGACCATGAAGACTGGCAGGGAAATGTCACAAATGGGGCATGGAGGAACGACAGTAGTGCCCTTCCTGGATGGACAGACAAGGGGTACCACTCTGCTCGGTAATTATTATTTCCTTGACGGCATGAAATCAATAATAGTTTGCATTTCCTGCTTTATTTACATCAAAGCATTTGAAGCTCATCAATAACAAACAGCGAAACCTTCAAAACATTTGATTTAACTTGATCATTTAACACATGACATAAGATCTTGTTCATTAGAGTTTGCGTTAAGAATTGTAGCAGTGCAAAAATACATGCGTATTGCATGTTTTCAACAAAGTCAGTGGGTACAGCTAACGACAAGGAGTAAAACACGCCCATTAGAACTGTGACCTAAGTCAGACATGCAGAATAACCTGAAGGAAAAGTTGGAACATCTCGTGCATTTGTGAGTTACAGGGCTGCATTGGAAATAAGGGATAGGCTGGCATCCTACTTCATGAGTGACGGTCAGGTGCCATGGCAGGAATGTGTCGTGACCCGTGCAGGACGCCAGGTAATTTCCGATAACAGGCAGCTACTTGTCAGCATGCACAAATACTATCATGTCAAAAGAAAGCCGAAATTGCTTGCTTTCATAAAAAAATATTATGGATTGCTTGCACTTTACATTTCATTTATTCGTACTGCTCCATTTCGGCTTCATACAGCAGCTTGTGGATTTGGAATGTTACCTCACATCTTTTTTTTGTGTGGTAGCATCCTCAGCTTAGCAGCTATCCAGTTTGCTGCCTCTTGACTCATTTTTCAGTGCAGGCATTCCATTTTTTTAGTTCTAACAGCGTAGCTGAGCAGCTCCCCAAGACATCTTTCACCGCATCGTCGAAGCTGTCAGACTGCCTTCTTTTGGTCCTGCATATAAATATATCCGCACAATGTTTTCTTGCAATCACTGATTATCATTAAAATACTGCAGGAAATGTGAACCATGCCAGTACCGAGAGGAAGGTCCATTGGATGCTCGCCTTTTGGCAGACCTGCAGGACAGGCCACATCATTCGACTCAAGAAATGCACTGGAAAAGTATGTCTGCATCCAAAAAAAGAAAGTGCGCACAGCTTTCTTACCCTGGATCTGGGACAGCGGCTCCTGCTTGTGAAGTTGACAACCTGCCTCGAAAAAATGTTTGTTATGGTGTCATATCCGACACAAGAAAGTGAACACCAACTTACCCTGAAGAGCCAGCAGCAGATGCCGCACCTTCTGATGTGCTGGGGAGCCTATAGAAAAAATAAAAATGCTGCAATATACGCCGTGCAAAAACATGTTGTCAACTTGCAATGCTATGAAAAGGAGCACGACACATCACACAAGCACCCGAAAGCTTGGTTTCACACCTTGTTGCAGTTTTTAGACGTGCAGTCATTAAATAGAACACTTAAGTTTTTCCCCGTACATTGCAATGCAGTGCTGAGTGTGTGATTCACTTGAAATTGCAGACCAGTGGCGAGTCATGACAGCATCTAAGCCAAGATCTTTATGCACATAAAACTAATCCATTTCTATGGTAGTGCAGCATAACACTGCATAATAGAGTAGACGCACTCTTAAACGTGAAAGGCTGGTGAAAAGGATGTATTGATATGGAACCTGTGATGCACCACAGCTAGGAAAACTGAAAATCACCACCCACCTCAAATCGCCCTCATCGGTAAAGTCATTGGGGCTGTCAGAGCACCTGCATTATATAAAGACATGGGATGTTGCTACTATTGGTGGATAATGACACCACAATCAGTACAGCTTACATTTCTTGAAAAAACGCAGCAGCCGGGCTTGATACACAGCTGCACAGGTGAATGAAATGACAATGCTGCACATAAACTGTTTCACTACAGTAACCGTTATGGTAAGCAAACAATGAGTTGCACACCTGGCTACCTGTCTCGGACTGGAAGGGCTGTTGGATGACAGTGGAGATGTCAGAATGGAGCTGCACAAAAGCACAGATGCATAACAAGTTAAATCATTTGAAGCTTTACAAACTGAAGTTACACTTCTGGAAAGAAGACTTAACGTACATGTCTTCTTCTGGGGGCACATTTGATTAAGACCTGAAATGTAAAATTTGAGGTGTTTTGATGCAAAGCCTGCAGATTTCTTGCCAGAAAAAAGGTAATGTGAAAATACCAATAGCGGAGCTATCAGCGCAGCTGAAGATAAAATAAATTCTTAAAAACACAGACGCTTGGGCAGTCAAAGCAGGTAAAAAGATATTAAACCCGAAGAAAGCGGCTTAAAAAAGAATGGTAGGACAGATGGCAGTAGTGAAGTTATCAATGCCAGGCTTGAGTTGGCGCAGATGGCTACGCAACTAAGTTGCCTTTTTTACCTTTCGGCATAATGTGGTGTGCTCCTCAGCGTGCCATCCACGATGTCAAAGAGTGTCCACTTCGTGTAGACCTTTCCGGCCTCTCCTCCGGCGCCACTTTTTCGGCTCCCATCCGACGCTGACACAATTTTCAGCCAACGATCCTTCACGTTTTTAAATTTTGCGGCTGCTTAAGGTCCTACAGAAATGCCACTGTTTATCACCGTTAGAAGTCGAAACATAGACACGGCCGAAGAAGTTGCAATAGCGCTCGCTTGCGTTGGCACGGAAGCCAGTACGATCATTAGCGACAGCAAAACAGCTGTCTGGAACTTTGGAAAAGGGAGGGTCTCGAAGGAGGCAGTCAAAATCTTGGAAAAGGGAAAACTCGATAGACGAGTGAAAATGAACAGCCTTCGCAGTGATGTCAACGCCAATTAACTCTATGCAAGCCGTCGGCCCACTTGTTTTGTTTGGTTTTTGAGGAAAGGAAATGGAATAGTAACCGTCTCACATATCTCGGTGGACACCCGAACCGCTCCGTAAATTAAGGGATAAAGGAGGGAGGGAAAGAAGAAAGAGATTGAAAGTTGGATTTTGAGGAAAGGCGCGGTGCTGCGCAGCGGCGGAACACCTGTGGCTCAGTGCTACTAGTGGCGCATGCGCACCAGTGACTAGGGAGCGAGAGAGAGAGAAATATCCGCGGCGAGGCGCGCGTTGTGACGTCATGTGCCTCCTAGGAGCACCGCCACGGCGAAATCGCAAGTTCGTGGCCAGTAAAGCTTTTGCTGTAAAACCTCACCCCGTGAGCCAAAAACCTATCCTCCTCTTCTTCGCAAAGTGCGCCACTGCTTAAACAGATGGCGCGCTATGCCAGCGCCTCTTGCTTGTCTCGTTCGGGCGCAGTAGGACCGTTCCTAGCTTTTCTAGTATTTTTAGCCCCGAATGGCTCGGTAGGAGTCGTTGCGCTACTCTGGTAGCCTCAATGAGCTCGTCCAGTGTGTTTGAAATCCCCATGTTAAACCTTTTCTGGGTGGATGTATACGGGGGAGGCCCAGGGCGGTTCTTACGCCTTTCGATGGGCTCCGGAAAAATTTCGGCCATCTGGAGATCTTTAACGTGCACTGACAACGCACAGCCCCCGGCCGCGGCGGCCGCATTTTGATGGAGGCGAAACGCAAAGGAAACAAAACTGAAAATTCCTTTTTGTGGAAAGGAAATGGCGCAGTATCTGTCTCATATATATCTCGGTGGGCACCTTTACCGCGCCGTAAGGAAAGTGATAAAGGAGGGACTGAGAGAAGAGAGAAATAGGTGCCCTAGTGGAGGGCTCCGGAATAATTTCGACCACCTGGGGATCTTCAACGCGCACTGGCAGCGCGCAGCATTTGGCCGCGGCGGCCGCGTTTGGATGAAGGCGAAACGCAAAGAAAAAAAATTGAAAATTGGTTTTTGGGAAAAGGGAATGGCGCAGTATCTGACATTTTGGCGGACACCTGATCCGCGCCTTAATGAAAGGGATAAAGGAGGGGCTGGAAGAAGAGATGCCATAAGGTACGGCTCCAGAAAAAATTGTCAGTGGTTTAGCTCGGCTATGCCAGGATATACGTAGCGAAAGCTAAGGCATACCATTGTTAGTCTTGGTTAATCTTGAATGCAAGTCCTGGTTAGTCTGGTTGTCTAGCTATGTTGTTGTCGCATTAAAGACGACACGACTGTGGTTGCGGCGCACGCGAGCCCTCCTTTTGTGGCCAAGTGGTTGAGCATCCGCCTCGCATGCGGGAGGTGCGGAGTTCGATCCCCAGTGCCGCCGGGTACCCACCGGTGACACAATGGGTACAAGCTTCCCCTGGTCTGGTGCTCAGCTTCTTTGGGGTGAAATGCTTGGGAAATGGGTCTTTGACCCCACCTTGAGAAATGGAAAATACCTTGTGCCATGGCGCTCTTTGGCCGTAGATGCCCTTGCGCCATAAAAATTCATCATCATTATCATCAATCCTCCGACATCTTATCAGGCATGCGACACAGCTGGCGAAGCAAGCGCAGGCGAGCGCCGCGACGAGGAACGCGGTGTGACGTCACACCAAACGGCGGCGGCGGCGAGCGCGCGGTGTGACGTCATGCCAGATGGCGCGGCAAGCGCGCAAAGCACAGTAACGATCTCACATACCTCGGTGGACACCCGAACCATGCCGTAAAGGGAGGGCTAAAGGAGGGAAGGAAAGAAGAAGGAGAAAACTGAAAATTGAAAGTTGCATTTTGAGGAAAGGCGCGGCGCTGCGCAGAGGCGGAACACCTGTGGCTCGGTGCTACTAGTGGCGCATGCGCAGTTGGGACTAGTGAGCGAGAGAGAGAAATGCGCCGTGTGTTGTCACTGCTTCTCGCGCATTCGCAGCACGGCTCTCCTGGAATCACGCGAAACTGTTCAACCGGCGGCCAGTAAAACTTTCACTTTAAAATTACTGATGACCATGCTCTGGTAGGCCAGGATATACCTAGCGAAAGCGCAACGATTTCTGCATCGGAAAAGGGCATTCACTAGATGCGTCTTTATTCTTGGTTATACCTTGAGCCGTCGTGGCTGAGTGGTAGCGTCTCCGCCTCAATCGCCAAAGGTCCTGGTTCGATTCCGAGCCTCGGCACTGGGTTTTCTTTTCTTTATTCAGTGAGTGTGCGGGAGGTTTCAGTGGCTCCCACAGATGCCGCCACCGAATACGTTGGTTAGCGGTGAAGCGCAGGCTCTGTTAGGGCGCGTTTATACTCCGGCGTAGCGTGCGCTGCTCGGCAACGTCGCGTCCGCTAAAGCGAAACCTTCTCTACTCCAACTGTCCTTGACCACCGACGCGTTCGGCGGCTTCGGTTAACTCTGAACGCACTGGCGAAGACCCGGAGCACGTCTCTGTTTCGGCCGAGTCTGCCAGCCGCTGCCGAAACAGCCAGACCGGTTAGGCTACGCGACGAGGCGCGTTTTGTGACGTCACGTGCCTCCTCGGAGCACCGCCGCGGCGAAATCGCAAGTTCGCGGCCAGTAAAGCGTTCGCTTT
Organism: Amblyomma americanum; assembly: GCF_052857255.1. Lineage (NCBI taxonomy): Eukaryota > Metazoa > Arthropoda > Arachnida > Ixodida > Ixodidae > Amblyomma > Amblyomma americanum. The sequence continues at coordinate 511,456,235 of NC_135497.1, forward strand.
GAAATTCCTGCTGGAAGATATTCGTGAAGCAGCGTCCATGAATATCACAGGCATACTGCAACTTTACTAGAGCCCCTTTCAGAGCCCTTTTAACATGCACTAAGGACGCACAACACGCGGGCGTTTTCACACTTGCCCCCTTCGCCGCGGAAATGAATATGGACGTTAATTTTTGAGGATCGGAGGTGGCGCGCGACTCGACACGGTGACCTTGTTCTCATCAGAGGAACGCCATGACAACCGAGCCACTGCGGTTAGCTCTTAGCACACCTGCGCTTCTGGGCATTGATGACGTCGATCGAAACGACGGGGCAGTTAATCATACCTGCAGAACTACGCTCAAATTCAATGCCCATGACCAACATGCTCACTAAGAGAATGCAGCCCGTTCCTCTAGTTCGCAGTCGTAAAACACTTTTATGACAAAATGGCTTAGCTGCAGCTTTTTATGCATATGAAAGAGTTCAACAAGTGATTGGCGAGTAAAAGAAGAAATAGTACCTTTCTATATTCTCCTTTCAATCGCTCGGCTGTCCATCCGCTGTAATGGCGGCAGATTTTTCGAACCTAGCCCAACGTGTCCGGTCTGCTCAAAAAGCAGCAGGGTGGTATTTCTCTTTTGACTATTCAACACTGCACAGTACTAGGTTAGGTACGCTACAGACGAAACGTGCACCGTTTCTGAGTACTAATTCATTGGAGTGGGGGTCTAAACATACAATGAACCCGAAGTTAGATCTGACTTTAGCGCATTTCGCAAGGTCTTAAAATCCTTGGTTTAACATGCAAGTTCTACAATTGCTTCATTTTTAAAGTTCGCACTTCATTTCGAGCATTATCAAAAGGTTACGCGTATGTCAGCAATTTAGTCGGACATATTGGCAGACTGGCTACCGAAACATCGATTCCAGCCATCAGCGCTCCCTCTTTGGATATCTTCTGGCTTGGCTAAAGTTTAGTTTTCAGTATGCCGAGCCGCTGCCTGTTCCCCCACCACGAGCAGCTATGCGCTAATCTACCTGGGGCCGTACGTTTTTTCATATTCAGTTAGTTTTTTACTGCTCCATTCTTTTGCTCCTCTGTCGTCGGTACTTTTCACCTTAGACGTTCGGCTGCTAGCTGTCGAGGAATGTTATGTGCCGGCTTTACAAAAGTTTTAATAACGTCACCTCACGTTGAGAGGTCACAAAAAGAAAAAAAATGATGTCAAAAAGTCGTACGAACCACTCCTGTGAAGACATTGCAGGATATTATCACAGCCTTGTGAGGAGGTTTATCTTGCCTCTTCAGGAAATCGTCATCTGCAACATACACACCACTTTATTCAAATCTGTCGCGCTTCCAGAAAAGTTTCAACTTATATCAAGACGTCGTTTATGAGAAGATTTTTACCGTCTCATCAGTTTCCTTGTAACGAAGATCTCCTGGTGATAACTTGTGGTGATAAGTGGACCAAACTAATTTAAAGTCATTTCGCGTGTAGGCGTATGCAGTGTCAAAATATAAATTTCACACGGGTTGCGGAGGTGCATATAGAGTTTGAGGAAAATATCAACCCACGGAGAATGTACTAAATCCTTTGCACCACGAGTAATAAGTTGAAAAAGTAGAAAACTGCACGCGCGCACATAGGGCCTCACAGGGCTTTCTTCCTTTATCGCAGAGCGCACACGAGCGACCATGGCGGTCCTGGGACGAGCTGGCCTGTTGCTGCTGACCAGAGCGATGGTGGTGGAATGCGGCCAGGCCAGTGGCACCGACGACGCTGCCGCACCCATCGGAGTGGGGCCAGCGGGGGCCGAGCGCCAGCACCGTGGGTTCCAGAAGCTGCGCCTCTCGCCGCCCTGCTCGGGCACCACGTGGTCCTGCACCGGCTGCCCGCTGCGCAGCAGCCCGTATAAGACTCGCCTTTATTTCGGCCGCTGTCTTCTCGGGTCTTGTGAGGCGAAATGAGCAGTAGCTCGAGTCGAGGATACCGAGAGTGGAGCGCCCTGCAGACAGCCAAGCTCTCTCGCCTACATGTCTCTCAGCTCTCGACCAGATTCCAAGGGCCAGCCATTGTGCTTCGGGAGCGGTTTTTTTTGTCAGGCCTTCTTTCATACTGATTGAATTTCTGCAGCCACAATCCGTTCATGGCTGTTCCCATGCCTACCGAAGCCTGCCGCCCCGTATTGCGTTAAGGCGGTGGAAAAGCGGTGAAGGACACTACTCGGGGCACCGGAGTCTCATGTATCGGTCACAGCGGCCTCCGACTGCAACCTAGCGCTATACTCTCGCGGCGCATACGAGAGCCAAAAATGTCTCAGCCAGCCATTGAGCTGTGAAAAGCGGTGAGGATCGGTACAGCTAGCCCTCGGAGCGGACATATTATGCCAGTTCCGCTCCAACCCCGCAAAAAGGATGGACATGTAGCAAGTTGGCGTTGGTTCGACATGTGATTGAGGCGGAACTGGGAATGCGCAGGAAATCCGACTGCCATGTGCTTTGTTTGTGTTCGCTCCGTGTTTACAGGGACACCTACGGCAGCGCTGTAAAATGGTACAACACCTTGTTGATAAGCAAGATTGGACTTTCTGCTGAGCGCAAAGACGGCAGCACGAAAACATTGCAAGCGAAGAAAGGAAACGCTAGGAGTACGCTGGAAACGACTGATTCAGTGTCCGCAAATGTTTCACGTGAGAAACTCGCGTAACTATCGAGAATTCCGCAATGCAAAGAAAGTCATGTCATCCAGAATGCTTCTCTGTCAAACTCCTGTAAATCGCGAAGCGCTGAAAGCGGGTTTAATTTAGTGAATATAATAAAGGCAATAATAAGACAAAAAGGCCAATTCATATTCTCGTGCATCATACAGACCTCGATGACTCACATAAACTGGGACATAACTCTCTAGCAGTTCGAATAGAGTGATGGACATATCGATTACCGAGGTGAAATCATGATTAGGTATGAAAAACTGTCAAGCTTGAAAGGCAGGGTAAAATAGCCGTTTACTCTAAGCTAACTTTCTTTTCTCAAGCCCAATCAATTAATTCAACAGCATTTCATTTTGGCCATGTCGGACAGCATTCGGTTCGGTTCGAATGCACTCAAGAGTACAGAATGCAGGAAGGAATGTTCAGTCGAGCCCGGATGTATTGAATCCGGATATTTATAATTATTGGCTGTATCGAAGAGACAAATAATCCCCTTGAAAATCTCGTATAAAGGTATAGGAAAGTCGCGCATCATATCTAACTCTAATTTTTCCGGTCGTTCGATATATCGAACGGCGCACCATTCCCCTGGAAGGGCCGCTTCTCCTAAAGACTCTCTTCGATCATTTTTTTTTCGTGCGCAGGAATGAGTCAGCTGCGCGTTCTTGAGCACCTGCTGAGAGCTGTGAAAGTGTGTGCCGAAGGGAAACGAGGGGGGGGGGGGGCTTTTACTCCCTTTCAACGCCTGATCACGGTCCGTGCGGTGCAGCCATCCTAACTAATGCCTTGCAGCGGCTCTCGCCTTGTGTGCTTCCCTGTCTTCGCTGAAAAGGCGTTGCGGAATCCAACTGAGCCTTGATTTTAACGAACGATTATTCTATATACAGTGTACTGGTAACAGGATTAGACCTCTTGTACGCAGTTCCAAACAACGGTCCGCTGCGGCTTAGATGCGCGAAGCAGGTTATGCTGGCGCGCTGCCAGTAGACCGGCGGGCAACGCGTCACAGCAAGGAGCGCTTTACTAGCGTCGTGCAATTTACACTTGCTTCAAGTCTGCTGATAAGCTTATCTATTGCCATATTTTAAATATCGAAGTATGGATACATCGAAATATTTTGCGATCCCCTCACAGTTCGACTGAGCAGGGTTCGACTGTATAAAATTCGTTGCAGACATTTTTTGACATTAACTCTTTTCGCTAGTTTCAAGACTAGGCAACGACAGTTGGGATAGTGCACTTTTCAGGCTGTTTTGTGCACAGAGTACACTAAATTTGGGCGATGTGTCAACATTGTACAACACTTGTGACTTGATAGGTTTCGTCTCAAAACCTGGTCCTTATTTTCCCAAATAAAATCTATGAAGCCTCTTTGCGGACGTCGCTCTCTTACTATGTCATATGACGCCGCCTTTGATTGCCGTCGTGTTTGTGGTGCTACTTTGCCACGGATTATAACCAACTCGCTTAGTTTGCCTCCCGGATACGGAATGCACTCCAAGAAAATATTACAGCGGAGCATGCAGACACAGAATGAATATTCAGTTAGTTTCGCTTACTTTTGACTTCATATTGCTACTCACCACAACTTCTTGCCCAGAGAATCAAGAAAGGCCTTCGCACCATCAAGATCTCGAAGGCCAGGGGATTCGGAAAGCACGCTGACTCCGTCACTTTGTTTTCGCTGGACAGCGTTGACTCGATCCAATGGATTACAAGTAAGAATAGCTAATGTGATCTGCGTGGCACTGTGAGGCCCTTAAAGCTTGATATGCACAAGAAATATAAACCGGTGTTCTTTTCCGACAGTCTATTCGGGTAACAGTGTGAGCACCAATTTTGCACAAATTTTCGCAATCCTTTTTTGTGGCTTACCCGCAAGCCTACATTGATAGCAACGGTGCACGCTTTACAGGCAGCTGCGATTTTTCAAGGCAGCACGAGCGGTCCCGAATCTGGTGCTACGTCAGAGGTTGTTTACTTGGATTCCCGATAGTGTCAGTGCTCTGCAGGGCAGATGTCCACTCTAATTTTGCTGGGACGCAATGCGGTGCCAGCCAGTTAACGTTACTGTGCAGAGCATGGTCTCAGTGCTGCAGGCACATCACTCTCACCCTTTTAATATGCGTGTGGTTTCATTTTCAACAGGTCGGAAAAATTCTCGGCACCTCCTAAATTATTTTGTGATAATATGTACAGGAGGCAGCAAGTTAAGGAGCAGAAACAAAAATCGGCGCTTGCTAGGCTTTATTTAGTTTCGGTAGATCTTAGAAAATGGAAAGTTTAACGGGGTGTTTAAAAGAAACCGCTTTGCCGAGTTCTTAACTCATCTCGACGTACACACGGCGTGAAACGTTTATTGCCAGATAAGGCGACACCTGCAGTAATCACCAATTCATCTAATGACGGCTGTCGAAAATATAATAAACATAAGGAGTTTGGGACCCTGACCAAACTTACGTCGTAGCTTGTCGTAGTCCTTGTGACATTGAGTCTTTGTCCTTGACTTGAGCCCTTGTCAGAAAGGAATCCAAATATACGCTCCAGCTTTCTTTCTTTCTTTATTTCTTTGTTGCTCTCTTTCTTTCTTTCGCTCTTTCTTTCTTCCTGTCTTTCTTTTTTTCCTTCTTGCTTCCTATCCTTCTTCCTTTCTTTCTTTTTTTCACTCTCTCTCCTAGAGCGTGCAACAGTGATTGTGCCGGTACACACAAGCAACCGCCGCTACCATAAGCCCGTGAATCAAGCTCAGGCGCAAGTACCGCGAAATTTTTGCGCTCGTCACCTTTTCTCTGGGGCTCAAGAAAAAAAAGCTGAAATTATATTATAAAACCATTATGCCCCGAATGGCATTACTCGTCCTTAATGTCACGCAGAATATGAAATTTAATTATAAAGATATTTACGCAGGAACGTCGTTTTGGTGAAATAGCTGTTTGTCCATGCCTCTACGACAAAAAGGCCACTGCCACAAAATCGTTTCCTTGGTTTGAGTTTAAACAAGCACCATTTTAATTATTGGCGCTGTAAGATGATAATGAAAATTTGTTTTCAGGAACTTAAAAGATTTCATCATTTCTAGGGGGACCACACCGTGAGGGAAGCAGTTAGTGAAGAAACACAAGAGACGCGTACACGCGTGGTGGAGGCTTCCTGATTGATTTCGACCACCTGGGTTTATTTAATGGTGCTCCGAGTATTTTCATTTTGTAGATATTTCAGAAACATTGAAAACGGAGCTAGAAAACCACAGCACAAATTGTAAAGGCAGCACGCTAGTCCTGGCCTTCAAATTCCAATAAGCCGGTCGGCTGGCTAATATTGAGGGTTTCGCCAAAAAGTAGCATTTCTCCACAATAAAGAAACAAAGAAAGAATAGGGGCACAATGACAGATTGCTATCGGATTCTGTCGTCTCTTACCGTATTAATCATTATTGTAACTTCCAATCTAACTTCGTGCCTATTTTTCATTGGGACACATGTTACCCGAAAATTCGACGAAAACATCAAACCTTGACGGCGGAAATGTTCACCATCCCGCCCTGTGGTTCGGCGGCCGGACAGCATTTACTTATGAACGTCCTTGCCAGACGGCACATGATTGCCAGTGTGTAGAAAAGTTGCACTCCCAAGAAACTGATTTTCTCAGTAGCGTATAGACAACGGCAGTTAAAAGGACATCGCAGGCATTCACAAACAATCCTTGTTCACAAGCATTCCTAATAGTTATCGTTTGCCGCCTTCTGTTTATTGCAGCCTCGGCGCGTTCAAGAGGGACGCCAAGCATTCAATCGTGACTATTTCTCTGTTTTATTACTATCAAAAGGAAGTGCCCTTTAAAGCATCTCGACCTTCCTTGATGCCTTCCTTGTTTCCACAACAGCAGTCAATGATTGCCTCTTCTTGAGGTCGTCGATTTGATGGCAAGCGATAAAGAAATGTTTAGTGCTGCCACGCAAACTTATCAAATTCGGGACAGATTTGCTACATGTATCGAGCATTTGCTTTCACACTGGCTCGCACATTACGAGATACCGGTGCTCTTGTCTGCGTGTCTTCAGATGATAGTATGGGGCCCCTTGCCGAAACACGACAGGACGCGGGCGTCCTAATAAGGCATTCTTTGAATTTATATGCGCGCTGTAATTAACCATCTTGATGTGAGACAACAAGACGTTTAGAAGGATTCGCTGTTTTTATTTTGTTTAGGCGTAAAAGGGTAATCCGTAGGATCAGCTTATCTACGGCCAGACGATTTGGCAAGAGGTTAAGCCCCTGCTCATCTGACGAGTCCTACCAACCTGCTGCGTAAGCGACGCTTGATTTTCTGGTTTTTATTGTTTAATATTAAAATATTTTTAGAATAACGACCTTGTATTCTTTAAAGAAATTAAAATTATTCTACAACAGTCACTTCTAAGCACAGCATTTATTTCAATTTCAGATATTCAAAGCATTCAAACCGCACCAGCCTGAAATATAATCCATGTTCACAAAAAATGAGAATCCCAACTATTGTGTTCACACTAGCAAGTGTTGAGAACTCAATTTGAAAATTCAGAATTCATACTCCCACAGTGCCACAAAGATACACTTCTGCACCAAATCTCCGTCTTTTAAACGAGTACAGACACAAAATTTGGAACGCAAGTAAACGGTGTGATTTGCTTCATATACGTAACGAGATGCCTTCTAGCAAGTTTCAGGCGCAGGCATTGAGTGGAACATACAAGTCATTTAATGAGATTTTGAATGTTGTCCGAGGAGCCGCTCGGCATTCTCACCCGCATCTTGTAACGCCAAGGAGCACTGTAATTATAATGACGTCACCGAGCCCGGTTAGCCGCTCGACCGTGAGCACAGACGCCGACCTAGACCGAAATTGCCGGTACAAAATAGTGTGTAATTTATTGATCACGCTGCGCAATGGTGTTCTTGGTTCATTTTCACGATCACTAGGCTCCTAGAGGCTCTTTCAGGGCGAAAAAACGGACACCTCAAAACTTTGTCTCTGCACCTCTTTAACTTTTATCTTGTGCCCAAGGATATTGCAAAAAAGTGCTACACAGGATAATTCGCCGACGTGGTGCTCCTCATAAACAAAATTAGTGATGAAATTTGAAGTGCGGGATCAGGTGACGTGTTTGTGTATCACTGTTTACCTGTTGCCTGCGCACGAAGGTTGCCGGGTGAAACGTGTGATAGTCAACAGATCCCGGGAGGCTTCGTTTGAAAAAATGAGCTTCGTGTGCTTTGCTCGTGCGCTTCTCGCAGGCAACTAGCCGACACTTGGGTAGCAGAGGAGGTGGCCAAGGCAGACTTCAATGGTGAGTGTCCGAGAGATTCTTCACCAAACGGTGTTTGGTAAATTGTATGGCACAAATATAAACAAAATGAAATCAAACTACTTACCGCGTCACATTCCAAAAGGCAGCACTCGTACCGCGAACAACCAAAAAAATAAAAGAAAAGCTAGCCGTTGAGCTGAACTGGTTGTACTCAAGACAATATAGCAGCGTGTATTCGTGGCCCCTTCTTTTTCCGGTTTATTTTCTTTTTGGAATTTGGGAGTAAAATTCAGGGATATTTTTCGAGCTCAAGAAGAGAGGTGATCAATTCTTGCCCGAAGACTAATTGTGGGAAAATGTGAATACGTCCCAGTCAGGTGAGCGACCAATGTCTCGTATAGAACCTCATTTAGCAAAGCTTGAAAAATCGCTTCAAAAATTACATTCACGTTATAGATAAAACCCGATGTTCAGTACCAGCACCAAAAGGCGCTTCGGGTTGCTTATAGTCCACACGACTCGGAAACAAGCCTAGGGTTTAGTGGGGAAGGCGCTGGCGCCAGGCGAGGTTTTATTCTATCGGCTACGAAAGCAGGGACTGCCTTAATAGCGCGGTTCATCCGAAGGGAGCCCTTGTGAAAGGCTGCTTCTGAGAGCTGCACGAGATGCAAGCGCAGCAGCCAGCTTTTCATCAGACGTGGACTCCGAACCACACCAATAAGCTTCTTGCTCTGGTTTCTTACTCATATGAATAATACATGTTTGCCTCAGAACCGCGGCTAATATTTAGGGAACCTGAAATGCTATTAAAACTATGGTCACTTATTTCGACGACCGATCGGGGAAGGTGATTCCATTGTGCCGATGTGCTGGTGATGAATGAGTTGTAAAAGTGGTTTGTTTGGCATGAAAGAATACCAACTTTATGATGATGATCGATCCGAGCTGAAACGTAGCAAGGTGGCGTTATAAATTTTCTCTTAAGGATGGGGTTATCGTAGTAAATTTTAGAGAATAGACAAAGGCGGGATTATTTCTACGTTGCGACAGTAGTGGGAGTGATAAGCTTGATTTCATGGCACTGACACTAGAGTTACGGTGATAATTCGAGAGAATGAAACGGGCCGCACGATTATGTATAGATTCTAGTGTGTATATTAGTGTCTCTTGATTGGGGTCCCAGATAGATGCAGCATATTCTAGTTTACTACAAACCAACGACTTGTAGAGAAGCAGTTTTACGGAGCTAGAAGAAAGATTAAAGTTACGGCGTATGTAGCCCAGCATGCGGTTAGCGTTATTGCTTACATAGTCTATGTGTACTTTCCAAGAAAGATTATGGGAAATGAAGACACCTAAATATTTGTAAGAAGGCACAGACTCAAGGCTGCAATTATTAAGACAATATGAAGGCAATGTGGTGTTATGACGAGAAACCCGCATGTACTTGCACTTTTTTATGTTTAGTTGCATGTTCCATTTGTTAGTCTATTCAAGAGCATGATCAATATCCGATTGAAGAAGAGCTATATCAGAGTCACTGTTAATTTCGCGGTATATGACGCAGTCATCAACAAAAAGATTTATTGTTCAACATAGATTGTCAGGTAGATCATTATTATATATAACAAAAAGTAGAGGCCCTAGAACAGAGCCTTGTGGTACTCCAGATCCAACTGGAGAAGTGAAGGAAGAGACATTATTAGCGGTGACAAATTGTGAACGATTAGTGAGAAACGAATGCAGCCACCTAAGAACGTTAGGCTTACCATGTATTGATCTACGCATGGGGCTTTGACGCATGTTTGGGTGTCCATATGTTCCCAGTAGGCAGTGCTTTGTAAATAAATGAATGGCACCACTGCGAAGATATTGAGTGCAGGAAAACGAGGCGCGCATTCACGAGCGTTAACCAGTGCTCAAGGGCAGTTGCGGATAAGAGTTAATGGAGAATACCTAAATAATCTGCGATTCACTGATGACATTGGCTTGATAAGTCACTCGGGTGATGAACTGCAAAGCATGATCAGTGAATTGGACAGGCAGAGGAGAACGGTTGGTCAAAAGGTATACATGCAGAAAACCAAAGTAATGTCTCGCAAGAGATCAGTTCACCATTGGCAGCGAGGTGCTGGAAGTGGTAAAGGAATACGCCTACTTAAGGCAGGCAGCGACCGCTGATCCGGATCATGAGAGGGAAATAACTACAAGGATAAGGATGGAATGGAGTGTATATGGCAGGTTCTCTCAGCTCATGAATAGCAGGTTACCAATCTCCCTCAAGAGAAAAACATGCAGTAGCTGTATCTTACCGGTACTTACCTACGGGGCAGAAATGTGGGGGCCAACGAAAAAGCTTCACCTTAAGTTAAGGAAAACGCTGCGAGCTATAAAAAATGATAGGTGTAACATTAAGAGACCGGAAGAGAGAAAAGTTAGCGAGGAAACAAATGCGGGTCAATGAAACCGGAGTCGAAATCAAGAGAAAGAAATGGCCTTGGCATCGCGTGTAATGCGAAGGCAAGATAACTGCGGCTCCTTAAGGGTAACGGAGTGTATACCAAGAGAAGGCAAGAGTAGCAGGGGGCGGCAGATGGTTAGGTGGGCGGATGAGATTAAGAAGTTTGGCCGCAGCTGGCAGAGGACATAGTTAATTGGAGACACATGGAAGTGTCCTTTGTTATGCAGTGGGCGTAGTCAGGCTGGTGATGATGATGATCATTGCCGAAAGAATAAAGTACGGTTTGATTTACAAAGTGTTGTTTACGTTTTATTCGACTTTTCATGTGGTGCGCTAAGATGCCCTAAACACGTTTCTGGTGAATAGCCCGTTGCTTTCTGATTTGTCACTATCTTGCGGTATTCAGCACTTGCTGCAGTTTATCTATTCGAGGAAATATATTGAAACATTGTGTTCGAAAATTCCTTCGTTTCATCCGCCGGATTTTGAGCACTAGCAACAAGCTGTTAAGGGTCCGGTCGACTCAGGACGCGTTTTGCGCCAGATGACAGGGTTACAGTTATTGCCCTGTAACCACAGCGGAAGTGATAGCCGATAGTGCATGTGAGCTTTATTAGTTGATCATAATGTGTGCAGCTGCAACACCAGTTGGGACGTAATCGACTGCGAAAAATGCTGCTGATGGTCCGGGCTTGTTTTTTGGAGCAGTGGAAACGCTCATATTGCCACTGTAACGTGCAATCGACTGCACTGCAGTAGCCAAATCAATTTACGCTGCTACAAGTGCAACCACCTCATTTAAGTCTCTCTCTCTTCTTAAAGAAAAGTACGATTGTTACTAAGATGACATAAGGCTGAATGTCGCGAATGCTGATTTCTTGTACTACATTTAAAAACTTTGTTTTTCAGCGTGGGTCCACTAGCTCGTATATTGCAGTAAGTGTATTATTGTTTGGCCACTTGATCGTTAAAGACGTTTCTAAATTGACTGATTCCTCACGCTGCTCTTTCTTTTTTTGCGTTTTCAGATTTCGGCGCTGTGTATCAGGACACCTTCTAGACACTACTTAAAGATATGATCGACACGTTCCAGCGGCGGGCATCGATTGTTCCTTTCTCGCCATGCCTATAGGGTAAAGCTGTACATACGCAAAATAAATTGTCGCACAAATGCACTGAATGCTGCGGGAAGACGGCTGCCAGAATAATCTGGAGAGTTTTGAACACTATACGCTGTGTTCACAACCCACTACAGTTCTGTACAATTCTTACTTTCAAATATATATAGAACTTGTTATCTGAACTGTCTGTGTTGAAATTGAGCGCTTTAAATGATGACAAATGTTAAGACAACCTATCGACATTGAATAGACAGTCTTTTAAATGTGTTTATAGTTTGTAGTAACAACCTATCAACCGTCTTCCGACAACTGGCCACCATTACCTAACAGGCTCAAGTACATAGAAAGTCTTTAAACTTCCTATCATCCCCTTATCGACTGTTTCTACATACAGAAATCTCTCGTTATAACGAATGCAGCATGACGGCGAAAAATTCGTTATAGGCGGTAATTCGATATAAACGACCACCCGAGAAAATCTAAAGAAGTCGAGATTTAATTGTGCCACAACGGCGAGGAAGTCGAAATTACAATGTATTCAGTGAAGCAAAACTTTATTCAGGTGCAAAAAAGGCAGTGAGCTTTGGCTGTTTCAAGTTCTTACCGGGCGCGTGCAACCCCTGCCCTAATCTGACCAAGCATTGCATGAGGCCGCGGTCGCCGTGCCCATGCATTCAACCTTCGGGGTATTTCGAATCGCGAAGGTAGTGGCCGCTTTAATGAAGGTATTGCGGGGTATTTCGAAGGCCGTGGCCGCTTTCATGCGGAGGAGGGGGGTCACGGAAAGTCCGTGGCTCGAGTCTGAGGTTGTATTTGTTGCGCTCAAGAAACGATTAGCCGCTCATTGTAGCTACGCAGCGCGATCGTCAAAACTGAACGGTTTTGTTTTGGTTTATGGGAATTTAACGTCCCAAAGCGACTCAGGCTATGAGAGACGCCGTAGTGAAGGGCTCCGGGAATTTCGACTACCTGGGGCTCTTTAACGCGCACTGACATCGCACAGTACACAAGACTCTAGAATTTCGCCTCCATAGAAATTGGACCGCCGCGAACGGGATCAAACCCGCGTCTTTCGGGCCAGCAGCCGAGCGCCATAACCATTCAGCCACAGCGGCGGCTGAACGGTTTTACAATGGGGGCTTCGCATAATTATTGGGCAGTTTTTTCCAGATACGTACAGCTGTGAAGTTTGCGATTGAGTTTTTCGGCGCACAGTTGTCAACGACACTGTTCTAATTCTACGGTTCGAGTGTCAGTGTTCGCGCAGCCTCGCGTCCGCGCTGTTGACAGATGTCTAGGAACCAGTTTCAATGACTCTACCACGCATGTAGACCGTGTGTCTAGTCGGATGGCGCGAATCAAGCATGACCGGCTCGAGAAACACCGTGGTTGCGTTGACCCGCCATGTTGACAGCCTGACTCGCCGCTGGAGACGCTTGAATTTTTCGTGGTTTCGGCAAGTTATCGATCTATTTAACCGTGAAATGTGCAACGAAGCTAGGGGCGGTGTTTTATTGCGATGCAGGCCCATTATGATGAGCGAAAACCAGATTTCTAGTCCGGCTTCTCCAAGTCGTCTTCCCGATTTGTTGAAAGGTGCGAATATAGTCCGACGTAACGCAAGCGAGTGGGCGCGCGCACGCACGCTTCGTTGCGTTCGTGAAACAGCTCGGTACTGCAGCGGCCAACGTAACCGGCGGCTGCCAGCGTGCCCCGACGGGCCCGGCGCATATTTGGCTCCTGCTCCAATCGCGCGCCGGCGCCGTCGACCGCGTCGACCCACAATGCATCGCGCGGAGAAAAATGGCAGATGCCTGTGCGAGCGGCGTGAGTAGCACGAGCTGCCCAAATATTTAAATTGTGCCGGATATTGTTGTGGAACGGTTTATCGAAGCCATCAAACGACACCCTTGTGTATACGACGCCAAACGGCTGGATTTCAGAGACCACCAGGGCAAAGAGAACGCTTGGCAACAGAAGGGGAAGCACCGGTCTCTCCACGAGTGAGTTGTTCCCGTGGAGAGAGTGATCTTTCGCACATACAGTGTTGTGCGTTTTTATCGTGAACACTTAAAAAAATTATCATCATCATCGTCTGCTTTTCACAAATGATTTCTCTCCGCTTACTGCCTCCCTGTGCATTAGTGCTGTCTCATTATTTGGAAACCTAGTAATGAACGGTGCAAATATGACATTTCTTCAAATCCTAGCGGTGAATATTCTATTTGCGCGCATGCATGCGTGAGACTTTCTGACATCTTTGCTAAAGCAATGTATGAATGGTGAATACTCAAAACGTAGGAAAATGACAAAACTATTACTACTTTGAAGTAAAATAACCGACACCATCTTGCTCAACAAGTTAAATCTAGCGCCACGCCGCCCGTAGCTGCCCGTCCCTAGCGGCAAAAGGTATGAACTAGAAGGTAAGCGCTGTAGCAGTGCCAAGTGTGCAGGCATCTAGTTGAGTAGGTCTTTGACAGAAAAACCCCTGACGCTTCTAGCATGTTCTTCAGGAGGCATTGGATAGAGATTGGTTCGATGATATGCGCGGGGTCTCGCTACCTAGCTCAAGATAAGCATGCAGTGAAGAACGTTCACTGCTGTTCTTATTTTAACAGCACGAATTCACTGAAGAGCAGAAACACCATATATTGACCATATCGAGCAGACGGCATACGCATGGTGATGGTGATATGCTGAAACACTATGCAGTAACACGGCAAGACAAAAGACGAAACGTTGGACTACATAAACTACCGATATGATTTCGTGAGCTGCTGTTCGTGCGTGTGGGTCGTGAGTCAGAAAAGCATCTGAAAATATCATCCAACCGAATCCAACCTAAATCGCATCAATCCAACATGACGACTTCCACGGCAGCGGTTGGTGGCTTGTTGTGTTTCGGCGGTTCCTGGAGGATGTTAATAATTTGCGTGGATGCTGTTTCTGCACAGAACGCTGCCGGATTCCGCGATGCAACACCTTCTTTACAGGTGACCGTAGATAAGCGTGTTTTATTGTTTTGCATTCAGTGCATTGTCTGTGTAGTGCAGCGCCTGCCTTCGGAGCATTTTCCCAGGGTGCATACAGCAGTAAACGCATATAGGTATCTGTTCCCTAATGGAACAGGATTTGAGGCAGTGTTATGTCAAAGTTCGATCAATCTTGAGTCTCTCCTGAGCTGTAAGCGTCGATGCTTCCTCTCCTGAGCACTGCGAGCTGTCGGGGATGCAACAGCACTCTTATTTAGGATTTCTAGCTTTTTGCTGTATCCCTCGCTTGTGCAGCCCGCATTCAAGTCGTTTGCCATTGTCCATGGTTTTTTTTTATTACTGATTTCCACTTTGTTATTTATTCTTGGTTGCGTGCCATCAGCTGTGCTGGCGGCGATTCTCCGAGCTCGGAACTCTTCCCAGGCACGGGATCTTACCCACAGACCTCCCTTCACCGCACTCACCAGTGTTCTTTGGTATTTGTGTTTCTCTTGTCCTTACTTGCATTGCCAGTCGACAAATTTGTGTAGTTTTTAAATGTATGTAGATTTGTTAAATGCGCTACCAATTTTTTTTTATGATGCTAAGCTGTGATGTGAGATATCAGGCTTCTTGCTAGTGAAGGCATGCTTTTTTCCAGTCTCTTTTCTGATTTATCAAAGGCAGACTGGTAGCAATGTTTAATTTAATACCTACATATTGGTGCAACGCACCGTGATGGGAATTAATGAAAACCTGTGCATCCTATATTCAAATTGGTGTGTGGTATTTCAGCCAGCTCATTATTTAGTGTGATTATGACAATCATCCTGACTGTCCTCAAAGAATGCATGTGGGTGCATTACATAAAATCTGTTCATTTCTTTTATCATGGGCTAGCTCATTGGTTTTTCGTTACTTATATTACGTCTAATTTTAGTTTCTAAAGCAGGTGATAATTTCCTCTCTTGCCATTCATGACATTGCTACAGCCACTGACAGTTGTTGCTCTGGATGTATTTATTTTAGTTGCCGGCTGCAAGCATCTATTGGGCCATGCGTGCTTCCTGCCTTCCGCTGTGTCATCCCTCCTGAGCTGTTCATGGTAGTTATTCTTTTTCAGTGATGCATATCTTACCTGCCTGTTTAGAAAAAACAAATTTCAACATAGGCTTGCAGCTAGGTTTAGGAATGCATGCAACATGCACTTCACAGCAGTACCTCAGCTTATAATAAGAGGAACTGTAGACTTGTTTAAAATATAGTCGCTCATGTAGCTCTTGATGCAGCTGCTGTTAACATAAAGGAGTTGAGCCTGCTTCAGGTGCTTTGACATTGCACACTTGTTGCCTCTTATGCGCATTTGTCCTCGAAAGGTCCTATATGTTCATTTATCCCATTTAAAACATTATGCTCTACAACGATGGTCTTCCAGTATTTCTGATACAGAGGCCAAAATGCCAGTCAATAATGTAACATTGCATGATGATACCAATCGTTGTATGGCATAGCATCCTTGCAATGCACTGGCCAAGCTGCTGTCAGCACAGATTTATTTCTGCTTTATTGCCACGACATATGGTTATACGGCACAGTTTGTACCTCCACCTTCTTAAAACTGCATCCTTGAAAAATTTAAAATTAGTTGAAAGAAAATTGAAGAAAATATCACAGTAACTGCCTCACATTTTGGTGGACGCTTGAACCTTGATGTAAGAGAGTGATATAGGAGGTAATTATAGAAGAGGTGTCACAGCAGAGGGCTGACGCCCTTGTTAGATGCCCCCTCTTTAGTTAAACATACCACGCAATTAACACATTTGGTGCAAAACAAACATGAGGCTTGCACACTCACGAGGACCCTCATATCAGTCAACAAAAGGTGCCAATGTTGCCGTACTTTAAAGCTTTGGTCTTAAATGTGCAGCTGACTGCCGCTCAAAGTTGAGAGCAAAAATATGTCTCCTTTTCCTCATGTCCAGTCCGCAGTGCTGGTGCCATTTGCAATGGTGATTGACATTGAGTCGCATGATGCGCTGTCCGTTCCTTGAGTTGGTGAATTTGTCTGTCGTATGAATCTGCCGTTAAAATTACTGCAGAGCAATGGTTCTCCAGTTGATCTCGGGTAACTGTACTCTGCGCCACCTGCTACCACCCTTTTTCCTCAAATTTCCTAATCTTCTTTGGCCACCTGATTGCCACCCATTCATGCATTCACCTACTCTTTACTCTTGAAATCCTCCCAGTTTTGTAGTGCGGTATTGCTTACATCTTCTTTGCATTACACATGCATTGCACATCCTCTTTTTTCGATTATTCAAGCTACCTCGGTTCCTGTTTCTTGCATAAGCAGCTGGGCTCTTGCTCTTTAGAGGGGAGGGGTACAGAATTTTAAACACCAAAAAGTTTAAACACCAAATTTTTACTGGTCGTAAACAGGAACATCCTAGCAAGTTTCAATCACAGGTACTGAGTGCAACATAATATTGGCCGACCTAGAAGTCACTTCAACCTTTCACCTTTGCATTGAAAACAAGGGGCGCAGCCTCAAATTTTGGTACGTCACTGATATCACCTCTCAACAGTCGCTGCTTGCTAGTGATGCTGATGGGGTCCTGTGGGCTAGCTAGCAGAACTTGTTGGCATAGTCCGCTCGGTCACGCACATAAAACATCTGTGACCACTATAGAATGACTACAGCAGCACTAACTATGGCCAGGTATTCATCGGTGTGAAAGGCTTTGTAACGAGCGATGCCGACGAAACTCTGACAGCCGCCAAGCCAGGCCTGGGCAGAAAGCTGGCCAGCGAAAACTTGTCATCAACGAGACAACAAACTGAGTATCCTTCCTTGTATTTGTGAGTATGTCGAGCGGAAACAGCAACGAAATTCAGTGCGTGTGTTCATGCGAGAACACTGATGAGAGATAAACACCACACTACAGTGCCAGCCTCCATCTGTGGCGAGAAAGCCTAGTGAGTACGTTTATGTGATGATTGTGGAAAGCGAATTCTTAAGTCCTAGCGTGTGAAGTTTGTCATAAGTGTAGTCTTGGCAGCAGTGACCTGAAATCATTGGTTGCTTACTGTGTAGAACACATAGAATGAATGAGATGTGACAAAAATGCTAGATGAGGTGACCCTCTTTGTCTAGCAATGGATTGGTTTGTGAAACGCAGACTTATGGAGAACGGCTTAGTTGCATCTGATTTCGTGATGTTATTGGTGTAGCATCAGTGATGAGGAATTGTAGTTCACGATTGAGGATATAAATACTCAGTGCGCAAATTAAGAGAGCTAGAATACTAAACAGTCTGGAAACAGAACATTTTACGATAGGTAGTGAGGTAGGGGAAGTGGTAAAAGAGTACATCTAGGCCAAGTCATCCGCACATCTAAGCCAGGTCGTGCGCAAGTACAGAGCATTTGAGAGAAATGGTTGCGAGGAGATTGTGGTTTAAGGCGTTTGGCATGCACGCAGAAGTTACGAACAGCGCCTTGCTGTATACTCAAAAAGAATTTGAAACTGTATTGCTGCTACAAATCTCTCGCGCAAAAAGTGGTACACTAAGAAGTTTAAAATAGCGAAGAGTGCATTCAACCACTGAAAGAAAAACACAGGGTAATCCTAACATAGGCAGGAGAGAGCTGCGTGAGTTGGTAATAAATTAAAATAAAATTCTGAGCTGAAATCTTGAGTAGACTTAGCACGACATGCACTTTTAAAAGCTGACTGTCCTTTTGGGTTGTGGAGTGGTTGCTGGCAGCAAGAAACTCTGCTCTTGCCTTCATTTTATGGACATATTGCTTTGTGCTTTAGGTCCCACAGCCTGTCATAGGCCGCATGTATTTGTAACGAATAATCTGCACAAATATATGGCACTCGTAGACTAGACAAACTCTAAAACCTCATCAATGCTCACTTTCTCTGTAGTGAACTTTGTAAAGCCTGTTAGTCACCACTTTGTTGCTTGCCACCCCTTCACTACAACGTCCTTCAACGTGGGAGGGTTGGCTGGGTCGTGTGGCCTGGAGTGGTAGAAGGAGAGTTCTGACTTAGAAGGGGAGCAGGCTAGGCCGCGCGCGCGCGAGCGTATGAGTCGATGATGTTGAGGGCCGACTGTAGGTTGTGTTCCATGTTGGCATCACTGCCTCGATTAGCCCAGTGATGTCAACATAGAGGCTGAAATGTATTTCGGGTATTTGGGCGAGTTGGGGAAGTGGGGATTTGGAGAAGGGCTATATTAAAGAATATAGGAGGCAGTGCAGTACCCTGAAGAGTTCCCGCGCTCGCAATGAGACACCGGACAGCTGGTGGTCGCCCATGGTGAGTGTGGCCGTTCGGAGAGGAAATCGAGGACGTAATTGTACATCCGCGGGCCTACGCCTAGAGCGTGGAGGCCTTCTACGATGGCTGCTTGGCTAACGTCGTCAAAAACTTTTGTGAGGTCGACGTCGAGGATTGCCTCGGTGTCGCCCGCGGGGAAGTCAAGGTTGTGGTGCTTGAGTTGTAGACAGACGGCCTCGGTGGACAAGCCTGGTGGAAACCAAACATGCATACAGGCAAATGGTTGTTGTTCTCCAAATACCGGCTGAGCCGGGTCTGGAGAACGTGCTCTGTGAGCTTGCTCACACACGACGTAAGAGAGATGGGACGGAGGTTAGCGGAGAGAAGTGGTTTGCCGGATTTGGGAATAAAGGCTACTTTGGCTTGCTTTCACTGAGGTGGGAGGGCGCCGCGCAGCCAGCATTCGTTGATGTAGTCGGTTAGGGCTTTGACGGAGGGAGAATCGAGGTTGCGGAGTGGATTGTGCGCTCCGTCGGGGCCAGGAGCTGAGGACGCGTTTAGGCGTGGCAGTTCTGCACTCACTTCCGCCTCGGTGATTGGTTGGTCGAGAAGGTTGTTGGGGGAGCCTCAGTAGTCAGGGTGGTCTGCGGAGGGATATGCGAGGAAGTAGAGACCACGAAGCTCCTCGAGGAGTTCCTGCGGGGAGGCCTCGGATGTGTGTGAGATTTATGAGGTTGTATTTCTGGCGTGTCTTAGAATGAGTGGCATCAATGAGCTGGGAATCCCTCTTTAACAGGCTGGACGGCAACATGAGCCTGCCCCCGACCTGGAGCCTTCCAGTGTGTGTTGGCTTCTAGGAGAGGACTTCCAAAGTTGGCGGACGCTTATGCTTCGCTTTTGAGAGCAGGACGCGAGAGCATGCTGTAGCGCTGCATGGAGTCCACGGAACGCCATCGACCGTTCGCGCGATTTATGCGCCATTTTCTCTCCTCAAAAACGACTAATATGAGAAAGAGCCAACCGCGAAGGGATGAAGGTGGGAATTAAATAATAACAGAGAAATGATGAGTCGTAGCGGATGGAGGTCTCCGGAATAATTTCGACCATCCGGGGATATTAACCTGCGCTGACATCCCACAGCACGCGGGCGCGTATTGCGTTTCGCCTCCATCGAGGCACGGCCTCCAAATTTAGGTGTAATTGACACAGGACCGCGGCGGCTGCGTTTCGATGGAGGCGAAACACGAAGGCGCCAGTGTGCTGTGCGATGTCAGCGCACGTTAAAGATCCCCAGTTGGACGACATTAATCTGGAGCCCTCCACTACAGCACGTCTTTCTTTTTTTTCCTTCATCCTTTATTCCTTCCCTTACGGAGTGCGGTTCAGGTGTCGGCTGAAATGTGAGACAGACACGGCCCCATTTCTTTCCCCCCAAAAAAACCAATTGCCAATTTCCTACCTTCAGGAAGACAGTGGGATTCCTTTGCGACAATGTTGTTTCCACTCCCCTGCCGTCTTGAATTTCCTCCATCATAATTATTAATAATTGCTTTTTGGGGAAAGGAATTCGCGCAGTATCTGTCTCATATATCAATGGACGCCTGAACCGCACAGTTAGGGAATGGATAAAGGAGGAGGTGAAAGACGAAAGGAAGAAAGAGGTGCCGTAGTGGAGGGCTCCGGAATAATTTCGACCACCCGGTGGTATACCTGGAGTGGCTGGTAGCACGCTTTTTCTTTTTCTTTACTAAAAACCTCCTTGTGATCGAGGTGTTATGCATGCAAACTGTGATAAGCAGGACGAAATAGCCCCCATAAACGCTGACCAAAACAGGTATTTTAAGCAGTTTAATAAAAGATCATGCGCAAGACTTCGACATGTATTCATGGGTAGTCTGATTATAATGGTTCACTCGTTCTGAAAGAAAGCACTTAGCGCAGCTGTAATGTGTTTCAGTACACCTTTGGTCGTCAGGCATGATGACTTCTGCAGTAGTACGATTGAAGCGATGGCTTCGAAAGCAGTGTGTAAGCATTGTTGCTCTTCAATAAGGTTCCAGTTGGCGCTCGCCGCCGCCGATCTCTCCTCTGATCTCACTTAATATTGTTGGTTACGTATGCTGAGTAACCATTTTGCCGTAATTATTTCGTGATGATGGAAGTGATGACGAATGACGAAAGCAGTAGGTACCGATATATATATATATATATATATATATAACCTTTAATGGTCCTCTTGTATGTGTAGGGTAACTTATGCACGGACATGTGTTGCGCCTTATTGATATTATGTGTATGAAAAAATGGCGCTGCATGTTCCGAGAATGACACATTTTCAACTGAGCGCAGGGTTCGTTTCTGGAGAAGGGAAATGTTCTGCATATTCGTTGCAGCGGTGTTGACTCATGCTAAAACAATGACACAGGTGGGAAGGGAAAAGATCATAATAAATCACGTGTTTCATTTCAGTTGGAAGAAAATTAATTAACCGGTCTATTATCCCCACAGTACTGTTTAATTTTGATGAAAGGTATTTGACATGATCATTCCATGACATATTGGTACACTGCTCACATTCTGCCGGCGCCGCCATGCGGCCGAGTGGCATGCCTTGGCTCGTGAGAGTGCGAGGAAGACGA
Organism: Amblyomma americanum; assembly: GCF_052857255.1. Taxonomy (NCBI): domain Eukaryota; kingdom Metazoa; phylum Arthropoda; class Arachnida; order Ixodida; family Ixodidae; genus Amblyomma; species Amblyomma americanum. Next base: position 511,477,701 of record NC_135497.1, read on the forward strand.
AGTTTCTGATCGGATGCGCGCTGCTGGTTTCCTTGGCCGTTCGATTGGCTAAAGGAGTTGAATTGAAGTTTTAAACCAACTGAAATGTGTTTTATGAGTGATAATTAAGCGAAAAAGTTTGAGTGATATGGAGTGATTAGTTAAGCGTTAGAAGCAAATTGCGTAAGGCTGGACGGGGATATAGTAGGCGGACGGGAAAGCAGATCTGGCGCCAAATTTGGAAATGAATATGTGATTGGAGTAATAGATGTAAATGCAGTAAATGTGAATAATTAACAAAAGTAAAAAAGAAGAAAATTGGTAATATAATTGCAATCGATAATCGTAGCCATTAAGAATGTTTAATTGGTAGCCGGAAATTGAAAATAATTCCTTAACTAATAAGTTCATTAATGCTAATAGGGATGTGTCGACTCAGCATTTGTACCTTGCTCTAAACTTGCCGCGAGAAACAGCTTCACCGTTCGTGTTTCGCAACATGTCCTTGAATCTGCTTAATCGTCCGATTGTTGTAGTAGATGATTTTTGAGTGCCGAGGAGGCGTCAATGCTTTCACGTTCTCCCACTGCGGGTCGCCGCACTTATCTTTAAATATTGGTAGAAAACTAATATGAAATTTTTGCTACGCCAGTAAAGTATAAAGCATCTTGAGCCTCTAAACTTGGCTCGCTATCGCAACCTTTTCCGCATCGAAAAAATTTTGCGGTTGTTGTGGCTTTTGATTTGTATACATTGTGTTGACCCGGCAATGTTTCTATCTTTACTATGCCTCGCCGTTCCACATCGCCGGGCCAGGTGACAACTATAGCCTCAGCTCGGAACTACACGCCAGGGTCGGGAATGCACTTTCCGAGGACAACTTTTATTCGGGTCGTCCCTACAGCACTCAAACTCCGCCAAGACCGCAAACCATGATTCACTCGGCGCGGCATGGGCCAGAATTGCGATGGACACCGAGGGATGCCAGCTTCGTACAACTGTTGCCTCAAAGAGAACCGCCGCTGAGTCGGCAGAAACCTCTGTCACGACGGGGGAGACCGACTTCACAACAGGAACTGTCGTCACAACAGGATCGACAGTCACTGCTGCAGGAGGAACTGCTGTCAGAGCACGAACAGCCAGTGCTGCGCAGGTGCCGCCCGCAACAGCAGGGAGTGCCACGGGTAGAGTTGGACGTGATTCGCCTGAATGGCAGGCCGTACGTAGTCAGAATGCGAGGCGCTCCGCGGACGACTCTCGCGCGGTCATCATCGAGTGCTATGCAGCACTGGAGCGGCCGACTTAGGGTCACCAGAGGACAGCGCCGACTGCAGCCAGCGAGTCCACCCGCGTAACCGCATTCTTGACGCTGTTTGCAAGTCGCTTGAGAGCAGGAACTTGTTCCTGCCGTCGTTCAGAGTGTGGATAGAAACAAAGGGGCCGAGCGTAACTTCTCTCCGGGCTTTAAACACCATTGCCGGTCGAAAATTCGAGCTTCTGGTGCCACGGTTTGCCAACTTGTTTCTCTGCGTGTTGTAGGCATCTTTGAAGTCTTTGCCGTCAGTTTTTCAAACGGCTTGTGTTCGCAACACGTGGTATACGTTGTGTTTTGGGTGCTGTTTTGGTTTTTCCTTGTTGCTATGTGTTGCCTGTTGCTTTTGAAAAAATGTCGTGGTATACATAATCAGGTAATAAAGGAAAAAAAATACCGTGGGCGCACTTCTCTGCGTATGTGCAGTGATGCGAAAGCACTTCTCTTACTGTTGCCGGTTATGGTGCTGTGTTTTTGTTTCTTTATGCCTTAGTCGTGGACTGGAAGCACAGATACGAACTCTTCACGATGAAATGAACAAATCAATGTAATCAAATTTAATTGATAAAATTATTCAGCTATAAATTAATTAATCAGTTGGATTGACTTGCTTATCAGATTGTGGAGTAATTCACTAGTTAATTCTCTCAGTATATTTAACTCAATGTAAATGAAACTAATTCAGTTATTACATATATCATCAATTTGATCGAATTCCCGACTAATTTGGGAAGTAATTATTTATATTTACTATTTTTTATTTATTTAAAAATACCAATAAAGGCCCTCACGGCTGAGGCTATTACCTAGACAGGTACAGCCAATAGATGGAAACCAAATTTATAAACACACAGACAAGAAAAACCAAGTTATTATGGGACATTTTAATAAAACACACAGCAGTAATACCTAAAACAAAATAAACAAAAATTAACAGAGCAGCACACTGTGAAAACATCTTCCCTCGACTACAACTACACAACTTCATAGAAACCACAGCCTTAAAGTGAAACAATTTGAATCATCATTATCAAAACTACAAAGTAAAAATGCCGAATGCATTGATATGAAACAAATAACGCAAAAAGTTAAGAAGCGATGGTAATAGCAGACATCAGTTTGTAAAATTTATTCGGATCAGTGGCAGTCGCGATACGTGCACAACAAATTTCAACAGATTAATTGCTTCGACGAATTAATTCCTCTGCTGATCAGCCATTTTGTGGACTTAACTTTTATTTAATGCTAGTTACGTAATTCTACTTCACTCATCTATCAATTACCCCTACAGTGGATGATTGACAGTTCTTGCGGACATGTTCTGGTGATACGCTCTGGCGATAGCCTCTGTACACGCCACTCATGAAGCAAGCAATGCTTTCGCATTTTGAAGAAAAAAATAGAGAGAGAAAAAGAGAGAGAGAGAAAGTTTAATGCATACTCATATAGTAGGCACCCCTATCTTCCCAACTTGGGTAAGTAGACCTGGGAGCGAGTTGGGGGCTCGAAAAAATCATGAGTATGTGCATTTGCATGGACAGGCGGCAAGATTGCCTGGAAGTGGAAGAGGCAGTAATTGCCTTAGCTATCGCACACTCCTCCGCTGACTTTATTGTACACATCCCAAAACAGCAATTAGTAACTATGCCAATCCCAAAATCCCTCCCCGGCTGCGAACATCCTAGCATCACCGCCCCCCCTCCACCCTGCCCACAGGAAACATCCTTCAACCAGACCGCTTACACCAAAGCCCGAGTACTCGTCAACCGGGCTGCGAGCGACCTGCCTTTGTCTTGTAGTGCCACGGATCGGCTTCTCTGATATCACGACCTCACCCAGTTTTAAAGAAATTCCCGCCCAATCTACCCTCCACCACATAAATCTTTTCCAAAAAGCGACCAAGCTTTCTGGCGTAGCCTTCAAACGGCCACAGTCACGACCCCCTTTCCTTCTCTCAATTATGACCTGCGGTGAACCTCTCCTCACTGCCACTTGTTTCCTAGCACCAGAGACAAGTTAATCACATCTTCCTGAACCGCCCAAGCAAACTCAAGCCCCCTTGGCAAGGGTCAGCACATCAAGAGCGATGGGAGGCTGCTCTGCGCAGCTGATATACAGCTTCTGACAGTGGGCTGGGCCCAAGGGGTCGACGAAGCATAACAGTGCCCGGCTATCTAGATCGGCCCGAGGACCCATCGCCGTTCTGATTCCTCTTTTCCCCTCCCCCGCGTTTGGTTCTTCCATGAATCATTAAAGTTGTTACCTATTTACCTACCTAGGAGGATGAAATTACTCTCTCGAGCGGTGTCTTTTATACGAATGTTTGCTTGTGCGTCGTTGCACTCAAAATTAGCGCCTCTTTTTAGCAATGCTGCTGCTCTTAATGTCGCACTAATTGCAAGATAACTATCACATGGCCAGGTACCCTATTATAATATTCTGTGACCTGCATGCAAGATGACCGGGAGGTATTGGGGGTGTCTGTTGTAGCAATTGCACGCGTGGACATGGTATAGCTATAGCTGCGACGCATCTACTCTTTTAATCTTTTCTTTTACATATATTGCTTTCAACCTCCTTCTGCCTGCACGCGGCAGTGACAATGAACCTGTAGAAAACAGTCATTTTCTTCCTGGTTGTGTGAACGGATGGACGGGCGAAAATACGCGGGCACAGAGAGGTGAGCGATTACCATCGCCAGTACCTCGTAAAAAAGGAACAGTAAGCTAAAGGGTAAATATTTTTAGAGCGAGAGCTGTACTGCCCAACCAAAGCTGCAAAAGCCGTATCATCTCTGAAGCCTTGCCCTTGACCTTGAAGAAATATTGCCGCGACTGCGATCCGAACCAGCGACGGCGTGAAGAGATCAGCTTCGCTGGCCACTGCTCGATAGCACTACGCTATCGGCTCAGAGTTTTCTTTTTTCACGGAAATAGCGCCAAAAAATAAAATCGGAGAATGCTCATGTTTCGAAACACCAGGCTATGCAATACGAGCCCACCATACCCCTGCATGTCTCCGTCTTGCCAAGCATCAAAAGTCTGGGAGGCGCACATGTATCTAGATAGGGGAGTTAGCTAGGCGGCTATTCTAGCGCAACATATACTCCACGCACCAAAGCGCACTGCTTACGGAACAAAGACTTCGGTGATCGCAATGATTCGGCGTGGCTCTCCATCATACGGTTCTTCTAGAGACTATATGTATAGTCCCAGCAACATAACTAGATCAAATGGCACAACAAAGTTTTTCTCCACAGGCAAAAAACAGATACTGTATGTGTTATTTCAATATCGTTCTTAAGTGTTCGCTGTAATATGTACCAAAAGAACACAGCATAATTGCACAGAAATAAAACAATGGTAAGTAGTCTCCGACGAATTGCAGAGGCGGCAATTCACCGTCCATGGCCCAAACATCTCCATAGCATGTAGCCATGCCTTGACAGGCAGCGTCGATGTGTGCAGAGGTAAGAACGTTTTGGCAGCAGAAGAAATGCACATTCGCTTAATACGTTTTAAAACACTGCAGTAAAGGAACTCCAGAAAAGGTTGCCAATAAAACGGTACAGGTTAGAAATACTCTAAGTTCCTGAGTCATCAGATTTCTGGACAGGCTATACAGGTAGTCTAACAGTGAGGAAACTGAAGGTGTCTGCAACTTCCTTATAGGGAATTCCCATAAAGGCCGCTCAAGGGTGTGTCCAGTTGGTGTGAATAGGAAAGGCAAATGAGCGCTAAGACGCCTAATAAGCTCAGCTACTAAAAAAAGATGATTTCCCGATTGGAAAATGAAAAACAAATACGCGAAACAAGCTGGTGGACGATTAATAAGGCGTACTCCGTCAGACACCATGCCGAGAAAGGTTGTAAAGACGCATCGGTTCCCGTTGGGAGCGCCATACGAAGGTAGCGAATATTTTGTGCATCACCTGCACTTTGTTCCTCGCATTTTGGAGAACCTGCAGCACAGGCAAGTTTTGCAAAAAAATAAATGTTCCAGACTTCAGCGCGAGCAAACACTGACAGTTTTCTCCCCGTTCAAGCCTGGGTATGTCGCCTCATGGACATTATTTGTTCATCACAATAGGCTCCACTGTTCCGAATTTGTTGCAAGGAACCCATAAGGGCGCCGCAGTCCCAGCTTATGCCACCAAAACGAGTTGGCCTCGTGCCTCAATGACCCAACCAAAATCTCTTGGATTTATCATTATTAAGAGCCGCTCCTGATACCACCCAAAACTGTTCAGTCAAATGTAATACCCCAAGTGAAGTCTTTCTGTCAGAGCACTAGAGGGCGACATCGTCAGCATAGGCTTAAATCTTAACTTCACATTGTGGCAGGGAAAAGCCACGGATAGTTGCGCTGTTAATAATACTAAAGCAAAGGGGTTCAAAATCTAGGGCAAACACCGAAGGGGGTAGTAAATAGCCTGGGCGAATAGGTAGCTTCAGTGGTAAAGGTTTGGTTAGCCCTCTGGGACTCCTGGTTCAAGCAGCTGGACAAGGTCGCCACCCAGCCCTCTATGGTTACATGATTTGCTCTCTTTTTTTGCGGATTTTTCACGCAGGCCCATACCATGTGATATGCGTCTGCCCACATCTCACAAAATTTACAGTACCCCGAAAAAGTTGGCTCTAGGAGGAGGAAGGGCAATGAGGTTAACCAGAAGAATAGCCGGTTTGCTACCCTGCACGGGGGAAAAGGGGTGATGGGAGAAAAAGATGAAGAAAAGACAGTTGCAGGAAATTAAAATCACTATGCAGTCACAACGTTAAGTAAAATCGCAGCCTATCGTGCAGGCCAGAAGCCCTCAAAAAGCGGAGCAGTGCCTTGGAGGCCTTCACCTCCGACGATCACCGCGGCCAGTGGCCGAGAATCTTCGTTTCCGTCAGTGGGCGCAGGTCTACATGCTCCAGTGCACAGCAGAGAGACCGTCTTTCGGCGCTGTAGGCAGGACACTAACAAAAAATGTGGGCTATAGTCTCTTCACACCCGCAGATGGCAAATGCAGGGTTGTCAGCTATACCTATTAAGAAGGAGTAGTGCTTGGTGAAAGCTACACGCAGCCACAGGACAAACAACAAAGTTGCTTCACGTCGTGGTAGGCCCGATGGAAGCCGAAGCTTCAGATCTGGGTCCAAGGTTTTTAAATGCGAATGTTAGAATTCGCCAGAATTCCACGCGGAGAGCGTGGTGTCGCGCGACAGTGGTCTAAGCCTACCCTCTGCGTCGACACTTGAGACGGGGATGGACACACAATCGCCCTCAAGGTGAGCAGTTCGCACGGCCTCGTCAGTGCGGTTGTTGTCTGCGATGCCGCTGTGTCCTAGCAGCCATTGTAAACAATATCGTGCGCTTTGTTGATGGCTGCGTGGTGGAGCTCTCGAATTTCTGCGACAAGTTGTTCGCGGGACCCATGACGAAGAGGAGATTGTAACGCTTGGAGGGCTGCCTTTTAATCAGTGAAAACATATCACTGCTGGGGTGGTTCTGCACTGATATGCTCAATGGCGACACGAATAGCAGTAAGTTCTGCACCAGTCGATGAAGTGTGGTGTGATGTTTTCACTTTCTTAACTAAAGTCCTTACGGGGATTACTACGGAGCCCGAGGAACTGGAAGGGGTCACTGAGCCATCAGTGTATAAGTGCAGTTGTTGGTGTCCGTGTTACTCATGCAAATATTCTAGAGTGGCTTGTTTTAGTTCTGTCCACGATAAATCAGCCTTCTTTTTGAGGCCCGGTGTAGAAAGAAGCACACGAGGTTGGTGCAGACTCCATAATAGAGAAGACGGTCTAGAGGCTGGTGTAAATTGGTTTGGTAGGAAGTGCCGATGGGCATCAATAATTTTCGTAGAAGATGTACTCGGGTGGTTAGCAAGAAGACTGGCAAGATGGTGTGCGGTAATCCGAGAGAGGTGATGAATATGCGCTCTCAGGGCTTCGATTGTGATATAGGCTTTCTCCTGAGCAATTAGTTCTGTTGCGGCTGTAGACGCGCATTTTGGTAGTCCTAGGCACGTCCACAGAGCTTGAGCCTGAACACTTTGCAGACACCGTATGTTCGTTTTCATCAAGTTTCCTAGTTCTGGGATCCTGTACCGAAGGAATCCCATGAAGAGTGCTTTGTACAGCTGGAGCATCGACTGCACTGATGCTCCCCACGACTTCCCTCCGAGAAAGGAGAGAACGTGAGCGATCGATGTCAGTCGCCTCTTCATGCACCAGACATGTGGGCTCCATGTTAGATTACGTTCAATGATTACTCCGAGGAAACGATGGCTTCTTTCGTAGGGTATTGTTGACCGATTTATTCGTACGGGGTAATGGGACACGCTCTTGCGTGTAAAGGTAACAACGGAACAATTTTCAGTATAAATCTCCAGGACTTGCAGGCGGAGGTAGGCCGCAAGAATGCTTGCCGCATTTTGAAGCCTTGCTCAAACTTGTGGTCGCGTAACTCCTGATGCCGAGATAGAAGTATCGTCTGCATAGACTGAAACTTTCTCCGACGCTGGTAGTACATCTACAAGGCCGTCAAGCGCAAGATTGAAAAGCGTTGGGCTAAGAACTGTACCCTGTGGGACCCCACGGAGAGTGTAATGTGAAGATGTTGGTCCGTCCTCAGTCTGCATGAATAGTTATCTGTTGGATAGATAACTGCGTATCCAGCAGAACATGCGACCACCAAGTTCTGCAGCTTACAGAGAGTCCAAAATAGCGTGATTAGTGACGTTATTATACGTCCCTTTATTATCCAGAAACAATGCCGCCGTCAAGCGATTTAGATGCTTCTGATGTTGAACTGATGACACAAGGTCAATAACGCTATCTATAGACGAACGCCACCGCCGAAACCCGGAAATTATATCTAGGTATATTTGATAGCGCTCCAGATACCACTCAATTAGCGTAAGTACCAACCTTTCCATGAGCATGCCCAAGCAACTAGCCAATGCGTTTGGACGGCACGATGCTAGGTCAAGCGGCGATTTTCCATGTTTAAGTAATGTAACCAGACGACTTCGCTTCCACGCGCTCGTTACAGTACCCGCACTCCATGATGAGTTGAAGTTGTCTAAAATAACCCAATAAAAGCCGAGTTTGGGCGAGTTGGTTTACCATGCTGAACGTAAAAGCGCAAAAAAATGAGGACGTAGAACAAGACACACAACACGAGCGCTCGTGTTGTGTGTCTTATTCTACGTCCTTGTTTTTTTGCGCTTTTATGTTCAGTAAAAGAACCCGTCGAGCCTCATGACCATGGTTTGCAAGTGCCGAGTATGTTACTCCTTCGGGCCCCGTTATGAAGACCGTCTGCAACCGGCCATGGCGGCGTCTAGTTCTTCCATGCAGAAAAAAGGTCCATTCGCAAATCCCCAGATCTAGGCACTTCGCAGCAATTCAGAGTTGTAAATTAGTTCCTGGGACCTGCTATTCTTGCGCAAAGATTTTCACCAACCTTCGCTTCGCTACGCCCTTGGTGAAGTGTGAGAGACTTGAATGATTGGAGCTGCTGAGGAGATGTTCGCAAACCACGTACGCACCACACTCCAGGTGCGTGAGAGAGGCTTTCGAGAATCCAGTGATTCGCATAATGTTTTGCAACGGTCAGCCTGCAAGATTTGAATTCCGCGCGGGATTTTCTTCTCTGTGCGCCTTATATCCCTTAAGTCGTGCAGCGACTTCGTGCGCCTGTATCTTCTCTGTGCTCTTCGTCGAAGTGATTGGAGGCGCTGCAGCTCCACATCGAGGTCTGTGAAGTTTGGCCTTAGAGTGAAGAAGCATCTCGGGTGCTCCATAGCCTCCTTGAAGGGCTCTTCAATGCCTGTAGTACTGTCTTCTTGCAGCTTCTTCCATAAAAGTTTTAAGCATAGACCAGTCAATTCGTTGTAAACTTTTGGCAAATCTGCATCCAGCGAGACAAGGAACAATAATATATGTGGGGATGTGGTGACTTAAATGCGTTTCTATGTCGGCAAACCACCGGACGCGTCTCGCAAGACACCGAGTCACAAACGCCAAGTCCTGAAAACTGCTGTAAGACAGCCCGTGAATGTACGTTGGAGAACCGTCGTTAAGGCATCGTAGGTCGTGGTCACAGGCAAAACATACAAGACTTCTTCTTTTCGAATTCATCCGGATGCCTCGCCACATGGCGTGATGCCCACCTCATTTGACCGCCCAATCAATTAGTCAGCCATTAATCAGTCAGGCTAATGATTAATAAATAAATAGATCACTAAATCTATCGAATCAATCAATCAATCAATCAATTATGCCATTCATTCAGTCAATTGATCAAGTGATGAACATATATAAATCATTCCACCAATCATCAATCAATCATCAAAATAAATTATTACATCGTCAATTCATTGATCATTCGGTAAATTTTTCAAGCTATCAAATTAATTCAGTCAATAGATCGCAAATCAATGACAGATTCAATCAATCGGTATCAATCATCAATGAATGAATCAACGAATCAAATTATTATGCATTGGTCAATTGCTCACACATGAAAATTAATCAATCACTCAATCACTCAGTCATTAAATCTATAGATCACTTAATGAATTGATCAATTATTCTATCACATATATCAATCTGATCATTGTAAAAATCGATCAATCAATGAGCCCCATCGCAGTAGTTCAATCAAAAGGGCACTCAACCGCTGCACCCGGAGACAAGGGCTTGATCCCGGCCTTGGTTCAGTGGAAGTGAAGCAAATGAAGCCCGTGTACCTCGTTATGCCAGCGCATGTTAAGGAAAACCAGATGGTCTATATTAACCCGAAACTTTTCACCAGACTAGCCCAATGCTCATAGCCTGCGTCGCTCTGTGGCGAGAGAGCCACGATGAACACATCTTTTGGGACTGCCCCACGGACCCACCGCCCGAAGATTTCCAGAAGCTTATAAGCTCCCAAAAGTGGGCACCCTGCTAGCCAGCTCTAATTCGGATGTGCAGTCGTCCACAGACCTGTGTAGAGCGCTCGAAATCCTTTCCGACTGCGCTCCGCAGCCCACAGAGCGCAGACGGTACGGAGTTTGAGCGCATGCCTGTCTAGAGCGCAGACGGTACGGAGTTTGAGCGCTCTAGACAGGCATGCGGTCATCTGTACAAGTCCGGGTCCCAGCACGAGCCAAAGAGGACGCGTTCAGCACTGACTGAGGGCAATCTCGTTGGGTCGATAGGACCCATTAATCTCTGTATCTATATTAAAGTTTCATGACTGACTTACTGGGACGTTAAACTCTGCTGAGAAGGAGAGAAAGATGGACAAGTTTGTTATAATGTTGAGTGAAAAGAGCCGTAAAAAGCAAAGGAATGAAGAAAAAAACACAAGGACAAGCTCATTTTCAACCATGTCCATATACTGAATGGCGCAACAATCAATCAGCCAATCAGTACACCGATCGCTCAATCAATCACTGAAGTGAACCAATGAATCGACATATCGTTCGTCGTTTTGATCGGTCAAATAAATCTGGGATGATTAAATAAGTCATTCAGTTAATGAATTATAAAAAAACCAAATCACAATATTCAACGAGTTAGTCATGTCGCAATCTCCCCAAACGTTCATATTAAAATACAAACTAACACAGACCGTGGGCAATCTCGCTGAATAAATAAAATTATGCCTGCCCGGCGCGCCAAACATGGCGCCCTCAAATCCTCAAGCCGCGTTTCAAAAATAATGACCGTCACGTCACCTCGCTGGAGCGGAGGAGGGCTCGCGAAACGCGACCCCTCTTTTAACACGCGCATCTGAGCGGGCGCTATTGAAATACCGTTACAAGCATCCGCGCACCTGCGCGAGCGAGTGCCAATAAGAAGTGCGCCTAAAAAGCGGCGCAAAGGCGTCAAACTATCAATACCACCGCGCGGATACCGTAAAGAAAGGCTTAGCGCGACCCGGTCCCAGTGACCTTGACAGCTCGCGGAGGACGAGAAAGTAGGTCAACATGGCGGCTCTCCGCCCCGCACCACTTACCGCGAGGCTTAGCTCGAACTCGGGTTCGAATCTGACCGCGGCGGCCGCGTTTCGATGCAGGCGAAACGCTAAGGCTCCCGTGTGCTGTGCGATGTCAGCGCACGTTATAAGATCCCTACGTGGTCTAAATTATTCCGGAGCCCTCCACTACAGCGCATCTTTGTTCCTTTCTTCTTTCATTCCCTCCTTTCTCCCTTCCCTTATGACGCGTTTCAGGTGTCCGGCGATACGTGATTATTAATTAGTTTTATTAATTGGTTTTTGGGGGAAAGGAAATGGCGCAGTATCTGTCTCATATATCGTTGGACACCTGAACCGCGCCGTAAGGGAAGGCTAAAGGAGGGAGCGAAAGAAGAAAGGAAGAGAGAGGTGCCGTAGTGGAGGGCTCCGGAATAATTTTGACCACCTGGGGATCTTTAACGTGCACGGACATCGCACAGCACACGGGCGCCTTAGCGTTTCGCCTCCATCGAAATGCAGCCGCCGCGGTCGGGTTCGAACCCGGGAACTCCGGATCAGTAGTCGAGCGCCCTAACCACTGAGCCACCGCGGCGGGTTCGATGGAGGGGAAACTCTGGATCCCTGTGTATTGTGCGATGTCAGTGCACATTAAAGGTGTATCCAGACGGGGGGTCACGGACTGGCCAGCGGAGCGGTCACGTGGGGTCGACCGCGCGTGGCCCGGCAGGGTCTGGCCGGACACGATAGACCAAATCCGACACGACGGACCAAAAGAGCAGACGACAAGACGGGCCAAGCTTCTGTGATCAGCCTGTAGCAACGGTCGTCTCACACTTCGACATTTGGCGGCTAGAACAAGCGAAATTCGCGGCAGAGATTCCGCCTAAATACCCAGTGGAAAGCGCGATCGGTAGGGACAGATTTCTGCCGCGGTGAGGAGTAGGTAGTATTCCCGCGTCGACAAACATGGCGGCACGCTTTCAAGTAGGACCGCACGCTTCGGACTGTATTCATCGTTGTTACTGCCTTTTTGTTGCGTTCACTGGCAATAAATGGCGCACCCATTTCTCGCTTGGTCTCACCTCTCCTCTAAGAAGACGTAGGAGTGAACTATTTGCTTTAATTCTTATTTAGACTGACGACTGTGCACCTTCTAGGCTTAAGGAGCGTACGTTTTTTGACAAATAGTTATCCGTCCTAATAACTAGATGGCGCCACAAGGCTGAGCGTATTATTCCGTCTGTGTTTGCATGCGCTGAACTAAAGGTGGGAAATATGAGAAATACCGTAACGTGCCGGAAAATTACCCGTGTTTAGCGTACATAAGAGTGCATGCGCTTATGGCACGTAGACAGCGTCAATTGTTCTTTTCTAACCATATCTGTGTACGTCGCGAGCGCCGACGTTGCGACTAATTGTGCTCGCTCTCGCCGTCGAATGCCCAATTATGAACGAGCCATAAAGGTGTACTAAGGCTAAAAAGTAAAACGTAGCGTCGTCCGACAACGTTGACATGTTAACAGTGGAAGAAAAACTAATTTCGCTGGTGTAGCATTGACTGCCGGGAGCACTGCGTCGGGAAAGACCAATGTGGTGTAGTTGCCAGACTTTATGTGTGCGAGTAGGCTATAAAGTCCGTAGTCCGCCGCCAGAAAAAATGCGGACCGGATCGCGCGAGACCTCGCAGACCGGAAGCGAAACCCCACGTGACCGTTAGTCCGCGGGCCAAAACAGGTCCGTTGTCCGTCGTCTGGATACACGTTAAAGAACCCCAGGTGGTCGAAATTTCCGATAACCCTTCACTACGACGCCCCTTATGGCGTGAGTGACTTTGAGAAAAGAAACGCCCATAACCAAACCGAAATGATAATGGGCACCGTAGATTTGGGGCAACGATTGCACTGTGTCGTGAACAGGTTAAGCAACCTGAAAAAAAAAGCGCACTCAAAAGCAAACGCTTTATGAAGACCTGAAACGCAATGTTAATTCCCGCTCTTCCCATGGACGCCTCAACTGCTTCACAGTTCCGCAGTAAAAGGGAAGCAGGGAGTGAAATATTAAATTGGAGGACGCTTAAGCTTCCTCTTTAGGAGTGAGCCGCGACAGCGTGTCGCAGCGTTGCCAACACGGAGGAAGGAAACCATAGGAGAGGCCCTCGCTATCCAAGCCGCATGACAAAAAACGTGCAGGAAGTCACGTGGTTTTGCAATGCCTACTGGGATTTGTTGGCCGATGGCGCAGCCAATAGCAGCGTTGGGCGCAGCGGCGTCGTCTGCTTCACGCATCACCCATGTCGGCAGACCGGTCGAGTAGAGTTGGAAATTCGCATTTTTATTCAATCGTTGTGGTCCGCGGGAGGCACAAAGTTCCAGAAGCCTGTAGTCGGTGCTGGTCTTCATTGCTGTGCGCTTAGTTCATTCACGATACCGTCTTGACGAAAGCGGTTGTTTTAGAAGCCCGCGACAGCTTTCTCTGAAAAGGCTTGGCTTGGCGCTATTCTCTTTCGGCTTTGTGCGGTTGCGTCCCTCAACGCTGCTAGCCTTGTTCCAAGGAGAAATTGACAGTGCCGACGGCTCATAAAGCGATAGACGACGGTGACACGCTGGTTTGTGGTTACAGCAGCGCGGGAAAAAAAAGTGCGAGTCGGCGCTTAATTGTTTTGTGTGTGAATACGTGTTCTGCGTGTTCCTTCATTTTTGTGTATTTTTCCCGCGCTGTTTTAACCACGAATAAATACAAACTCGTCCAGACCGTGTCCTTCTAAGCATACCCATTGCGTCTACATTCCCCTATGCATGACGGTCACAACTGGTGGCGACAGATATGCGTGGGCCGCGGTGTGTTCACCGAAGCGTGCAGTGCCAAGGAAGCCGCGCTGCATGCGATGGTATCCGTCAGCAAAGCGATACGCGAAGCAGTCTGAAGCGTACCATATGTTTACTGTACGCTGTGCGAGCGATATGTCAACTGCGTGCAAGTTTTCTCCGATATGGACCCAGTGGATCGACTGACCCGCGCTGCTGTCTCGATCGAGTGCTGTAGTGCGAGCGTAAGGACACATAGCCGGGTTTAGGAGGCGCAGTGTTAGGTTTAAAACGTTTGCGCTTAAGGGTGGTGAAGTGTAAGGCCATGCCTCTGTAAGATTGAGTGTACCTCGCAACTTACCGTTTACCGAGATGCCGAGTCGACCCTCGCGACCACCTCGCCGAGTTGCACTTTCTTGCATTCAGCTGATTAAACGGATTAATGAAGTCCAAAATTTGTATTTTATTGGACAATCAAAATATGAGCTTCAAAAAGGTTTGATACAGCATAACACTTATTACAAAACATAGCTTGCTACCTGAAGCAAGCAAAATCTTTTAACAAAAGTGATAACACATGGAAGGAGAACACACATAAAAAAGATTCAACAAAAAAGACCAGAAGAAGAAATGCACAACTGAATTAGATCACTTTGCAACCATGAACCATTCGAACAGAGAGAGTAAAACATATATAGGAAGGCAGTAAATGGGGGCTTTGAGACCGAAAAATATTTGTGGACCGATCTTGCCAAATTGTGTGAAAGCTTTCATTTCTCGGTAGTTGTTTCTGCATCACAAAGTTGATAAAATTTAAGCGATGCAAATGCAAAGTAATTGGAGCACTGCATGGAAGTGACTTGAAAAATTGGTAAAAGTTGTCGCAGCTAGTGGAAAAAGTGAATCATTTTCCTCTCTTCTGCTTCATGTATTCCTTTCTCTAATATATGTAAAGAAAGAGAGCACCCTACTGACACTGTTTCTATTGTTGCATTGTTGTATTTGACTCTTATCTGCCTAGCCTGAAACAGTATAGAAATAGCATAGTTTTCTGTCCAATTTTCTGTTCTGTTTGTTGTGTACTATGTGGTACTTGTGTGCACATGCTGTTTTATATTTGTCAAAACCACGAGCCAACCAACATAGTCTGCACATAAGTCGGGCATTTGAGCTGTGCACAACTAAGGCATGATGACAGCTAAAGAATGTTTAATATAATGCACAAATTGCGGCTGGTAGAATGATAAGGTTGTCCTCTGTATGCATGAATGTACCAAGTGCATGTGGAAAAGTGTTTTCATCATTTAAAAACATGAATTTGTTGCAAAACTTATATGCTAGTGCTTACTCTGTTGCTGCGTGCAGTGGGATGATCACCCCTTTTTGACACTATTACTTTGAAAGGCCAAAATCACCTTCAGTTGTGTTGAATATCTAGAACTAAAATTGTAAGTATGGTACACTAATTACTCTCTTGATTATTCTGGCTTCTATAGTATGAAAAACATGCACTCCATATTTTTTTTACAAAATACGAGATACTTCAGTCACCCTGTACCCTAAAGGACAGTAGTGCAGGCACGCTGTAAAGAAAGCTCTGGGAGACTGCTAACTGCAGCCCCTATTCTTGAACATCAGTGACCAATAGTACATGTCCATCTGTGAATCTACAGCATATAGATTCATGAACAAGAACTAGCATTTGCGCTCTGGACATGTACTGATTTTACTTAACTGACTTCTTTTTAAAAATGTGCGTATTGTTCATTTACCACAAAAGACGAAAATCTGATTTTAGGAAGCAGGTAATTTCTGGTTGATTCAGTAGCAATCAAGCTAAATCAAAACCCTGATTACTCCTGAAAAAAATGACAGTGACTGCCATCAATCATGAGCCTAAGTCGGTGGTGTACATGACTCATTCACATTAAAAAGCTATTCTTTTCAATACTCAGTATGACAGGTTGTAATGTACTCTAAACTGTGAGCGGCCGTTTGAATAGAATTTTATTCTGACAAAGTCAGACATGAAAGTCTGTTACATGTAAGATTCTTATTCAGCTCATATTGCGGCAGCAAGCTGCAGTGTCAACATGAAGCATGGGACCCCTATGGGATGGTTGCATTCATACTCTACGGTAAATTAAGACATGTGCTGACGAAAACCAAGTCTGATTTTTGAATTCCCACTGTCGCATGAGTCACTGCCCCTTGAATTGAGTTATTTTTTAAACATCTGCCGGACCTGAGCAGTGTGCAGGCTCTCGGTTGCCTGCTTGCCAACAAGAAACAAGCGCATGTTGATGTAATTTTCTGCAACACTTCTGACAAGGTGTATGTAATGATTGTCGAGTGGAGAGTTGTCGAACATGTGCTCATGAAGTTCATTGAAGAGCTCTCTACCGTGGAATGCGTAAAGAACCTCGTGGAGAAGATCAGTGAGTAGTGTTCTTGATGCCAATTTGTTCAGGCGCACTGCCGTCCTGATCACCGCCTCCGAGTTTTGACAGATCTTCATTACACTTTCTGATGGGTATTTCAGCCCTCCTCTGCTTTTCCTCTTAATTAGTGAGTAAATGTTTCCTCGTTCTGTTGTGAGTAGTGCACTTGTGCAGTGCTCACAAGTCAGCTTTGCAGCCAATATATGAGCTACATAACCTGCCATGTAAGCCACAATTCGGCCTCCACATTCACTGATGTAGCCTGGAGCTATGATGTAGTCATGGTCTGCAGCTGTTACCTGAGACTGCTGAACAGCATCACTGTCTAGAAGTTGCCTCCTTGGTGCAGATATATTCAAGACCTGAGAAGAAATAACTGTTGCACTGCTGCATGACAATATGGAGATGCCGTCCAGGCTCAGACAGTTGCCTGTTGATACATCAGCCAGTTCACTTTGAACAATCACTTTTTTGAAGGCAGCACGAAACTGCTGTGTAGTAGGGTTGTCATTATGCCCGCCATGTGCTCGAATCAGGCCAAAAAACAGTTTCAAATGGTCCTGGCAAATTTTGTGGGCCGGAATGTACTTCAGCACTCATTTTTCAGTGACAAGAAAATGAAAAAGACTAATCAGGCTTTGCATGCAGATGATAAAACCTAAGAAACCTGTCTTTCGGTTTGTTTCAATCATTCGTCTTCCATTTGCAGACTCCTTCAAGGAAGAGAGGTAATGGGTTGTGGTTTTGAACATGCCTTCGAAAGCTTCAATGTTCTTTTCATTTATAGGTTTCTTCCAACCTTTCTGATATGGGCTTCTAGAATTTAGGGCATGAGATGTCTCATTAATTTTCAACAAAAAATTCTCTGTTGCCTGTGGGCCAGAAAAACCTTCCAGGTCAAGTTCCCAGCACTCGGCTAGTGCTGTCGCAACAGAAGTGCTCATTACTTGGGCAGCAAGTCTAACTTTCATGGGCTGCCGCTTCCACTCAATATGAGCTCTGCGCAACTTGTTAGCCAAATGTAGGCCTTCTTTACAGCTGCTCAATATGCTCCCATGACACTGTCCTGCCTTGGTGGTCAATAAAGTACCTCTTGTGTGCCAGTGCATTCCTCACAAGTTTTAGCATATGGCAGGGATCCAAAAAAGCTGCCACTTGTTCCTGGGTGGCTGGGTGTCGAAAGGTTGTTTTTAGGTCTCCCACATGTTGGAAATCACACCCAAGCTCTTGCAACATAGCCAGATTTGCGGGCGCCCCGTCACAAGTGAGTGAAGCAACCATAGCTCCAGCATCATGTGCCTTATGAAGGCACTGGGTGACAAGGTTAGCCCTCTGTGTTCCAATTAGGCCATCAACTAGGAAGTACCCAAGGGGCAACTTCCATCGCCCATTAATAGCCACAGCCATTATAACGAATGCAGCCTTTGCTTGTGGCAAAGAGTCGCTGTCAATGCCACTGCCAAAGTCAACAAACCCTTCAAAGTTGCGTTTGTTCAACTGGATATTTTGCCGAATAACCATTTCATCAACCATGAGGCTGCAAACTGTTCGGTGCCCCTTGCTTGCTGTTTCAGCACACTTCATTTTTAGCGCATTGAAAGCTTCTGTTGAAAGTCCTGCCTGGCCATCAACAGTCTCATACCATTTTCGCAGAGTTCTGGGATGTGGGAGGCACGTGTCAAAAACATTCCTGACATACTGATAGGCTCGTGGGGAATAGAAATTTAAAGTTAAAGCAAAAGTTCTCAGTTCAAAGGAGTACTGCTTTGGAGTGCCAATTCCACCATGCTTTCCGACTTGTCTTTCAAGTAGGTGCTTATTTACTTTACCCAGGCCATCTAAAACAGACAATTGCTCTGTCAGGAGGATATTCTCTGTAGTTAAAGCTGACAGAACAGATTTTAGTTCCGCATTTTTCTTTTGCAGTCTCCGCCTTGTTTGCTGCAGCCTTTTTATGCTTTTTCTTGACTAAGAATG
The DNA here is from genome assembly GCF_052857255.1 of Amblyomma americanum. Taxonomy (NCBI): domain Eukaryota; kingdom Metazoa; phylum Arthropoda; class Arachnida; order Ixodida; family Ixodidae; genus Amblyomma; species Amblyomma americanum. The sequence goes on from NC_135497.1 coordinate 511,496,183, forward strand.
TATTGCAGAAAACCATGCAGCCCTTGCTCTCAAGTAAGCTTTTTCGGGTGTGTCCTCCTATGAAGAGAGATAGAAAATGCAATGCATCATTAGAACAATGCACACCCAAGCCTTGCATACCACAGTTACAACAGTGTGCACATATAAAACACAAAGCACTCTGAATGTTCAATTAAAAGAAGAATGAAGGAGCTCAGTTAATCTTCTCGTCCTACTTTAATATCAAAGTGTTTCACCTCTGATGGAAATGCTCAGCATGCCATCACTCACAACGCAGAGAAAATTCACTTGATCATCTTTTTCTCGCACATTCTACCATAGCAACAGATCATTTGCCCTGTCCCATATTTTACCAGCACCTCACCTCGCATCAAGCCGGTAATGCCTACAAGGGTAACCCTGTTTTTGTCCAGATGAAAAAGTACAAAAATTCACCTGTAACCTAATGATGAAAGAATGCAATGATTTACCTTCCAGGATTGCCATGATAACAGAGTCTTTGTTATTTCAGTCAGCATCACTTTCTTATATGGATTCCTCACACTTTCAGTAACAAAATTTGATTTCTCAGATGACTAATTCGCACCTGCTGTTTATTTTTTCTTTGTGAATTTTCGTAAGAATATTTACTTGGCAATGATGTTTCTCGACTTGCACCTGAGTGCCGTGCCTACGCTGCTTTTTTTGTTTTTGAAACAATTTTGTTCCGCTTTGAGTCCCCCCCATCTCCCCCTATGTAATGCCCCTAGTGGACCCTTAGGGTACTTGAATAGATCAATAAATGAAGCTGTGACTCACCAATTCTCCTCTGGTAGATGGAGAAGTGTCCAAGAAAAAGATTCCATAATGTGCTCCTCAGCTTGATATGCAGGCCACTCACACACTTAAAAATTCTTTGGTTTATTGATTCATCATTGCATATAATATACCATGCAGGTCAGTTAGTAGATATTAGTAAAAATTGCCACGGCGAAATCAAGCTAAGTCCATTCACACAGTCTGGGTGCCTGCACATGCTGTGTTAAAGATTATGCTAATAATGCATGCTGTGGATGGGCCACTCACGCTATCAAATACGCTCTTGGCATATGCACAAGCATTTGACATTCATGGTGTTGAATTCTGCTTCAGAAATAGGCACACTTGACAGGTCCATTTACCATTGCTGGCCTCCTTCTTCGTGGCGTCCCAACAGAGGCTGGGGCGGTTGGCAAAGTCGGAAGTTCCTGCATAAGATAAACTGTTTAGTAATGCAGCCCACCTTAGAATGCCTGTTGCCCTGTTCTCCTCCGCCATGCATCAAGGCATAAGAAGGAAAGCAGGACATGAGGCTAATTACAAAATTACTCGGCATGCCCACTACTGGGCCACGCAACAGCTTCAGTGCATATGTACTCAATGCCTTTCGATGTCACTGCAAAAGAAAAACGCTCGCACATTGTTAAACTCATATCACCTAGCATGTTAAGGTAATGTTATATGTCTACACATTTTATTTTTATTATAAACTCAAAGTGTTGCAGAAATAAAGCAGGGTTAATAGCACAACTGTGTAGAAGCGTGAATACATACAGCTTTAAAAATTTTTGCATTAAATTTTGTGTCGTGCAATCTCCTTTTCTGAATGCCCACTGGGACTGACGTTAAAGAGGTTGGCATGTACCCATATAAGAAGTATTTCATGAAAACTTATACAAGGAACAACTGAAAAAGAAGAAAACATGACAGTAGATATTTTTCATGTAGCACGCATGCCACTTTGCACCGAATACTTTCTACATAGCTGTCAATGACCTTGTGCAAAATCAGTAAAACCAGTTTGGAATAATGTGAGAAAATTTTGTAGAAAAGATATCACTGACCTGGTGGAGTATGTCTTGCATAGCCAAAATTTTTCTTGATACTGACAGATTATTTGTAGTGGAACTCTGACGAGATGACTATATTGATTTGTGTAACGAACATAAGCAATGAAGGCACATGAAAGAATATTGTGGCAGTTACTAATGTGCTTATGTGGTTCCACAAAAAGGTACCACCCTATATGAAGGATCTCTGCAGAACCTACTGCACTCTGCTACTGTCTCCGGTAAGCACGGGGCCTGACAAACAACTGCAGGTTCTACTGCACATTACATTGCAGAATTGCAACGACATCCTACCTCATGCAGTGAATAAACCTGGATGGAAACCACACAGGACGATATGAAACTTACTGGTGTAAGTTGAAAGGCTTGAGATGGCCCTGGCTGAATGTCCAGCATTGTGGCCACATCCATAGATGCTTGTAAAAAAATTTTGTTCAGGAGAAAAGTGAGTGTACCGAGACATAACAAGCGTTCAGTTTTAAGCACCTAATGAAAAGTGGAGAAGCATCACACTACTAGACCGTTTTGAGTTATGTCTGAAGGAATAAAGATATGACTGGTGTGCTGAGGTGGCTTCGTCAAAACATCCTCTGAGCCTGCGCCAGGAAGCTTTCTTTTACATAAAAATTCACCCGTTTCGTGACTCGTGCTGCGAGATAAACTCAGACACTGTCAATCTTCTAGCAGTTGCTGTCACAAAATGGTATATCGTAACATACCTGTTGTGATGGGCCTGGTAAAGTTTCCTGGCTTTCAGTGACATCCGTAGGTGCCTGTGAAAAAAAATTATTCTTGAGAAATATGCTTCTACCAAAGCATAACATGTATTCAGTTCTAAGCAACTACTGAAAAATAGAAAAGCATCACACTGCTAGGCTGTGTTTTCAGTTCTGTCAAAAGGATTATAAAAAATTACTAACGTGTTGAGGCGATTCAGAGAAAACTTCCTCTGAGCCAGTGCCAGGATGCATTCTGTTACAGAAATCTGTTTTTGGTCGCTCGTGCTGCGACGTAAACGCAGATACTGTTGTTCTTCGAATTGATGCAGTCACAAAATGGCATATTGTAAAATACCTGTTGTGATGGGCCTGCCAAAGTCTCCTGGCTTTCAGCGACATCCATAGGTGCCTGTAAAAAAAGTTTATTCTGGTGGAATGTCATCATCGTCATCATCAGCCTTACTGCGCCCACTGAAGGGTGAAGGCCTCTCCCATGTCTCCAATTAACCCTGTCCTTTGCCAGCTGCGGCCACCGCATTCCCGCAAACTCCTTAATCTCACCCGCCCACCTAACTTCCTGCCGCCCCCTGCTACGCTTGCCTTCTCTTGGAATCCACTCTGTTACCCTTAAGGACCAGCGGTTATCTTGCCTTTGCATTACGTGCCCTGCCCAAGCCCACTTCTTCCTCTTGATTTCAACTAGGATGTCATTAACCCACGTTTGTTCCCTCATCCACTCTGCCTACTTCTGGTTTCTTAACGTTACACCTGTCATTTTCCTATCCATAGCTCACTGTGTTATCCTTAACTTAAGCTGAACCCTCTTTATTAGCCTTCACATTTCTGCCCCATAGATGAGTACCGGTAAGATACAGCTGTCGTAGACTTTTCTCTTGAGGGATAATGGTAAACTGCCATTCATGATCTGGGAGAACCTGCCATATGCGCTCCACCCATTCTTATTCTTCTAGTTATTTCCCTTTCATGATCTGTATTAGCGGTCACTACCTGCCCTAAGTAGGCATATTCTCTTACTACTTCCAGCACCTCGCTATCAATTGCGAACTGCTGTTTCTACTTTGGTTTTTTGCATATTATTTTTTAGCCCCACCATTCTGCTCTGCCTGTCTAACTCATTGATCATGCTTTGCAGTTCTTGTCCTGAGTGGCTTAGCAAGGCAATGTCATCAGCGAATTGCAAATTATTCAGGTATTCTCCATTAACTCTTATCCCCAAATGTTCCCATTTCAGGCCGCGGAATACCTCCTGTAAACAGGCAGTGAATAGCATTGGCGAGATCGTGTCTCCCTGCCTGACACCCTTCCTTATTGGAATTTTATTGCTGACTATATGGAGGACTATGGTAGGCGTGCAATCGTTATAAATATCTTCCAATATTTTCACATAACACTCTTCCATACGCTGATTCTGCAGTGCCTGCATGACAGTTGAGGTTTCCACTGAGTTAAATGCTTTCTCGTAATCAATGAAGGCCATATATAGGGGTCGGTTATAATCTGTACATTCCTCTATCACTCACTGATAGCGTGAACATGATCTATTGTTGAGTATCTTTTACGAAAGCCTGCCTAATTATTTGGTTGATTAAAGCCTAAGGTTGTCCTGACTATTAGCGATTACCTTAGCAAATACTTAGTAGGCAATGAACAGTAAGCTGATCGGTCTGTAATTCTTCAAGTCCTTGACGTCTCCTTTATAAAGATAATGTTAGCATTCTTCCAAGCTCCTGGTACTCTCGAGGTCACAAGGCATTGCATATATAGGATGGCTAGTTCTACTAGCACAATCTCCCCTCCCTCCTTCAACAAATCTGCTGTTACCTGATCCTCACAAGCTGCTTTCCCGCTTTTCATTCCTACTAAGGCCTCCGTTACTTCCTCTTCTCTTACTGCTACGGGATGTCCCATTGCTGTGCGCTGCGGCTTCTCTCATTAACGTTCTGATTGCATTGGCTACTGCATAGATTTGTGTCTCTTTGGCTATTATTTATCTTATCCATATTGCTAATGATATTGCCCTCTTTGTTAACGCATACATCATGTACCAAGCATTCAAGGTGTTCAGCTTTAAGCAGCTAGTGAAAGATGGAGGTGGAGCATCACACTTTAAGACTGTTTTGAGTGCTGTCTGAAGGGTTAAGAAATATGATGACTAGTGTGTCATGGGATTCGGATAAATCTTCTGGTGAGCCCGTGCCAGGAAGCAGTGTTTGTAGCTCCTACTCCAACATATACACAGCCACTGTGATGCTTTGAATAGCTGTAGTAGTCACAAAACAGCGCTGTTTGAAAATATCTGTTGCAGTGGAGACGCTGGAGATGTGTGACTTTGTGTTAGTGCTTGCTGGGCGCCATGCTGAGCAGTGGCAGCAACAGCTGTGCCATCGCCTGGCTGCTGTGAAAGGGGTTCCTGCTGTAAATGAATAATGAGGTGCATCACATGCTCGCAGTGGAACGCCAGCCTTAGCTAAAAAGATGCATGTAATTCAACAGACAGATGTACCAATCTGAGACTGTCAATATGGAACACAGCCAGTGGGCGAGAGTGCACCCATTTCTTAAGAAAGCAACAGCAGAGAAATGCATTGTTAGTACAGCAGGTCTACCATATTTTTGAGAAGGGAGAGTGGGGTGTCTCGCCTCAGGCTCACCCAGCTATACCCCATGAAGTGTGTATGGTATGTGTATGAGGAATTATATATGCAGAACTGCCGTATCTGTATAATAAGAGAGCTAATTATACTCATTGGCATCCACCCAAGCGCAGCTATGCGGCTAAAGGAAAGCTATAAATTGTTTCCACAGAAACTTCGCAAAAGAAAACGGGATTCCCCTAAACATTTGGCCAAGCTTTCTGCCTGTGTTTTGTCTTTTTTCTTTGTCTCATGCTTCCCTTTTTCCTTATGTGTATGACATTTACCGTATTTACTCGCGTAATTTGCGCCCGCACATAGATTGTGCATCCCAAAAAGTTTCAATGAGCCAGACCACCAGCATGTACGCGGGTGCGAACTGTGCCGTTTACCCGGCTTGCTCGCGCTGGCGGTCGCTGTCCCAGACGAACAGTAGCGCGCGCCCGAATCCAAAACTCTACCGTACCGTTTGCTATACGGTTTGCCGCTAGTCAGTCGGGCCACACGCAAGGGCCCCGTTTTATTGCCCGTTATCTCCTCCCACTGCTGACTTCGCGATTGAATCTTTGCGCGTTTATTGCTTTGAGCTAAGCACGTGCCGTCATGTCATGCCACCCCGCGGGGAGCTAGAGCGTGGGGAAGGGGGGGGGGGGACGTGTCAACCTTGTTGCCATGGGGCGAGGGGTGCCAACCTTTTTTTTAGGACGTGTTCGGATAACTCGCTTGCGCGTAAATTTCGCACCCTCTTTTTGGAGCCCTAATTAAAGAAAAAACGTGCGCAAATCACGCGAGCAAATACGTACAGTGCTCTATGCCTTATGGAACTTCTTTGTGATTTTCTTTGTACACGAACTATAGTTTTAAGGAATTACAGTGCTCTCTCAGTGACACTTCCCAGGTGCTATGGCCGAGATGACAACAAAAAATGCACCGCCTACTGCTAGGCGCAAACATTTGCACACTACAAGTAATAATTAAATAGAAATGATGCCCCAAGGAAAACTGTGGTGTGCTCGATGCTCTCTTTTTTTATTTTCTTCTAATTATGAAGTGCGTAAGCTAATAAATAAATTATCATGTACAGTAAGCAGAATTTCACCAGAGCCATATATAAACCGCAGCCAGTTTAGGAGAATAATGACACAATTACTTTTTATCAGTGCGGGAGTACTGTAGCCGCGCTACTCGATCATAACGTCTAGCTAAAGCCATTTATTCACAAATCGTTCTATTTCTTGCACGAACACCTAAAACATCATATTGAACGCATGCTTATGCAGTCAAGTTATAGTAAGCACCTTCTCAATAAGAGCATTTCTTTCCAATCTCTTGAGAATGTATAGAAGGTGGTTCCTCACCTGAAGGGGGACGGCATCCGCACGTATACGAACTACGAGCGGTGACATCCGATCGAAGTGCTCGGGCAGGAAATGTTTTGAACATACGCAGGTCCATTTTGCTGGCTCCCAGTCTCTTTGGCCTGGTCTAACGGCCTCAGTCCACTGCCTCCTTCGCTCTGGATCTTTCGGAAACCTGTTTGAAAACAATACTATTCACTGCACTCGGACAAAGAGCCACCAATAAGGCCGGGGCGGTACGAATACCACGTTCACGCCGTGTCGTGCGTTATGTTCTGCGAGCATGCATTTTACTCATTACGCAGTCAATTAAATACGAAAACAAAATGCAGTATACTTACGTGTGGAAAGTGACGCCCGGTTCTTGTCCTGGCGTGCGCGACCGACACCCAGGAACGCAGCAGCTGGGCATCGCAGCGTCTTTTTTGTCAATGGGAGCAGAAGTCACTTTGCGCCGTGTCTGACA